>NW_028229557.1:301763-612379 GCF_053477565.2 Lygodium microphyllum | reverse complement strand
CCACCAAATGTATTGCTTTAGCCTCTAGCTTTTGTTCCTGGACCTTGATAGAGACTTCCCTTAGCATCCTTTGATAGGCTAGATCATGGCATCCTTCCTCTCTAGCTAGCTCAAGTATTAGATCGTTTGGCATAGATACCTTTGTAGCCAGAGATCTGGCCGTTGATGGATTCTGTAAGATTAGGGAGTTTAGGAATGCCTTGCGACTGAGTGCATCGGCAACTACATTCTCTTTCCCTGGTCGATACTTGATTTCAAAATCATATTCCTCCAATACTTCAATCCATCGACGCTGCCTCATGTTGAGCTCGTTCTGGGTAAAAATCCATTTGAGACTCTTATGATCGGTTACTAGAGTGAACTTGTTACCCAACAGGTAGTGTCTCCAAAGCTTTAGAGAATGGATGACAGCTAATAACTCCAGATCATGCGTGGCATAATTCTTTTCGTGACTCTTCAATTTCCTTGAAGAATATGCTGATGATTTTCCTATATGAGCACATATCTTAAGGCAAGCATGCTAGTATCAGTTACTACCTCTACTCCTTACTGTGGTCTAGAAGTTTTAGGATCGGTGCTGATACCAAACTTTGCTTCAACCTATCGAAGCTAGTTTGTTCGGCAGTTGACCATGCAATGGACGTTTGCTTCCTCAATAATTCTGTCAAAGGTGCTGCAATCAAGGCATAGTTTTTGATAAAGATCCTATACCATCCTGTCAAGCCAAGAAAACTACGTATCTTTTTGACAGATACTGGTATTGGCCGTTCAAGCACATCTCTGACTTTGGCTGGATCTACTGATATTCCTTCTGATGATACTATGAATCCTAGATATTCAATCTGACGTTTGAAGAATGCACACTTCTTCATTTTTGCATACAGCTTATGAGACCTCATTGTCCCCAAAACAATCCGTAGTTGAGGTTCATGATCTCCTTCCCGTTTAGAATGGACTAAAATGTCATCGAAGAAGACAAGCACGAAGTCATCATGATATGGTCTAAAAATATCCTGCATTAATCTATTGAAGGTGGCAGGTGCATTTGTAAGCCCGAATGACATAACCAAGAATTCAAAGTGCCCATATCTTGTATTGAAGGCCGTTTTTGGAATATCCTCATCCTTGATCCTGATTTGATAGTAGCCTGACCTGAGATCAATTTTGGAGAAGATCTTTGCACCTTGAATGCGATCAAGAAGCTCATCTATTCTAGGAATAGGGTACTTGTTCTTGACTGATGATTGATTCAACCCACGGTAATCAATACATAGCCGAAGTGTCCCATCTTTCTTTTTCTGGAATAGGACTGGAGCTCCCCATGGTAAATTGCTAGGCCGAATGTAGCCTTGGTTTAACAGTTGCTTGAGTTGTTCCTTCAACTCAATAGCTTCCGATATAGACATTCTATAGGGTCTCTTCGCAATTGGCGCAACTCCTATTACTAGCTTGATCTCATGATCTACTTCTCTTTAAAGCGGGAGTTCTGTTAACTCTTCAGAACTACGTCCACATATTCCTTCAGCCAAGTGACCAAATCACTTTACGTCAATATTCATAGTCAAGACAATCGGGAAAAAGTTTTATTCCATTCATATCAGCATAGCCCTTACAATTATTTCTTGGGGCGATGGAACAAGTTAATACATTAATTCGAGGAGAATAAGATGTTGCATTCAGCTACAGGAACTGAGTAATAGTACGGATTGGGGTCATCGATTTTCAGGAATCGATAGTTCATTGGAAGATTAGGGTATCTTTTCCTTTGATATCCCTTCTTCACATGACGTCCCAAAACCTTGATTCGGTCGGCAGGGATTCTTTGAATCACTTCTCCGTATACATACTTATTCTGGTTAACCCTTCGACCTCCAACCTGTAGGGTTGCGTTTGCGTGAGCCTCAACAAAGATGAACAGCTTCACGATCTTCAAATCCTCCATCCACTTGATTCTCTTCAAGTTAATTTGAAGGTACGCAGGTCGATAGGCAGTTATGTAATAGATCCCTGAAACACCCATCCATCTCTGTTCCATGTACACAGGCGATGGATTGTAAATGCGATCTAGGATGTTCATCATCTCAACCCTTTGTCGATAATCCGTGGAATGCATCGCGGTCATAAACATGATTTGGAACACTAAGAACCTGTTCCATGCTTCGTAATTCTGGAAGACAGTATTCAAAGTAAGGAAATGTTTGGGACACAACATTTGCTTTACTTCTTCTTATTAAAATTTCCTAAAAACAATTCCTTTGTTGGTTCGCTCTGATACCAACTGAACGTGTCCGCTAGAATCATCCCGGACACGTCTTAGCAGTCCATCAGGAAGGATGTCTAGAAAGCTCCGCCCGGCACTCCCATGGAATGTTACGGGACTTGTGTTCTAGGTCTTCCCGCGTCTGCCACGTAGCGGAAGTATCCTGGCCGTTCCCACTTAGGATCGACCTGAATTTGGGTTTTCCTGTTTGGTCATTATCTAGCAACAACTAGCGTCAGACCCGAGCGAACTACTTTACGCAGAAGCGCCCGGTCTGAAGCGGATTCACGCTGCACTTGGTTCAAGGAGAATGGGAAACGAGAGGGATGCAAGGCTCGACCTCTCTGCCATAAGGCATAGTCCCATTCCGTTCCCCTAAAACAGCGTAAATCGGGTAGGATGTAACACTAGGTCATCGTCCTCGTTATTCGCTTTGATGCTGAAGATCAACCTGCTGTTCGTCGAAGACTTTGAGAAAAGTTCCCGGCTAACCGGGACCACCCATCCATAGGACGGACCCATGGTCCATCCTCCACACTTTCCTCGGTTTGTTTTAGTTATGTAATTACCTACCACATTAGTTTGACATATACAAACAGCTTCTTTGAATTAACCCTCTTATGCACTGGTTCCTTCACGTAATCTTATCACAGGACATAAAGAAAACAATGCCAAACAACTTCTTTATTATCATTTTATCCTTTTATCTTTGAAATACAAGGAGTTCCCGCCCGTAGGCGTATTCATAATCCGCCCGAAGGCTATCTAGTAATCCACCAGGGATCACTAATCCAAGTTTTCGCCCGTAGACTAGTATGCGGGCCTCGAGATCCAATCCCGAGTCACGTTAGTCTCTTGTGCAGGGCCCGGAAGGCGAGGGATTTACAGCCAGAGCCCCCCCGCACCCAAGCGTCCTCCTGCTCCAAGTAGAACTCAACGGAGAGACCTCTCGCGGCGGGTTCGGTCCACGTTCCCGGCGCGGCTAACAACCCCCTTGGTTAGGGTCAGGCAGGCAGTCGGGGGTAACTGAAGCTGCCTCTCCCTTCAGGCTTCAACCTGAAGCTTTAAATATCTTTTCATCCTTTAGTTCCTTGAGCAAACAATGCAAACAGTGCTTTCTAAACTATTACAAGCACAATCAATTCCAATGGTCGTTTTATTTGGCCAACTGTTAAAAAGTGAATCATTCTCTCCGAATGCATCCAGCATTCGACCTGGGATCAAATTGCGACTTGGAAAGATCCCCAAGGGTTTGTTTGTTCACCCTTTTATCCTTGGGTTAGGGCCATACCCTGTTAACCCAACTTAATCAATACCTTAGGTAATAGTAAATCCTGGCGACCATGTCGCTTCAACTCCTTGATTGGTCATTTGCTTCCAGGCAAATACCTAACTCTCCTTTTTCTTGGTAATTATTCCCCAAGAAAGGTGAAGTAACAGGATGATTACTCATCCTCTTGTAAGTTAAATTCTTTCAATAGCCTGCCAACCTCATTTCGAGAAATGACAAAACTCTCTTATGGACAAATCTCAAGTCTATACGATGTTGCAACCTTTTGCACATGTGTTGCATCTTCCACGGGATCATTCTACCCAATTGCTTAGCGTTTTCCGGTTACGGAATTTACCTCCAGCCGAGTGGCAGGGTTTTAGGGTATCCTCCAAACCATTCCTAATTATGTTGGCCCATGATCCTAAAAATAGGCAACTCCGTCGGAGTTTCATCATTTTAAATGAATGATCCTTGGGATAAAACCTTAGATCATTTCATGCATGAGCATCCAATTGACTCAACATTTAGTGAATGTGTGTAAGATCTTTGGGTTTGCGGGT
Organism: Lygodium microphyllum; assembly: GCF_053477565.2. Taxonomy (NCBI): domain Eukaryota; kingdom Viridiplantae; phylum Streptophyta; class Polypodiopsida; order Schizaeales; family Lygodiaceae; genus Lygodium; species Lygodium microphyllum. The sequence continues at coordinate 608,286 of NW_028229557.1, read as the reverse complement.
TTTGACTTGGCAACAAGTGTAAAACTATGTCGAATTCTTATCGCACTAAACCCTAGTTAGCACTTGGGATACTTATCATATCGACTGAACCATGCCCAAATGAATCCCTTGTGGTCTAGGTGACTTAGACAACACAATATACTTGTCTTGCGACAAGGATGAACCTTTCCCAAAGGTAATAAACTAGATCAATAGTTACAACTACACCAATACGTGTAAACATGTGATTCATTGCTTCTACGCATCACATGGTTCGCAATAACCCTATCCTTCCTTGGCAAAGCAAAAATGCCTGATAATCCGGACACTAACTTTCCTAGGTCCTACTAGGACTTACCTCAAATAATCATGCCTCTTGCAAGTCCATAGATCAATTTCGTGCCTTCTATTCCTTTTCGAATAACGTCTTATGGGTGTTAACTTTCCCTCATGAATCATTACAGGGAGGATTTATCTAAAAATGTGACATGCCATTAATCTTTCCATGGCTAGTAAAAAGGTGTACCTCAATAATTTCAACCTTGAAATGAGGCAATAGTTGTCCTAGGCTCATCACTTTTTAATACACAAAAAGGAAACTTGCTGATAAGGTCCTACACATGTATAGAAACCTTATGCTCTTTTCACCCATTCCTTTGAACGTACCAATGATCAATTTTTCATATCTTAGGCTATTTCTAATAAATGTTCAAATAGCCAATTCATTTTCCAATTGCATTTAACTTGACTAGTTGCATTTGACATGCATGAGTGCCTCCTAATCCATGAAGTTATCGTGATTAATTCAATACTTCTGTGTGGAATCCAAATAGATAAAACCTGGACTTGTGGACTCCGGGAAATGTCCACGTATGCTCGGCGTGAACCTCCCGCATTGCACCTTGTGATCTTTCTAGAGGCCATCGCAAATTCGATCTCCAGTTAGCCTTTGTGGATTTCAACTTTTTGCCTTGGCTTGCAGTTTTTATGACCTTGGTCCGTCTCCCTTGTATGCGCAATTTCCTTTGAGATATGGCTTCCTTGACCGAAGTTCCGACTTGCGGAATTTGACTTGGGAAGGCCTTAGGGTTCTTATGAGGTCCTTTGGACAATGGAGATTTGAGAGCTTTTAATCCACCTTGAAATTCCGGGTTTAGGAAGGATTTTGTGGGCCTTGCGGAAAAGGGAACTCTGAATCCCAAGCCCAGGGCCTTATGGGTGATTGGTGGGAAAGGCCTTTATGGGCTTCATCTCTTATTCTTCAAAATCCCGGCCCAGGGATGACTGGCGTGAAGGGGTTTTGTAGCCTCCTCTTCTTCAAGTCCCGGGTTGGACTAATTGGGTGATTGGTGAGAAGGATCGTCGCCTCCTTCTCTTCAAAGCCCCGGGGGGTGTGGATAGACCTATGGGGAAAATGTAGTGGGAAGGGGGCTTAAGGAAGCCCCCTTAGAAGCTTCCTAATAAGAAGCTTCTAGGAGCTTCTGATCACGGGCAGCAACCACGATACCACGTGGTATAAAATGACATCAATCGGCGTACAGAAGAAGGGTGGTTTGACTGGGGATGGCGGCGGCGTGATAGCTTGTGGCGGTGCTATGGCGGACTGGCGGCTGGCGGCTCCCCTCTGCACGGCGTCCTCTTTCACGGCGCCCTTCCTCACATGGCGACCTCCCCCAGCTCGTCCAGCCGTCCTCCTCCCTTCCACACGGCGACCCCTCCTTCACACGGTCCGCCCTCCTCTCCTGCACGATCAGCATGTCCTCCTCCCATCACGTCCGGCCTCCTCCTTCTCACACCTACCCCTTCCTTCACGGCAGCAGCAACCCGTCCTCTCCTTCCACAGCCGTCCCTTCCTTCACGGCAGCAGCAGTCGTCCACCTCCCTCACGTCCGGCACCATCCACAAGGACCTCCTTCCCGCACGTCCGGCCGTCACACGACAGCCTTCTACCCCCCCATTCTCCTACTTTCCCCCCCATTCTCCTACTTTCCCCTCCCCCCCAAAAGGAGGTTCTTATAGGCCTTGGGAAAGAGGGCCTCCACACACGTGGAGGACTCCTCATGCATATCTGACCTTCTCCTCCCTTGGCCATTCCTCCCCACACTCCCTCTCCTCCAGCCATGCATCGGCTGGGGGAAGGGATAATAATTAAAAAAATTTGCCTTGATTTATCCAAATTGCCCCTTCAAAAAGGGTGTTCCCTTGCGGCTTCTACGGTCTCCAATCTCGGCCTCGTATTTACAATGTGGCGGCCTCATTTTTGAGCATGCACTGTATGGATAATGCTACCAATAATACGATGTAGGGGATCACCTTGCACAGGATTTACACGGCGTGCGGAAAGTCAATATTTACGGCACGCAGTGTGCGGAAATATTACAAAAGACATGCATATTTATCTTAAGATACACTCAAAATACCTTGGATTTATTATGATTCTCTATATCCCTTGAAGCTTTTTTCTTCATTTCCTTCATGTTATCTTTCATCTTTTCACTCCACTATAAGATAAAAATAAATTGATTAAACAAAGATAATATTTAATACAAACTATAGAGATAAAAAGAATGAGAAATATCTTAGTACCTCTGGGATTCGCTTGCTTTTTCAATTTAGAACTATAACATTATTTGCCAACATAGTGTTCTCCTCAATCTATAATTTTTAAAAAATAATAATATTAAATTATAATATGATATATATTAATATTTAATTTTTACAAAGCATTGAAGATAACTAATCTATGTAGCATGTACAAGAAGGTCGGTGAATGATTTATAATTCTTGAGCATGTCATCATTAAAAGAAAATGAAACATATTAATAAAATTATCCAAATTTTTTATTAAAAATAATTATAAATATCATGCTCACCGTATCAAAATTCTCGTCATTTTTTTGTGTGATTTGAATCATCTTGTGTATGTGAAGGTAGTTTTGGACGAGAAGCATCCTCTATCTCCATCTTGTTTGAAAGAAAACTCAGTAATCAAATAAAAAACATAAATATTCCAAAAAGTAATGATCAATGAGGTGCATATCATAGTTTTATTGACAAACCTCTATTGTGCCACATGCATTATGATCCAAACCCTCATTTTCTTCATTGTTAAAAGCTTGGGATTGCTGCAATGTTTTTTTTTAAATATAACAAAAAAGTGTAATTTATGTTAGTACATTTATGTAAAACAAATCATAATTTAAAAAAATATCACTCTAAAATGAAAATTAAATTTTTGAAATAAACATGTTGAACTTCTTGATCATCTTTAGCATCTTCTCCAACTATAGAAGTAGTTGATTTCTATAAAAGACATTGAATTGTAAGAAGCATAAAAAGTAAAATAAGTTCTAATACATGTAAAAGAGTGTACCATAGAGGAGCTCTCTAATAAGTGTCTCATCTTTTGTTTCTTGAATTTTCTATTTGTTTGCATATTTCGAAGGAAATATAGGTAGATGTCTTCTTTTCTCCAAATATAAGTTGCCCCTGGAAACTCAAGTGGCTTAATCTCATGATGCTTAGAGTAATGTAATCTTTTATCTCTTGTTACAAGTCAAGCTTATGTCGCAGATCTTTATACTTTTCTTCCACATATTTCACCCAACATCTTATAGTAGCTTGATTTGCACAATAAATTTGGTTTTGTGTACTACGACAATATGCTATGAGATATTTTCTTCCATATTTCTTATTAGGATTGTGATTGTTTGATGGTGGAGGCAAAAATATCTACTCATATGTTGGTGTATCTATAGCCATGACCTCATTAGAGACCATCGTAAAATATAACTTGAAAAAAAACATACAAGTCAAATAAACATAATATTTAAGATAGTAATCATTCATAAAATGGTAAATATTATGTTTAGAGATATATGAAACTTGGATTGATTTAATAAAATAAATGTTATAAAAAATACTTACATTTATAAGCATGTATATAGTCTATATAGACATGTCTTTTTTGCATAAATTTAGGATATCCATGACACTGAAAAATCATATAATTCTCCAGAGGGTAGTATTGCTCTCCTCCTTTTCCTTATCAACCATCCATATATTATTGTGATACAATAATTCCAGTCCCTCATGCATTTATCCTCCATAGAAACTTTCCATAAGTTATTTTGATTGTGATCTTTCTCCAACCATGCTATTTTGCATTCTTTTTTTTCTCTATCCACTTCACGTACCATTGCATGTTTGGTTAAATTGTTATTCATATCCATATATGCCAACACAATATCATTATTCTCTAGCCATGGAGGAATAGATCCCACTTCACCTACTTGAAGCAGTCTCGTCCTTGGTGAGAGATCTTTTATTTCATAAGCAATAAGCTTATTAGTGAAAGGGAGAAGCATACACTTGTGCAATAATGAGCTTACATGCCTTACACAATCCCAGTTAAATGGAAGATGTTCTCTCTGTAACACACTCATTCTTGTAGTTGGTTCGATAAGTAAATACTCTTTATTATCTTTTACTGTGATACATTGTTTATAATACTCTGCCCCAAAGAAAAGCATGATCTCTCTATTCCATTGAACTAAAAAAAATGATGTATACGAGCCTTCCAATGACCCATGCTTTCAATAGTAGTGTTAGGCTCATCAAGTTTAACTACTACATCATCCCCAAGCTTATTAACATCCCCATTGAACAATAACTTTTTATACATTGTCACATGTTGGGATTGTAGAGAATTCTCTTCAAGAGACCAATAGTGCTCTACATACTTTTGTTCCTCCTGAATAAGCGGTCTAATTATTCCTCTCTTTTATCGTATTGCTATACCTTTTTGTTTTATCATTCTCCAACATGCAATATCTTGATTTATTATTTCAAGCTCCCTCCATAGCTCCTTTTCCCTCTTGACTGATGAAACCTCCAAGATTCCTTGTTCATGTGTTGCGTGGCATGATGTGCTGTCACGACTTCTTATCTCAAAAAAAGAAGGAACTGACAAACACATATGAACACTTTTTAGTGTCCTCTCATGTGGCAAAAGGCTATCCTTGTCTTGTTTTAAGATTGAGAAAACCTCTGTAAATAGTATTCTTCTATAATAATGAATGTACGATATCTCCATGTCTTTTTTATTGGTCTTGATACCAACATATGTTAGTACCTTACGTTCAAATTCATAACACCAATAGATATCATGCATTCCATGCCTGCAAACATCATCAAGTATTTCTCCAAACCCTGTAAATAAAATAAGTTAGTAGACATTTTAGAGGCTATGAGAAATTGATATATTGAATTAATAAAGGTTCATACCTGCAACATGCTCAAGAGGAGAAGAATTTGCCCCTATAGACTCTTCCTTTCTTACTCTCCATGAAAGAAGCAAGGAACGCATCATTTCTATGCTTTCCTTTGACCAACCTTTGTCGTGACTGTAATTATAAAACCCATGGGATATATCTACTAGAAGAATCCCCAAGTCATAGTTTTCGCTATGTAAGTAAAAAATTCTTAGTAAAATATATGGTAAACACCACTGGATGAACTTTTGATTCTCCTCTGTCTTAAAAATATAATGGTATTTGCTTGGAGTGGATGGCCAACGACCATTTCGAATGGATTGTGGAGCGAGGGAAAATACTTTTTCCACACAAGCATCTATTTCTCTCTTTGTCTCATTGGATGCAGCTTGCATAAGAGCACTTATATATTTTTTGAATACATTCAATGCAAAAATATGCATTGAATCATAGACTAAATCCAATGATAAATTGAAACCATATAGATCATGCAATCTCCACATTATAGACTCTCCTGATAATCCTGCTTCCTTGAGTATAAATTATTGTTCAATCTGTGTGAATGCTTTTTTGGATTGTAAAAGTGCTTCTTTCATTCCTTCTATGGTACGTTTTTCTGGAGGATACAAAGCTTGATATCTATTTCCATCATAAATATAGCAACCTTGAAATGATGAGTTACTACTATCAAGGTAGCCTGAGCTTTGTCCCTTCGACAAAAGGACTGTCCTCCATCTTTAAACATTCCAAGTTTGCATTGGGCTGGATGATCACCTGTGACCATCATTAACATTGCACGTATCTTGCAAAATTGTGTCTGTTGAGCGGAATTATCAAAGATACGTTCAATTGGATAATTATAAAACACATTTACTCCCTCAATGAATAACTCCTCAAGCTCTTTTATTAATGGTCTCAAAAGGATCCCGAATGCAAAGCTTGAATTGCGAATCAACTTCTTGCTACTTAGTGGCAAAAATAATACAGGAAGAATCCCAACCCTAGACCTTTTGCCACCATTTAAAATCATAATTTCTACTGCTCCACAATCCTTTTGAGTTGTTCAAGAAGCTTGGAATCCATTCCAATGTAGAAGTAGAGTGAGGTTTCGAGGCTCTCCCTACATAAAAAATTAATTTAGTACAAATACACATAGAGCAATATCTAGTATGATTCTATGTATTCACAACTAGATTTAGTATACATATTTTGAAAAGATAACTAGTGAAATATGTACCTTGCATGGTGTTTATTCAAAGTACGACACTTATTTCATATAAACATATACTCCTTTGTAGATTCGCTCCATCCATGCTGAAGTGTTTCTGATTCTCTTGGAAAGGTGGAAAACACAATATTACACCTTGAGTTTTGGCAGATGATAGGTAGCTCGTACTCAGCATTTGGATTTCAAAAATCTTGGACCTCATGACATTTTGATCAATCCCCAAATTCAAAGGATGAGTTTGGATGCATAGAAACAGCCTATCCAAGCCATCTCTCCTTGTGGCACCACATTTGTAAAAATCCATGGCAAAAGCTTTGACTTTTTACTAAAAGTTGTAGTTGATTCTTAATAGGTAAATAGTCAAATGAAAGCATATCCTTTCGTGTCTTTGACACCTTGGACACTTGGAAGAACAAATCAAGCAATCACGTTTCAAGATGCTTTGTCTTCTATTTCTTGGACAAGAACACTTTTCAACATTTCCCACATATAGATCTTCTCTACTAGGCTAAAAAAGCTCTATCTCATGAGGATTATCATGTGTACCTCCACACATCTTATAGTGTTGAGATTGAATCATTCCAAGTCCATTGTACATTGTAATCAATTGCTCCCAACATGCAGGAATCCTTACTCCATCTAAGGTCCCATCCCATGTCTCAGGCAATTGAACTAAGAGCTTACTCAAGCTTGGTTTCAAAGGCTCATTATCTCATTTTCCAACTCTCTGGCCACCGGCCATATCACCAAACAAAAGTTGAAGCATTTCATCCTGAGCTGTAATAGATATTCTATGTTTATCCCAAAGAGCTTGTAACTCAATTACCTTCTCAAGTATCTGGATGCATAGTAAAGACTCTGTACCATCCACATTTGCACTACTTGGATCAACATCTTCATGTATATCCACATGCTCATCATGTTCTTCCAAGTGCTCAACATTGTTAGCATTATCCTCACAATGTTGATCTAGGTCACTATATGCATGATCTCCATGATCATGAACATCACTTATTATATCATCAAGATGATTTATCATACTTGGAGACCTGTCACCATAGGCATTGAAAGTACTAATGTTATCATTGCATTGTGGTGTTAATCCTATCTCGAGTCCCAAGTCTCAATATTTCAACCTCATTTGTTGATGAATAGCAAAGGTAGAAGGAACAACATATCTTCCACCATGACAATATAAAATGCAATTGCACCAAACTTGTCTCCTCTTTGTGGGTCCATCTATAGTTTCAGTTAATTGTTCCTCATCTTCGGCCATAGTCAAGTTTGGATTTTGTAAACCAGCTCTCCTATGCATATTACCAAGTAAATCTTGGCGGCTATGATGGTAGAAAGTACTTTGACTAACCATCTACCATCCTTGAATAGTTTTTGAACACTTGTATAAGCATGAGCATATTCTCAAATCACTTGAGGAACTTGCCATCTGTGCCACAACAATACCATTCAATTAAAACTTTATATAATCTCTTAACAATTTTAGTTTTCAAGCTTACTTTTCCAAGCATGGTTAAACATCTCCTCAAACAAGAGATTACAAAATCCTACTTAGATAGAACCCATCATAGCAGTTATCGTTTCCATGGTTAGACATCTCCTCAAACAAGCAAAGGAGAGATTACAAAACCGTATGTTTTTTTTCATTGGCCACTATGTGTCTTGGAGATTGCCATGGATAGCCTTCTTTTAGCTATGTGATGCACCCTTCATACTACACCTTATAGTATTGGTATAATAAAAAAAATAAAGATAAAGAATTACCTTAGAGATTGAGTGGTTTGTGGATTCAATCTGAAGAAGGGAGGGCGACATTTAATCTAGAAGTGATTTGTGGGTTCAACTCCTATATGCAATGCAACCTTTGAAGATAAGAGCACACACGTCACTCTAATAATCCCACCTAAATATGAATTCAGGCTAACAATGAGTCTACAAACATGAGTAGGCTATAGAGAGAGAGATTACGAAACCCTACTTGGATAAGAAGATCATGTCCTTAGGCCCATCACAAAATTTATTCTTTCCCAAGCATGGTTAGACATCTTCTTAAACAAGAAAAGGGGACGTTACGAAACCCTACTTGGAAAAGAAGATCGTGTCCCTAGGGCCAAAAAGACCAATCACATCACTTATCATTTCCCTAGTATGGTTAAACATCTCCTCAAACAAGTGATACTTGCAGCTTACTATAATAAACTTATGCTCGAGAAAACCTAGCATAAAAAGCAAACAAGAGATAACAAAACCCTGATTGGATAAGAAGATCGTGTCCCTAGGGCTAATAAGGCCCATCACAACATTTATCCTCGCCCAAGCATGGTTAGACATCTCCTCAAACAAGCAAAGGAGAGAATACAAAACCCTGCTAGGATAGGAAGATCGTGTCCCTAGGGCTATAAATAAGGCCCATCATAGCAGTTATCCTTTCCCAAGCATGGTTAAACATCCCCTTAAACAAGTGATACTTGGAGCTTACTATAATAAACCATGATGCTTTGAGAGAAGTCACTTGATAAACCATGATAAATGTAAAAATCATATGTTTTTTTCCATTGGCCACTATGTGTCTTGGAGATTGCCATGGATAGCCTTCTTTTAGCTATGTGATGTACCCTTCATACTACACCTTATAGTATTGGTATTATAATAAAAATAAAGAGAAAGAATTACCTTAGAGATTGAGTGGTTTGTGGATTCAATCTGAAGTAGGGAGGGTGACATTTAATCCAAAAGTGATTTGTGGGTTCAACTCCTACATGCAATGCAACCTTTGAAGATAAGAGCACACACGTCACTCTACTAATCCCACCCAAATATGAATTCAGGCTAACAATGAGTCTACAAACATGAGTAGGCTATAGAGAGAGAGATTACGAAACCCTACTTGGATAAGAAGATCGTGTCCCTAGGCCCATCATAAAATTGATTCTTTCCCAAGCATGGTTAGACATCTTCTTAAACAAGAAAAGGGGACATTACAAAACCCTACTTGGAAAGGAAGATCGTGTCCCTAGGGCCAAAAAGACCCATCACATCACTTATCATTTCCCTAGTATGGTTAAACATCTCCTCAAACAAGTGATTCTTGGAGCTTACTATAATAAACTTATGCTTGAGAAAACCTAGCATAAAAAGCAAACAAGAGATAACAAAACCTTGATTGGATAGGAAGATCGTGTCCCTAGGGCTAATAAGGCCCATCACCACAGTTATCCTCTCCCATGCATGGTTGAACATCTCCTCAAACAAGCAAAGGAGAGATTACAAAACCCTGCTAGGATAGGAAGATCATGTCCCTAGGGATATAAATAAGGCCCATCACAACAATTGTTCAAATTCATAGAGGCAGATAGATGTCAGACAGAGTGAAGCAGCATGCTTCCTCTCACACACTTCATTATTCATTCCACACTCTATAGTAAAAGTACAACCTAAGGTCATAAGACCATTCACACCAGTAGTGGCACCGACTTATTTAATGTATCTAACTACTATGGCTAGACTAGCTGTGTCCAGCTCATGTCGGTCAACACACACAAATGAGCTTGATATTCTAACACTCCCCCTCAAGCTCAAGATAGCATATGTACTCCAAGCAGCTGTCTAAAACCACAGAACTTATCTTTACCCAAGGACTTGGTAAAGATATCCACTACCTGTTCATCAGTCTTCACATGCATAAGATCAACTCTTCCTGCAAGAACCATCTCTCTGATGAAATGGTAGTGTACCTCAATGTGTTTCGTCCTAGCATGATAGACTGGATTCATAGCCAGGAGTACACTACTCAGATTGTCACATAGTAACTTCACTGGAGCATCTACCTGTATGTCCAAATCAGCCATAAGCTTGAGCAGCCATGAAATCTCGCATGCTGCCAATGCAGCACCCCTGTACTTTGCCTCAGTACTTGACAAAGCAACCGTAGGCTGCTTCTTACTGCTCCAGCTAATCATGCCGCTACCAAATCCAAATGCATATCCACTCGTAGATCTACGATCATATGAGCAACCTGCCCAATCTGCATCCGTGTATCCAGTCAATATCAAGGGCTTATCTCTGACATAGAACAACCCATACTCTACAGTGGACTTAACATATCTCATAATGCGTCTAACTGCATCCAAGTGCAGCTTTCTAGGCTTCTGCATAAACTGGCTTATGAGCCCTACAACATAGCTCAAGTCAGGCCTAGTGATGGTCAAGTAAATCAAGCTGCCAACCATATGCCTGTACATAGTCACATCCTCTACTTCAACCCCAGTGTTCATGTCTAGCTTGACATTCTGATCAAGAGGTGTATCCAGCGGTTTGCACTCAGCCATGCCATACTTCTTCAGCATCTCTATGGCATAGTGCTTCTGCATCAGCCATAACCCATTGTCATCCGGAATTACCTCAATGCCTAAGAAATACTTCAGTTCTCCCAGGTCTTTCATGTCAAATTTAGATTTCAGCATCTTCATTGCATGCTGTATGCCCAAGTCATCATCACCAGTGATTATCAAATCATCAACATATATGACCAGCACTACTAAACCACTGTCAGTCTTCTTTGTAATAGGCTATGATCAGCCCTACCAACAGCAAAAACCCAATCTCTGCAGGTAGTTACTGATCCTAGCATGCCAAGCTCTCGAAGCCTGTTTCATCCCGTATAATGCCTTTTTCAGCCTGCATACATAATGCTGAAAATCAGGGTGCACATACCCTTCCGGCTGAACCATATAGACATCCTCTGCTAGGTCACCGTTAAGAAATGAATTCTTAACATCTATCTGCTGCAATTTCCAGCCTTTAGCAGCATCCAAGGCAATCACAGTGCGTATAGTTGCCATCTTGGCAACAGGGCTGAATGTTTCCTCATAATCAAGTTCATACTGTTGGGCATACCCCTTTGCAACCAGCTTGGCTTTGTATCTCTCCACACTGCCATCTGACTTACATTTGATTTTGTAGACCCATTTGCATCCAATGGTCTTTTTCCCTTCAGGCAGTGGTACTAAATCCCATGTTTTATTTGCGGCCAAGGCATTCATTTCTTCATCCATGGCTACACACCAATTCTCATCTTTCACTGCTTTAGCATATGTACTTGGTTCTTTGACCTCCATCAATTTTGTCATGTACGCATAATGCCTTGCAAAGTAGCCATTGTATGTCAACCTGTCAACAGGGTATCTGACCCTCTGTGAGCATCTAAACTATGGTGCACTACTCGATTCACCTCTCTCATGAGGCGGAATGTACCTGTTCTGCCTTGTGCCAGGCGTATAGACAGTCGGAATACCAAGTTCGCTGTCTAAAGTATCACTAGACTCATAGCCCAAGTTATTCTGCCAGGTGTCATCATACCAGATGCATCCTCAATAACTTTCTCTTTTCCTTTGCTATCCAAGACATCATGAGGCGGAATATACCTGTTCACCTCTCTCATGAGGCGGAATGTACCTGTTCTGCCTTGTGCCAGGCGTATAGACAGTCAGAATACCAAGTTCGCTGTCTAAAGTATCACTAGACTCATAGCCCGAAGTCATTCTGCCAGGTGTCATCATACCAGATACATCCTCAATAACTTTCTCTTTTCCTTTGCTGTCCAAGACATCATGTCTCCCCCTCACTGACATACCCGTGTCAGTGGACGGTGAGCTCCTCAATCTCCCTGTCCATGGGGATACTGTCTGACTGATAGGTCCTGTCATAGCAGTGCTCTGCTGCAAATCAACTGTAGAGACATGACTGGAAGGCATATCAGATGGCACTGCAACTGGTGATACATACCAAGAACCCATCTCATCAAAGATAACATCCCTGCTTACCAAAGTCTCCCTGGTAGAGGGATCATAGCATTTGTATGCCTTCTTCTCCTGCAAATATCCAATGAAAACACACTTATGTGCTTTGGGATCCAACTTCTTCCTCTTCTCATCCGAAATATGCACATAAGCAAGACAGCCAAAGACTTTCATGTGACTTACATCTGGCTTATAGCCATACAACTTCTCAAACGGTGTCATCTCATGAATACCTACAGTGAGAGTCCTGTTCAAAATATATACGGCTGTCATAACAGCCTCTGCCCAATAGTAAAGTGGCATATGCTTTTCATTTATCATAGCCCTAGCAGCTTCCATCAGAATTCTATTCTTCCTTTCAGCTATCCTGTTTTGCTGCAGAGTGTAGCGGCAGGTGAGCTGCCTACGAATGCCATTTTCAGCCAAGAAATCATCAAATTCATTTGATACATACTCCCCACCACTATTAGATCTCAAGCAAGAGATGTAGCATTCAAACTCCTTCTCAACCTTGTGTTTAAATTGTTGAAAAACAGCAAAGACATCATCTTTTGTTTTCAATATGTAAAGCCAGGTATATCGACTGTAGTCGTCAATGAAGGATACATAATATCTAGAACCTCCCATAGATATATTATGAGCTGGCCCCCAAATATCAGAATGCACTAACTGCAATGGACATGTACTCTGTCGTACATTCCTGATAAATGGCAATCGTGACTGCTTACCAAACTGGCAAGCCTCGCATACATGACCAATATCTAAATATTGGAACTTCGGTAACCCTGTAACCAGCTGTTTCTTTTGCATAATTTGCAGCCTTTGCAAATTTACATGCCCCACTCTCTTGTGCCATATTTCTGAATCCCTAACAGTGCCAGAACCATGGGCAAACATAGCTGAATTCAGCTCTGGCAAAGAAGCATCAAGAGTAAACATTCTGCCATTCCTGTGACCACGAGCTATCAACTTGCAGACATTTCCAAATTCTTCAATAAAGCAGCCATGCTTATTGAATCTAACCTAGAAGTTCTGCTCCGTCATCTGACCAACAGATAACAAGTTCTTCGTAATTGAAGGGACATGCAATACATCATGCAAATTTTTCTTTCTGCCATTATGGACCACAAGAGGCACTTTGCCTTTATGCTCAATGCTATGCTGCGTGTCATCACCTGTGCATACATAGCCATGCTTTTCAGCCACCATATCCGTGAACCAATCACCATGAGGGGTCATGTGATTCGACGCCCCCGAGTCAATGTACCACATTGCATCATCAGATGATTTTTCAGCAGCCTTATCTTTGACATACTGCATGGTAAACAATCTATCACCAGAGTCATATGCTTGACTGGACGTAGCATAATGTCCATGCTGCTTGCCCTTCTGATTTCCCTGCTTCTTCCAGCAGTCCTTTGCAATATGCCCATACTTTCCACAGTAGTGACAATCCTTATCTTTATTTGGATTGTCTAACTGACGCTGCTGCTGCCATGAGCCTTTGCCACGGGAGTTAGATCTCCCCCTGTCTCGAAAGTTTCCACCACCTCTTGCATTTGACGACTGCTGATTGCTATTACTATAGGATGCATTCTGCTGGCCTCCTCTGCCAGATCCATAGCCTCTACCATGGCTACCACGACCACGCTGATTCGAATAAAAAACTGCATCCTTATTCTTTGAGCTGCTTGACCCTGTAGCTAAGCCAAGCTTCACCTCTTCATGAATCAATAATGCAACCAGCTCATTAAAATCAGGCATCTCAGCCCGCATAGATACTGAAGTGTCAAAAGACTTGTACTCCGGACCCAAGCCATTTAAGGTCACTGCAACCATATCCTCATCTTCCGAGATACATAATGACAGCCAATGTAAAACTCTGCGAGCTCTTTCCGTCCAAGCTCGATGCGCTCGTCTTTGATCAGCTGTAGGATTCCTATCTGGAACTTCAGGTTCAGCCTCAACACCTGTCACTAAGTCCCAGTATCCTTTGCCTATCAGAAAGTTCTCCATGCGGAGCTTCCATATTGCATAATTGTTGCTATCCAGCTTTTCTCCCACAATCTGGGTTACATTATCAGTTCTATCAGCATTTGCCATGTTGTAGACCTTGCCTGACTACCTGCAAACCAAGATCTTCTTAACAGTTCAACTTCAGCCCAGAACTGTTTATGACAGTTTTGTGCAATTAATTGCAGTAAAAAAACCAGGGTATTTCAGCCCACTAACAGTCCAAAACAGCTCACACCAAGTGGCTTAACCTGTGAGTAAAGCAGTCAATGCAAATACTATGTATTCACTTCAGTTTGAACTCCTGCAACCTCACTGCCAGGGTACATATATGCAGTCTGAAAACTGTAAATTGTAAATAATCAGCAGCATTTTCAAGTCCAAAACTGAGTGGTAATCATGTTACACATGTCCCAAAAACTCCCAGATAGCTGTTAGTACACTTGGCAGTCATGACATGAGCATAGAGTCACAAAACAATGCATAACCAGCACATACAAGTGTCAACAAATTCAGTTGCAGGTTGCAATCAACCAAAGTTCAGCATATCAAGTTCCAATCAACCCCAAACTGTCTTCCAATCATGTCATACATTTACTTCGTAATGACAAGGTCATTACATGAGCATCTGGGTATACATAGGCAACCTGTTTTCACTAACCAAAGCATAAAACTTCATGAACCATTTGTACTTGACCAAGACAATATGTCCGCATTTACTTCAGCTCCAGACTTCAGTTTTCAATGATGCTCATTGCATGTTTCAAGCCTCCATACATCCAGCATGTATATGACAGCTCTCATAGGTGATAGAGCTCTTAAAATGACCTGTATTGCATCAGTAGTATCCAATGCTTGTCACTGACAGTATATGAAAGTATGCAGCAGTGAAACAGTTCTCAGATCTGAATATTTTAATGAGAAAATTCAGCTCAAGTACTTCACATCAAGTACATATGACTTCTTGACTTGTGTTGTCTGCAATGCAATCTTCCCAGTATATTAGGGAGCTTCAAGTGCTCTTCAGGATCAAAACAGTGATGTAAATCACTGTATTCAGCAGTGTACATTCAGTTTCAGACCTATATACCTGCATAACAGTCCATGCCTCATCACCCAAGCTTCCATTGACATGTCAGACCTTCAAGGTCACACCCCAGGGTCAGCATACACTTCATAGAGCATGTACAAGATGTTTAATGCCTCGTTTTGAAGCTGGAGGACATGAATATGAACCTGGCGCAACAGCGCAGACTGACAAGAGGGGCAGCACAGCTCACGATTTTGTTAAACATGGCAATGAAGCACTCCAAGGTGCTCAATACATCCCTCTCAAGGCTACAAACAATCCTTTGACAATGCCTTTGATCATTGAGCATACAACCATACACTGCATACCTTCCATTGTTCAATGGCTTCAGCCTGTTTGAAGAAGAATGACCTTTCCTCTGACTTCAACTCTTGCAAGTCCAATGCCATACTCCCAGGCACCCAGTCTTTGCCGACTCATGGCTCTGATACCATGTTCAAATTCATAGAGGCAGATAGATGTTAGACAGAGTGAAGCAGCATGCTTCCTCTCACACACTTCATTATTCATTCCACACTCTATAGTAAAAGTACAACCTAAGGTCATAAGACCATTCACACCAGTAGTGGCACCGACTTATTTAATGTACCTAACTACTATGGCTAGACTAGCTGTGTCCAGCTCATGTCGGTCAACACACACAAATGAGCTTGATATTCTAACAACAGTTATCCTTTCCCAAGCATGGTTAAACATCCCCTCAAACAAGTGATACTTGGAGCTTACTATAATAAACCATGATGCTTTGAGAGAAGTCACTTGATAAACCATGATAAATGCAAAAATTGTATGTTTTTTTCCATTGGCCACTATGTGTCTTGGATATTGCCATGGATAGCCTTCTTTTAGCTATGTGATATACCCTTCATAATACACCTTATAATATTGGTATAATAATAGAAATAAAGAGAAAGAATTACCTTGGAGATTGAGTGGCTTGTGGATTCAATCTGAAGGAGGAAGGGCGACATTTAATCTAGAAGTGATTTGTGGGTTCAACTCCTACATGCAATGCAACCTTTGAAGATAAGAGCACACACGTCACTCTAATAATCCCACCTAAATATGAACAGTGTCATCTTGTATACTACCTTGTTGGAAATTATTTCCATATTCAAAATGTCACATGCAATGATCTTGTGTTTTCTATATGAGTTTATAAGCATATTCATCGGGTCAAAGAAAAGTATGTTCACTTGATATTGTTATCTCGAAGTTCTATATTTATTATGGGCACATACATAAACTAGATCTTCCAGTAAAGTATAGCTAGATGTACATTATGAAGTGGTGCAAAGGTGTCACTTGGTTCATGAATTGAAGGGGAATTCAGGCTAACAATGAGTCTACAAACATGAGTAGGCTATAGAGAGAGAGATTACGAAACCCTACTTGGAAAGGAAGATCGTGTCCCTAGGGCCAAAAAGACCCATCACATCACTTATTATTTCCTAGTATGGTTAAACATCTCCTCAAACAAGTGATACTTGGAGCTTACTATAATAAACTTACGCTCGAGAAAACCTAGCATAAAAAGCAAACAAGAGATAACAAAACCCTGCTTGGATAGGAAGATCATGTCCCTAGGGCTAATAAGGCCCATCACAACAGTTATCATTTCCCAAGCATGGTTAGACATCTCCTCAAAACAAGTAAAGGAGAGATTACAAAACCCTGCTAGGATAGGAAGATCGTGTCCCTAGGGCTATAAATAAGGCCCATCACAGCAGTTATCCTTTCCCAAGCATGGTTAAGCATCTCCTCAAACAACGAAAGGAGAGATTATAAAACCCTACTTGGATAAAAATATTGTGTCTCTAGGGCTAATACGGCCCATCACAGTAATTATCATTTTCCAAGAATAGTTAAACATCTCCTCAAACTCAAGACCTCTAAGGGTCGGTCAACTTGGGATCTGAAAGGCTAGGTCATTTAAAAATCTTGCAACTTTAAAAATCTTGTTTGTCAATTAAACTCAAGGCTAAGTCACCGAATGTATTAAGTACACATGAAATGAGTAAGACCTTGGCAACACTGTGAAATGTCTAATGCACAAGAATGTCTAATAAACAAGAATATCTAACATTCCCCTTGTACACAATGCATTCACATTCGAGTACACATGCACAAAGGAATATGCACATGCCTTAAGTTAGCATCATATTAATTCCATCTATCCTTGTAGTTTAGTAAAGGTGCATTTTAGGATAGGTTAGCATCTATCCTAGGAGTTTAGTAAAGGTGCTAAAGGAGAAAAAAAGTTATAAAACCTTTGCAAAACATGGAAGAAATATTTTGATGGTATGTGATCTAACATATCGTTGTTCCTGGATTGAACTTTCTCGACAATGACGCAACAGAGACGGCCCAGGTAGTGGTGTGATCTCCCGACGCACTGATGTGATTATTGGATGTTTAGCCCTTCGACTTGGAGTGACGTGGTGGACTAAGGGGGCACTGACTAGGCACTGATGGGGCAGTGACGGAGGAGTGACGGGCAGTGACAGGGCAGTTACGCCGGGGTTGGGTACTGACTGTCGAAGGGGGCGCTGACTATCGAAGGGTTGGGTGTTGACTATCAAAGGGGGGCCGCTAACTGGTAATCGACCTTCGAATGTTACGGGGCAGTCATGATCACGTCGACGGGGTTGGGCGCCGGCTTGGTGATGCAGGCTTGTACTCAGTACGTGGCGTTGGGGTTGTAGGCTGGGCGCAGTGATGGAGCAGCTAGCGGCATTGACCTTCAACCATGCGCCCGCGGCCGCTAGCTACTTCTAGCTATACAGCTAGCGCTGCCTATGTCGATCACCAGCTAGGCGTGCTACCTACGTCGATCTTCCACAACAGATGTAGCTGTGACGGGGCTGGGCGGCAGCTCGTCTGATATGATGGGGTTGCAAGCCCGGCGCAGTGACGTATGGGGCTAGGCGCAGACCTTCAACCCTGCCGCCAGCTAGTGGCACTGCTAGCTACAACGTGATATAACTTCCGCCGGCATTGCTAATCATGTGTAGGCCGTTCCCAGCTCCTCCATTCAGCTCATGCAGGACGTTGCTCCAGGTCTTCTACACCATCGTCTAGATCTCCCTATCGAGCTGGAGCAAAGTGCAAGAATAGAATAGTACAAAAGGAGAATGATATTAAAGCGGCGTTGAAGGAAAGAAGGGAGATTATATAAAAGAGAGGGAACTTGGAAGTATCCGTTAGCGAGAATCAGGGGGTAGCACTACAAGATATAGGCTTTATATCGACGTTTAAAGCGACGAAAATGCAAACAACAAAATTTTCCCCCGTCGCCACAAAAAGCGTCGTTATTAGCGACGCCATAGAACAGTCGGTATTGGCATCGCTATCAGTGTCGCTATTAGCGGCATTATGCACGTTGCAAACCCTTGCTATAAGCATCGGTATTGGCATCGCTATACGCGTCGGTATTGACGTCGCTATAAGCGTCGTTATGCACATCGCAAACTATCACTATAAGACGCGTATAGCGACGCCAATACCGACGCTTATAGCGACGGTTTGTGACGTGTATAACGACGCTACGTATAGCGACGCCAATACCGATGCTTATAGCAACGATTTGCGACGTGCATAACGACGCTAATAGTGATGCGTGTAGTAAAATTTGCGACGCTAATAGCGATGGTAACAGGGATTTTTTTTTGTGGCAGGGCAGCTTGCTGCCCTGCCACATATAGCACTGTGTGCTTTATGAGAGCCATACAAAATAGTTTCTGCACTACTCTGTACAATGTCCTTGTAAACAAAAATAATGTATACTGAAATCATAAAGCTGATACATGAAATAAATAAATAATCGCATAAAAAGTGATTGGTACAATCATGACAGGATATCACTAATACATAGAAAATGTCTACATAGATCAGGTGACTCAAAAATAAAGGTGTGCAGCTCTAGGGATCCAAGGGCGAGCTACGCATCCTCGTCCCCCGAAATCTCGTCTCGCCGCAAAGGAGCATTAAATAGACTCTGCAGAAAAAGAAACAACACATCAGTCCACCATACAATAATGCATTCAAATATCTCATGGTGACTATGGACAAGAAAGATGAGTGACTTACAAGGCCACCGCGTCTATACAATCGGTCAATCAATGTAGTGAGACCGTGCCTCTCTGCATATCGAGTCTCAAGGCCAGTCTAATCACGATTTGTAATGGAGTGCGGCAAAGAAAATAAAATGCTAATTGTTAGAAACTTAATTTTCAGTACAAAGAATATTTCAAAAAAATAAACAAGCAAAATAAAAGCAAAACTTACAAAGTCCTCCAAATATGTCCTGTGGCCGCCACTCCCAAGATGATGGACCACTCCGGCCTCGAGTCGTACCCTCGCCACCTCGCGCTGCTGACTCCAACGTCCTAGAGAATCTGTAGCCTCCTCCCTCAGTCGGCGCCAGTCATCTGTATCTAACCACTCGGGCTTTGCAGCCCCACTCTTGATTGCCTTGCATGTGTCGGATCGTCTATGTGACATGTATGCACGAATGAAATCCATCATCCAGCCCATAGAGAATCTATCTACTACGGCTTGCACCGAAAACTCCTCGTGCAAGGATGCTACTATGTAGTCCTTGCTCCCCTCTAGTATGTTCTTCCAATGATCCAAGACGTTGTGCCGAAAACTTGTTGGCATAACTCTCTCATGCGAGCCATCACCCTCCTCCCCTCATCATTCATGATGATGGCTCCTGACCTACTATCAACCAGATATCCATAACCCCTAGGAGTCTGCTTAAGATGGGCCCTCTCCCATCTGCGTCCACGCTCCTGGGCATATCCAGGAGACCCCTCTGCATCCGGTGTACCGATGGGGGTAATCTCTCTCGGAGTGGCACCCAAAGGGGTGTCACCTGCTGACGGCTGCACAAAAGCTGGAGTAACTAGAGTAGCCATCCCCACAGTTGTGACAAATCCTGGAGGTGACACAGCTCCAGCTGAACGACGAGACGAAGACACCGCATCCGCGTCTCCATAGCATCCACCTGAGCCACGAGAGCGAGGAGTCACACCTGTATCCCATGTCGACCGTGGGCTCACTGCCTCTGTATCTCTATAGCATCCCCCTGATCCTGATACACTCTCTCCCTCTGGCCCAAGTCATGAGCATCGAGATTTTCTACTCGAAGCCGAAGCATCCGATCGCGCTGAAGCAGATCTAGCAGAGCGCCATGACGAAGACCAAGACAGCTACCGGTCTGCCATCTCTCTGTATTTGGCGATTTGGTCTGGAGACATGTGTGCCAAGATGTCATGTAACTTCTCATCGCTCATCCCTCGACTCATCCTAAAAATGTCACCTGCACAGACAAAAAATGATGTTAGAATAATCAATTTAGATCATACAAATCACAGTAATATAAATCATTTTAAAAAAATCTCACTTAAAATGCATATCTTATGTACCCTTATAAGCGATTGGTCAACGAATTGAGTAAGTGGATGCTCCAAGTATGAAGTATCCTATGGTCCCATGTTAATCTCCTGACACAACTCCGCATACACTGGAAGGTCGATAGACATGTCACCACAAAAGAATGAGTCCGCCTCGTTCTCAAAGAATTCTTGGACTCTTGTATTTCCATCATTGTTAGCTGATGCTGGCTCCAAGCTTTCGACGGCCTCCACCCCTTGCAATATCGACCCCTCTATTTGCATATTATCTTCATCTATGCTCGGAACATCGCTTTGATCATATACTCTCACACTTCGGGGAGTTGAAGGTATAACATACCACCATCGAGGTTGTCGAGGGTTTGGATAGAAGATTACCTTTTCACAAACGCGTGAGTTCAAACCATTGTGACATAAACCATGTCGTAATACAATTAGCAAGCAAATGACTCCATGCACCTGTTCACAATGGGCCGGCAACACAAAGGTGTCGCATAAATCTGTCCATTTTTTTTCAAAATCTATTTCGAGAAATCCAGATGGACCTCGTTGAACTGTTACTCTAGCTCTTCCAAGTACCACTTTGAACCACTGCACATCGAATAGTATCATGGAGAAGCTACGGTAATCCACCGTAACAATACTTTGCAAGTTCCCAAAATACTCCATCTCATCCACAACCATGTTTGGATCTGTTGCTCGTCGCCGGATCTCTTGCTTGAACCTTGCCATAATACCATAGTCCATTGTGGAGCGCATTTTGTCAATACGCTCCATGCGAAAATGCCGTCCGTGCGACCACGCTGCACTATATATTTTGTACTGTACATTTAAATACTCAAATTAGATGTCGCATATAAAATTTAGATACGACAAATTCTAAACCCCTCATTACCTTTGGACTACATCCCCTCGAGAATTCCCACTCCTCCATTGAGACGTCTGTCCCTTCGCGAGACGTTGCGGTCAAGGCTCCATGCAACCATCACGTTGACATAAACCGCGGCATGTCCTCCATGCCTTCAAGATATTGAATCAGTGAATGACACGTACTATGTTGGAATTCAGCTCGCACTTCCTCTCGATCTTGCCTAGTGATC
This sequence comes from Lygodium microphyllum, assembly GCF_053477565.2. Taxonomy (NCBI): domain Eukaryota; kingdom Viridiplantae; phylum Streptophyta; class Polypodiopsida; order Schizaeales; family Lygodiaceae; genus Lygodium; species Lygodium microphyllum. The sequence goes on along the minus strand of NW_028229557.1, from coordinate 586,370 downwards.
TCGTACTTGGCGAGCCACGTCTCCATAGAGGCATGGTGCAACATACAAAAGCGATTCACCTTCTCTTCCATTGAGGCATCCATTCCTTTTTTCTACCCCATTTCCAACCACCACATCTCTAGTCAGTCTATTATCGTCCTTCAGCGACCATAGCATTTCATTGTCTGGTTCCACCGTTGGTAGCCATTGTGAAATATGCACTAGCGCCTCAGACACCAACCAACCTTTGGCCATGCTACCTTCTGGCCGAGCTCATTGTCGCACAAAGCCTTTCAGGGTTTTCATGAAGCACTCCAAGAAGAACATCCATCGCGTATGGAGAGGTCTAGCAATCTCCACTTCATCCACAAGATGCACAAGAAGGTGGATTTGTATCGTGAGCATGCTGGTAGGCAAGTATTTCTGAAAGAGACAGACTGTCTCCACTGCTCCCTGCCTCGCGGATTCAATAGAGGACGTCTTAATCTCCTTCTGTGAGATCCATTGCACCAAAGTCGACAACTTGTAAATGGCCTCGCGTATTTCTGGAGTAAGACATCCTGTGATCGCAATCGGTAGTACAAACTGCCACAAATGAGAAAGCATTATGAATAATGGCTACATTCCAAATAGCAAAATTCCCACGCTATTTACAATCCATTCGTAGTACAAACCTGACATATCTTATGCTAGTCATGGGATTTTAGCCCTGATAATTGGTCGTCTTTAGAAAATGCGGACCTGAGAGAATGCATCATACTCGTCGGAGTGCGGATAGACTTGATTACTTGCTTCACAATGCGCTCTTCTTTAGTGGACAAAACCCAAGGAGAGCGAGGAAGTTCCACACGACCATCAGCACCACTCGACTGTGGCCAAAGTGCCTCCATCTTACTTACCTCCTTCAAATCCATTCATGCCCCTATAGTGTCTCTCTTTCCTGTGATGTGGTCCCATAACAAGCTGCCCACATTCTTGAAAATATGCATGGGATCCAATAAGTGGTTGACCTGTAAGTGAGTCTAATATGGCAACTCGTAGAAAACTGAGAATCCCGCATTCCATTTGGATGTGATTTTGCGTGGACCATTTTTAGCTCATACAAGCTTGTGGCGTTCATACATATTGGAGGTCGTCCAAGGAAACCTTCCTTGAGTTCATGATCCTCTGGCAAGAAAGCAGCGTGTCCTTGATATACCATCTTCTTCATGGTTTGTGACCTTTAGGAGTCTAACTGTGGTCCACACAATGGACATGCATGATAACCTGAGGTAACCAGTCCTGTTTCAACACCACGACCTAGTGAATACTTGATTGAACGAGATAAAATATAGATATTACCAGCGAGAACGGAGGCCTGCTCACCTGAGCACTCTCCCAATCCTGGAAAGTCATGCATCGTCCACATGAGAATGGCTCGAATATTGGCTGACCGCCGACCATCGCACCTGCTCATATCTTGCACAGTGACCCCCTCCTCCCACAAAATCTTAAGCTCATCGACTAATGGACGAAGATACACATCCATATTTTTTACTTTGTAGCGGCCTGGGATGAGCAGGCTAAGGATGAGATGCCCTTTCTTTGTAGAAAGCCGTGGAGGGATGTTGTAGTTGACAAGGAATATAGGCCACACACTGTAAGAAGTTGAGCGCAGACCGAATGGGTTCACGCCATCCATTGCGAGACCGAGCCGAAAATTCCTTGGCTCTCAGGAAAAGCCTGGGAAGGTAGAGTCAATGTGGCTCCATGCGTGCAAATTCACTGATATTCATTGAACTCCATCTGTGGACCTATTTTGTGCATGCCATGTTGTCAAGCTCGCCATGTCGGACATATGAAACGTGTGGTTTATGCGGGGGATGAGCGACAAGTGTCTGAGAACTTTTTGAGGGATGGTTTGCCCTTGCAAGTCCTGTCGATACCTGTGAGCACCAGACTTTGGACATGTCTCCATAGTCTCGTATTCTCCTCAAAACAGATAGCAATCGTTGATACTTGCATGGACGTTATTTTAGTCCATGCCAAGCTTCCGTAAAACATGTCATGCATCATCACGAGACTCAGGCATGGTATTTGCAGATGGTAATATATGATATTTCAATAACCTGAAAAAAATCATAAAACACCTTGAAAAAGCACAAATGTTTGTAATAATAGTGCCAAAAAAAAAATCAATGAAGCGTATGTACAAGGTACATGAACAACTCGGTCACACTCATATTGGTCCACCCGTATTTTACTTGCACACTTAAGAGTGCAAACAGTGTCTTCAGCCGAGATACTCGAAACCCATCATATAATGGTATGGATGCTTCCTCTCTAAGTGGATAAGAAGTCTTGACATCCATGAAAATCAATGCATCGATCATTGCCTTTGTCTCAGGCTCCAAGATTGTAGGTAGGTCTGGAAGGTTGCATGTCTCCTCTGGCATTGACAGTATAGATTGGCCTTGCGAGTGGTAGATTGGCTCCTGCACTCCATCCATCGCACGCCCACGTACTCTTCTAATTGGCCGCAAAGGGTGCACTCCTCCTTGGGACGAGACATCACCTCCCTGGATAGAAAATTTGCCAGCAAGACCCAATCTTATTGTATATGGCATTCAATTAGCTTGCAAGTACAATGCATGATTGATATTAACTTCAAATTACCGTTTGCTGAAAATCTGCAATCGCCTGATCAATGCTCTCAGATTGAAACTCGCCAAATCATCGTATGTGTTCTATAGACAATCGGCGTTTTCGTCTAATTGCCAACTTGCATTGAGAGCAAGCACATGGGACACGCTGATTAAGATACGTCTTGCGATCTTGAACATCAGGACCTTCTTCATTTTCCATCTTGTCTACGTTACAACAAATAATTTAATGACTTGTAATACAATTTGGGAAAACCCTTCACTCATTGTTTATTGGAGGTCACTTATGCTTCTCGAGATGTCTATTTGATGTGGGATCACTTGGGATGCAGCTATGTCAATGTCTTGGCATGCTATTGGACTAATTTGAGCACTCATTTACTCAATTTTATAGAGGTTTTCACTTCTGTAATAAGTAGGGTTGAATGCTATTTTGTCAGAGAAACTTCATGCTTATTGCTTGTTGATGCTTATTGATTACTTTGCATGCTACACTAATGTCTATGGTTGATGCCATATACTTGGCCATGCTTCTAGAATGCACTTGGATTGAGATTGAAGCTTAGTCTCATTGAGTTTGACTGTCACTTCTCACATCAAGCATTAATTTAAGACACTTCATGCCTCTTATCATTGGATGATACATGAGCCATTTGTTAGATATATTATAGTGAGACAATAGGACTAATTGTGGCATGTACATGCTCTCTTGATACTCATTGGATGCAGTACCCCTATCGTAGGATGGTTTGATGTTTTGTCTTGGATCTAGTACTTATATATGTCATAGTGTTGTCAGTGGTATTTATATGCTTCTAGGTTATGCTTCTAGGACGACCTCTCTTCCTACTAGCTTTCACTTAAGAGGTCCTTCCATTTAAATGCTCCTAACACTCTCCAATGAGTTGCATTTAGATGAGTTACATTGTGAGTTCAATTTGAATGCATTTAGATGAGTTACATTGTGAGTTGCATTTAGATGTCGTAAGCAAAAAAAATTCACTAATTTCTTTCCTAATACAATTGATAAACATTAGACATAATTAATCCTCCATAGCAATCATTAGACATAACAGTAGATATAACTTATTTCTTTCCTAATGCAATTGATAAACGTTTGACATAACTAATCCTCCATAGCAATCATCAATCAATGCAATTCGAATCTCTACTACCAATGATTAGAGATTTTTAAAATAAAAATTTGAGTTGTTGATTTCTATCTACTCTAATATACTCAACCAATTAAATCATCATCTCAAATCAGTTCAGCCTCACAATCCAAGCATGGCTCCCTCAATTGGTTACGCCACTCCATTTTGCAATCCATCCATTCCTCAAGTACTCCAACAAAGAGAGGAAGCATAGAAAAGAAAGAGGGATATCCCAACCTCATCTCAACTCCACCTCTCACCCTCCAAATTGTAGAAGAAGAAGGGGAAGAAGAGAAGAATGCAAGATAGGAGAGAAGCTTCACTCTTCTAGCTCCTCACTTAATTCCTCTCTCACTCACCCCAACCCTCGCCCTCGCCCTCAATGTGAAGCATAAGAAGATAGGATACAAGGAGAGAAAAGAGAGCTCTCAAGTTTGCACACACAAGAATGATCTATGCATGCATCCTATGTTAATTTCAACACTTCAAAAAAGTGAATAGAGAGTTTTGCCCACAACCTCTTCCATTTCCTTCCTCTCCCTCCCTCTCCCTCTTCCTCTCTCCCCCTCCCTCTCCCTCTCCCTCTCCCTCTCTCTCATTTCCTTTCCCTCTCACAATATATCCTAATACTCTCCAAAAGCAAAAGGGAGAGGGAGAGAGAGAATGCACTCTCCCTCCCTCTCTCTCTCCCTCTTCCTCTCCCTCTCTTTCTCTTTCTCTCCCTCTCTCATTTCCTCCCCCTCCCCCTCCCCCTCCCCCTCCCTCTCTTTCTCTTTCTCTTTCTCTCTCTTTCTCTTTCTCTTTCTCTTCCTCCCTCTCCCTCTCCCTCTCTTTCTCTCTCATTTCCTCTCCTAAACAAGCAAAAGAGAAAGTGATTTAAACTCTAAACAAGCAAAAGAAGGAGAGAATAGACTCACCGATCAGATATGGCGACTGTGGGGTGGCTCCTCTTTGCGATGAAGGCTCCTCCTCTCCTTCGCGAACAACGGCGGCGGCAGCGGCAAGCCTTCTTCCTCTCCTTCTCTCATGACGGTCGCTCTCTCGCTCTCGCTCTCAAAACAGTAGACACAAAAACGTGAAATAAACCCGCGCTTGGTTTCAGCCTGTTTTTTTTCTATAGAGCGTCGCTATTTTTTGCGTCGCGACGCAAATAGTGATGGAAATAGCAATGCTGCTACTTGCGTCACTACCCGCCGTCGCTATAGGCTTAAATCCTTGTAGTATAGGTAGGGAACTAGGGGGTAGGTAGGGAATCTGCCATCCTCTTCTTCTACTTCTTCATCCCCTAGACTCAGGGCAAGATCACCCTGGAGGAGCTCTCCTTCTTCTTCGACCACGGCTTTGGCCACAAGAAGAGGTCGGTAGCAAGTGATGATCAATGCCAAGATGAGCCGAACCAGGGCACTCGTGGTGATGTGAATGCTTTGCTGAAGCTGCATTAATATTGAATCAACGCATAGCTTCTAAGGCTTAAGGTTTAATTTTAAAGTTGCAATGTTGAATCAATATTTTCACCATCAAATTGCATTTGAATCCTAACTTAAGAGATATTCCCTCCTCTCTACATAGATCAGGCGACTCAAAAATAAAGGTGTGTGAGCTCCAGGGATCCAAGGGCGAGCTACGCATCCTCGTCCCCCGAAAGCTCGTCCCGCCACAAAGGAACATCGAACGGACTCTGCAGAAAAAGAAAAAACACATCAGTCTACCATACAATAATGCATTCAAATATCTCATGGTAACTACGGACAAGAAAGATGAGTGACTTACAGGGCCGCCGCATCTATACAATTGGTCGATCAATGCATTGAGACCATACTTCTCTACATATCGAGTCTCAAGGCTAGACAAATTGCGATTTGTAATGGAGTGCTGCAAAGAAAACAAAATGCTAACTGTTAGAAACATGATTGTCAGTACAAAGAATATTTCAAAAAAATAAACAAGCAAAACAAAAGAAAAAATTACAAAGTCCTCCAAATATGTCTTGTGGCCGCCACTCCCAAGATGATGGACCACTCCGGCCTCGAGTCGTGCCCTCGCCGCCTCGTGCTGCTGACTCCAACGTCCTAGAGAATATGTAGCCTCCTCCCTCAGTCGGTGCCAGTTGTCTGCATCTAACCACTCGGGCTTTGCAGCCCCACTCTTGATTGCCTTGCGTGCGTCGTATCGTCTATGTGACATGTATGCACGAATGCAATCCATCATCCAGCCCGTAGAGAATCTATCTACTACGGCTAGCACCAGAAACTTCTCGTGAAAGGATGCTACTATGTAGTCCTTGCTCCCCTCCAATATGTTTTTCCGATGATCCAAAACGTTGTGCCGAAAAACTTGTTGGCACAACTCTCTCATGCGAGCCATCACCCTCCTCCCCTCATCATTCATGATGATGGCTCCTGACCTACTATCAACCAGATATCCATAACCCTTAGGAGTCTGCCTAAGATGGGTCCTCTCCCATCCGCATCCACGCTCCTGGGCATATCCAAGAGACCCCTCTGCATCTGGTGTATCGACGGGGGTAATCTCTCTCGGAGTGGCACCCAAAGGGATGCCACCTATACTGACGGCTTCGCAAAAGCCGGAGTAACTGGAGTAGACCTCCCCATAGGTGTGACAAATCCTGGAGGTGATGTAGCTCCAGCTGAACGATGAGAGAAAACACCACATCCGTGTCTCTACATCATCCACCTGAGCCATGAGAGCGAGGAGTCGCACCTGTATCCCGTGTCAACCCGCAGGCTCACTGCCTTTGTATCTCTGCAGCATCCCCCTGATCCTGATGCACTCCCTTTCTCTGACCCAATTCGTGAGCGTCGAGATCGTCTTCTCGAAGCTGAAGCATCCGATCGCGCTGAAGCAGATCTAGCAGAGCACCCTGACGAAGAACAAGACAGCTCCTGGTCTACCATCTCTCTGAATTTGGCGATCTAGTTTGGAGACATACGTGCCAAGATGTCCTATAACTCCTCATCACTCATCCCTCGACTCATCCTGAAAATGTCACCTACACAGATAAAAAATGATGTTAGAATAATCAATTTAAATCATACAAAGCACAGTAATATAAATCATTAAAAAAAATCTCACTTAAAATGCATATCTTATGTATCCTTATAAGCGATTGGTCAACAAATTGAGTATGTGGATGCTCTAAGTATGAAGTATCCTATGGTCCCATGTTAATCTCGTGACACAACTCCACATACACTGGAAGGTCGATAGACATGTCACCACAAAAGAATGATTTCGCCTCATTCTCAAAGAATTCTTGGACTCCTATATTTCCATCATTGTTAGCCGATGCTAGCTCCAAGCTTTCGACGGCCTCCACCCCTTACAATATCGACCTCTCTATTTGCATATTATCTTCATCTATGCTCGGAATATCGCTTTGATCATATACTCTTGCACTTTGGGGAGTTGAAGGTATAACATACCACTATCGAGGTTGTCGGGGGTTTGTATAGAAGATTACATGTTCACAAACACGTACAAGAGAGTTCAAACCATTGTGACATAAACCATGTCGTAATACAATTAGCAAGCAAATGACTCCATGCACCTGTTCACAATGGGCCGGTAACACAAAGGTGTCGCGCAAATCCGGCCTTTTTTTTTTGGAATCTATTTCGAGAAATCCAGATGGACCTCCTCGAACTATTGCTCCAGCTCCTCCAAGTACCACTTTGAACCATTGCATATCGAATAGTATCATGGAGAAGCTACGGTAATCCACCGTAATAATACTTTGCAAGTTTTCAAAATACTCCATCTCATCCACAACCATGTTTGGATCCGTTGCTCATCGCCGGCTCTCTTGCTCCAACCTTGCCATGACACCACAGTCCATTGTGGAGCGCATTTTGTCAATACGATCCACGCGAAAATGTTGTCTGCGCGACCACGCTGCACTATATATTTTGTACTGTACATTGAAACACTCAAATTAGATATCGCATATAAAATTTAGATACGACAGATTCTAAACCCCTCATCACCTTTGGACTACATCCCCTCGAGAATTCCCACTCCTCCATCGAGATGTCTGTCCCTTCGCGAGATGTTGCGGTCAAGGCTCCATGCAACCATCGCGTTAACATAAACCGCGGCATCTCCTCCATGCCTTCCGGATATCGAATCAGTCGATGATGCATACTACGTCGGAATTTAGCTCGCACTTCCTCTCGAACTTGCCTAGCGATCTGGTACTTAGCGAGCCACATCTCCATAGAGGCATGGCGCAACATACAAAAGCGATTCACCTTCTCTTCCATTGAGGCATCCATTCTTTTTTCTACCCCATTTCCAACCACTACATCTCCAGTCAGTCTATCATTGTCCTTGAGCGACCATAGCATTTCATTGTCTGGTTCCACTGTTGGTAGCCATTGTGAAATATACAGTAGGGCCTCAGACACCAACCAACCTTTGGCCATGCTACCTTCTAGCCGAGATCGTTGTCGCACAAAGCCTTTCAGGGTTTTCATGAAGTGCTCCAAAAAGAACATCCATCACGTATGGACAGGTCCAGCAATCTCCACTTCGTCCACGAGATGTACAAGAAGGTGGATTTGTATCCTGAGCATGCTAGTGGGTAGGTATTTCTCAAAGAGACAGACCGTCTCCACTGCTCCCCGCCTCACGGATTCAATGGTATGGATGCTTTCTCTCTAAGCAGATCAAAAGTCTCGACATCCATGGGAATCAATGCATCGATCATTGCCTCCATCTCAGGCTCCAAGATTGTAGGTGGGTCTGGAAGGTTGCCTGTCTCCTCTGGCATTGACGGTATAGATTGGCCTTGCAAGTGGTGGATTGACTCCTGCACTCCATCCATCACACGCCCACGAACTCTTCTAATTGGCCGCAAATTGTGCACTCCCCCTTGGGACGAGACATCACCTCCCTGGATAGAAAATTTGCTAGCAAGACTCAATGTTATTGTATATGGTATTCAATTAGCTTGCGAGTACAATGCATGATTGATATTAACTTCAAATTAACGTTGCTGAAAATCCACAATCGCCTGATCAATGATCTCAGATTGAAGCTCGCCAAATCGTCGTACGTGTTCTATAGACAATCAACGTTTTCGTATAATTGCCAACTTGCATTGAGAGCAAGGACATGGGACACGCTGATTAAAATATGCCTCCCGATCTTGAACATCAGGACCTTCTTTGTTTTCCATCTTGTCTACGTTACAACAAACAATTTAATGACTTGTATTACAATTTGGGAAAACGAGGCTCAAATGGATAGCTTTATGGAGATGTATGTCAAGTTGCAAGTTGACCATAAGCTCTTGCTTGAGAGGTTTTAGCCTCTGCAAGAGGTTGAGAAGCAAATTTTGAAAAACATTGAGGTTGATATTGATGCATCCATGGTGTTGAAATCTAAACTTCAAGATATAAGAAATGCTTTACTGATTGATGAAAAAAATGCGTGGGACATAGTTGTTGAGAGATTTATTGATGTTATATCTCGGCCATATACCATGCTCAAGGATTTGTTTGTCCCGGTAGATAATTATTCATTATTGTAGAAAAAAAAGGCATTGGTTCATAAGGTTCATGAGTTGGAGACTAAATGTTTGGACTTGACTAAAAGATTGGATAATGCCTTAGATGCTAAAAGGAAAAGTGATGAATATGTTACTTCATCATTGCAACAAAAAGATTGGTGACAAGGATGCTATGATTTATGAAGTTCTTCATGAGGTGAATATAGAGTTGAAGGGGATGGAACACGATTCTTCTTTGAGATTTAGTGGTGATCAGTCAATTATTGAGGTGTCTTCTTGTATGGCCATTATACCTTATATACCTAGCTACGGTCTCTAGGTTATGTAATTTGAGTATCTTAGAGGGGCTCTACTAGGATTAGTTATACAACTGCACTAGAGGGCTTTGAGTATAAGTAGTCCTAGTCAACAAAATACAACTTTCTCAACAAATCCTAGTTGTATAAGTAATCCTAGGTGCCATTGATGAATATCACTTTCCACTTTGTTTCATTATAGTTCTTTCTTAGTCTCATTTTGTTGACACCTAGGATTACTTATATAACTGCACTAGAGGGCTTTGAGTATCTTAGAGGGGATCTACTCAATGTTGCTTGCTCAATGTGGTTTATTAAGGGATGCAAAGCCTTTAGCAAGGTATAACTATGTTCCATGCGTTAGTCTTCATGCTACTTAGTTTTCATGCTATATACTACTTAATTGCATACTAGTGGGTTTTGAGTCTTGACTATCCTAGTGATACATTGGGTTGTGCCACGTGTTAGGGCTCAAATTGCATAATCTATCTTAGTACTTGTAAGCATGTAGGTGCATAAAATCAATATAAGTATCTTTTCAATCATGACGAATGAAAGATCTTTAGGGCAATGCCTGTACAGGGTCGATGATGCTTGATTCTACTACTCTGTTCTTGTTTCCTAGAAATTCATCCTATCTATAACAAGTTATTTGTTCAAGAACGATCGTGCTGAGAGTATTTTGATTCATAATTTTTAGGTAAGCAGTGCTTTGTAAATGATTATGATGTATATCTTATGTCTGCATATTAGTCCTAAATAATTAATTATCAATATGTATGTAAATAAATTCAAGAAGTTATATGCAGTAGTAGGAATATTTTAGGCAAAACTAGTGTTTCTGTGTTTCTATTATGGTCTATTGAGGCCATAAAATAAACTAAAGAAAATAATCATCAATTAAAGACAAATACAATAGGGAACATTCATACTCATCCCTCAAATGTTACATATATATCATAGTATGCATTAATCATGCATGTGTGTGCGCGTGTGCGTGTGCGTGTGCGAAGTAATATCATGAAGTAGCGATATGTGTCAGCGTACACCCTAGTTATGGGATATCAAGATGTCAAGTAAATTCTATATGCTTATGTACACTTACCCATATATTCATATATTCTTTTTAGCACAACATCAACATTGATGGTATAGAAAATTTATGAGTATCATTGAGGATCTCTTAGTCTAATAATAAACCAATCTCAACAAAAAGCATCTTAGTAATGTGGTTTTTTTGTCCTAGATCCATGTATAAAAATTAATGCCATCTATGAAATTTATCAACTTTTATTGTAATGATTGGAAGACATCAAATGCAACAATGTAATACAAGGTTACCATGTCAAAGACAATATCAAATAGTAAAAATGTTTGTACCTGTGTGGGGGTGTGTGTGTGTGTACCATAGTTATAAAATTTGTTCCAATCAATTATACTCATAGTCATAACCTTTGAAGAAAATATCCTATGCTCAATTTAAGGGATTCTTCTTCTATGGCAACACTTTTGGGTTCATTTTGATGAAGTACCATAATGACCATTAGCTAGGGGATCATTTTCTTTTAGTCCTTCCATTGACTAGTTGGCATGATTACTAATTTGTTATGCCTATAAAGTTAATACAAAAACAAGGAATTATGCATATCACAATTAGATCCCCTACTTGGACATTATGAAGGATATGACCAATTTTAAGCCATCTTAAAGAGTCACCAATGTACGTGGCCCATGGTAAAGTACATTGCATACCATTATAGATAAGTCCATTATCGTGCATCTTAAATCTCCTAATTAGACTTTATAAAATGTATGACCAATTTTTAGCCCTCTTAAGGAGTTGATGTAATGGTACCCATAAAAAGAGCAAAGTGCATACCATTACCATAATCATGAATATGTTATCCTTCCAATATATACACACACAGGTGGACTACATCTTGAGTAGACAAAAGCTATCCATTTGAGTAGACATACATCTCCATAAAGCTATCCATTTGAGTATACATCTCTTTCTCTTTCTCTCCCTCTCTCATTTCCTCCCCCTCTCTCTCCCTCTCCCTCTCTTTCTCTCTCATTTCCTCTCCCTCTCACAATATATCCTAACACTCTCCAAAAGCAAAAGGGAGAGGGAGAGAGAGAATGCACTCTCCCTCCCTCTCCCTCTCCCTCTCCCTCTCCCTCTCCCTCTCTTTCTCTTTCTCTCCCTCTCTCATTTCCTCCCCCTCCCTCTCCCTCTCTTTATCTTTATCTTTCTCTTTCTCTCCCTCCCTCTCCCTCTCCCTCTCTTTCTCTCTCATTTCCTCTCCTAAACAAGCAAAAGAGAAAGTGATTTAAACCCTAAACATGCAAAAGAAGGAGAGAGGGAGACTCATCGATGAGATATGGCGACTGTGGGGCGGCTCCTCTTCGTGATGAAGGTTCCTCCTCTCCTTCGCGAACAACGGCGGCGGTGGCGGCGGCAAGCCTTCTTCCTCTCCCTCCCTCACGATGGTCGCTCTCTCTCTCGCTCTCGCTCTCAAAACACAAAACGCAAAAACGCGAAATAAACCTGCGAAATAAACCCACGCTCGATTTTGGCCTATTTTTTTCCCTATGGAGCGTCGCTATTTTTGTCACAAAAGCGACACAAATAGCGATGCCGGTACCCGCGTCGCTACCTGCTGTCACTATAGGCTTAAATCCTTGTAGTGTGAGTGCAAGAGATGAAAGACCAAGATGGCATGAATTTTTGAATAACAAGAATACCTTTAGAGTGGTGGATGTTAACCCCTCTATTCTATAGTCAAGTGAGGTATTAGAGCCATCTCTATTCCCTTCTTGCTTACAGTTTCTTCATGGTGTTAGAGCCTGATATGCTCTGTAACATTTGTCAAGTAAAAATATTACAGATGTATTGCTGAAGAAGCATGTATAGAGGAAAAGGGGCTAGCAATGGAGTTCAATAATTGGTGAGAACTAAGTGACCAAGTGTTGACTCATGTTTATGCCCCAACCTCCACAACGAATGATCTTTTTGAGCCACCTTGTCTAGATCGATGATGGTAACCTGGCACCATTAATTAGTGCTCCGAAATCCCTCCAATATTTAGTGCTCCGAAATCCCTCCAATATGTAAAGAGTCGTGTAATATATGATCAAAGCCTCCAACTTTGGCTTTCATTGGCTTGGTTAGTAAGCTAACCAAATTTCGAGTTGGCAGCTTATTAAACACTTCTTGTGCTTTTGCAAGCAAGCTAAGTTCAACGCACATATCTACCAATACAATGCCACAACTACTATATCATGTGTATTTCTTAGCCCTTCTATGCCACTTCTATGCATCCACATGCCTTGAAGATGCAACCAAAAGTGACTAAATAAGCCCCAGCTTGTGTGCCTTGGTATGTATCTTTTTTCCCTTCTTTGATACAAGCTTTCATAATGCAAGTATTGGTGACCAAATTTGTAGACACTCACCTTTGAGATGTTGCCAAAACATCTCAAAGCTTTGGCACCATGTCCATGCTTTGCCTATCTCTAGTGATCAAGGCACTTCAAGAGACTTTGTTTGGTACTGGGAACTTGTCAAACACTTTTTTTCCTTTTGCGAGTGCAACACACTTTGAATACACATAGAGCTAGGCAACACCAACACAGATGTCCTTTTTAAGAAACCTTATATTGATGATATCTATATGCATCATGCTACCTCAATGGAGGTCTTACAAAGCTTCTTTGGCTTCATAGCTAATTAGGTAGAAATCATGCAAATCCCTACTAGTCATTACTTAAACCTCTTCTTCCACACTGTCTTTCATGTGCTATATACCCTTATTCTTCTAATCCCCACTAAAATCAATAGATTTCATGCTATCCTTTTTCCTATAAGATTTGCTAATGTGAAGGGTTCTTAATCTATAAGAGAGCTAATTCATATTCAAAGAACCACATAGAAGCTTGAAGAAGAATTCAAATAAAATAAAAGTATGTTCTACACAATGCATACTAGATGTTCTATACAAATGTACTTGTGTGTCCACACTCGCACTTCAATTTCTCCAGACACGATATGTACATGTGGACTAATGTATTACATCTAACTCTCACACACGTACAAACTGCCCCAAAGACCTTGTACCCTAGTTCGTATCCTAAGGTACTTGAAAGTGTGTGTACAAATGCATCTACAATGTATGAAAGTATTTGCACTCTTGTCCAAGAATCGTGCAAATTTAGCCTTATATATTACCTAAGTGCATAAGGTAATCATCTGCTTCAATATGTCTAAGTAATCGAGTGGATAAGGTGTTCTTTTAGTAAAATGCTATGAGCCATAATGACATGGAATAGCCATTTTCTAGCTTGCCATCCTAGACCTAGCTTATCCTTAAACCAACCCACATCCCAATCCCATCCACTTATAAGAGCCCTCTTTGATGGTGACAAAGGAGGGCAATTCTAGTCCACATCCCCATTCCCATTCCCATTCCCAAAACCATCCACATCACTATGCTATGAGCACTAAGTAGTAGAGTGTGATGGTGGTATAGTGTCTAAGTATTATATAATCATGTGCTAATGCTACCTAGAGTGATTCATGAGTGCCTAATGTGGCCTAAATTGCTGAGTGAGGTTATTGTCATTAAAAAATGAAGTTCTCAATGTGGTCAGAGGGTGCCTCGTGATCAAGGATAAGAGAGTGGAGATGGTAAAGTGAGTTGAAATGAAGTACATGATTGTGGAACTACGTAACTATGTGATTGAGTATGTGCACGTGGAAGATTGTGCTTGAATTTTTGCCTAATTAAACATGTGGCCAAAGTGCTCCAAGTAGTTAGGACGATGTGCTTCAAGTGATCGAGTTCTCCAATGTGGCTAAACAATCATGTGGCCTATCTACATAGTAGTTGAGTGGACTAAGGTGCTTAAGTGGTTGGGTGAAAAAGGCAATGTGTGGTCCGCATGATGAAGAGGGAAAAGACAATGTGGTTCAAGGGTACTAACCAATGTGGTGAATGCTCATGCATAGCCATGGTTGATGCAAATATATACCCATACAATATTGATAGCTTGTAGATATGTTGCAAGATGAGACTCATGTAGGTACTTATGATATAGGGGAGATGCCATGTACACCTCAACCTATAGCCAAGTGAGAAAAACGCTACTCGATGCAATGGGAACAAGACTCCACTCGTCAATAAGCTAGTTACTTGTGCACAAGTGAGAGATCAACTTCTTCAACTAATCTTGCTAATTCTCAATCCCTTAAGATAATCTATGAAGTATGTGGTGTAATATTTTAGTGGTTCACTACACCAATACTTCAACCATTACTTTGTTGCTATGATCATAGACCATGTGTAAGAATCAACTCCATGGTATCAGAGCGATAATTGCAATGGAAAATTGAGCCAAATTAATTACAAAAGCATATTATAACTAGCAAACAGTGTAAATGAGGATGACTCAATCGCACTCAAAATGATTAGTTCTAACATGAGCCTCAACTTAGCTCTAATATTTTATTTTTAATATTATAATTACAATTAATTAATG
Organism: Lygodium microphyllum; assembly: GCF_053477565.2. Classification (NCBI taxonomy): domain Eukaryota; kingdom Viridiplantae; phylum Streptophyta; class Polypodiopsida; order Schizaeales; family Lygodiaceae; genus Lygodium; species Lygodium microphyllum. The sequence continues at coordinate 571,228 of NW_028229557.1, read as the reverse complement.
AAAAATTTAATGAATATGAATAACATAAAAGAAAATAGAGATAACAATGCACTCTAAATAGATGAGTACAATCGCTTTAAAGCTAAAGCATATAAATAGCTTTATGTGATAACAGTTTCCATAATAGTAATAATTTCACATTGCACTCCACTAGTGATCAATATTACCATCATTACATCTCTATACTTGTCTAGTTATTTGCTCACCAAAAGTAAAACAAATTAATTGCCTATTATCGTCTGTTTAGCACAATATGATCATCATCACACATATAAAAAGTTAGAATTGTACTACAAATAGGTCAAAATTAATGAGAATCCACAAAATGACTAAATACAACTTATTTTCATAGAAGTAACACATGATGTATAAGCCTATCTTACTCTCTATATTCTTTACCTTAAATTAGAATTAGACTCAATATATACTAGGCTTATACTACGTTAAAGGTTAGTGTTAGAGCTAGGCTCATAGTAAGGTAGAGCTTAAGCTTAGGCTTAGGTTTAGATTGGATTAGTGATGTAGGCAAGGTATATGCATAGGCTCCTCATACAGACAAACTGATAGAGGCTATAGAGTGGCTAGACATAGGTATGTCTAACATAGATACACAAGGGGTAGGCATAGGGTACACATATGGCAAGTTAGGAAAATACTAGGCATACTAAAAGCCAATACTATGTGTATACATAGTCTAAGCATATTCTAGGAAGAGTTTAGACATAGGGTAAGCATATGCTAGGAGCCAATGCCTAACACAACCCTATCCTATTCTATGGTTACCTTGTGCCTAGAAAATGCCAGATATAAGTTGTATTCTTATGCATAGCATATAATGTTCCTACTTTATATTATCGAGCCAATTCCTAACCTAGCATGTGCATATCCTATGCCTAATGTATAAGCTAGGCTATATATAAGCTATGGATAGGCTAGACTAAGCATAGGCTACACAAACTAGTGAGTATAGCTATAAGTGTGGAATCGAAAGCTTAGCTCATAAGTGAGTAATATACAAATGTAAATTTCAAATAAACTAATATTTATTTACTATTTTTACCTAGCAAAATCATGAGTCCACGTTAACTTGAAAGACTATCCATAATTTCCTAGTTAGATGATAGTACTTGCTAGTTGTGACTAGTGAAAACAAAAATTTCCTAGTTATGTTGATATTGTTACTAGATATACAATAACTTACTAGATAATGTTACTAGATAAGGCTTCAACTTTCTAGATACTATCTAGAAAAAGGGATTTACTAGTTAGAAGAGATTCGTGATGACAAAATTATCTAGTTATAACTAGAAAATTCAACATTCTTCCTAGTTTAGTTTCTATTCTTCCTAGTTATAGTGTGAACTTTCTATATAGTAAGTGGTCTAGAGTTTGTTGTGATGCGCCAAGGGTGATAGTTCCGGTCGCTGAGATTGTCGATTTTAAAAGTTCGCATTGATACCGACGCTTGTGCCATGGTGGTCAAGCATGGGAGTAATTCGACCACGCTATGCTTGTGTGGATATTTAAAACCTGTTTCTTGATACCGTGTAGGAAATCAAATGCAGGGCTCTCTCTCTCTCTCTCATACACACAGAGGCACGAATGAATAATTTTCATTGATTGATGTTTATTTAAACAAAATGATGCAGCGCCCTTTTGGCTGCCGGTTGACGTTTTATCATGTTAAGTTATTTATAATTTAGAGGCACGAATGAATAATTTCATTGATTGATGTTTGTTTATACATTTGATGTGGCACCCTTTTGGCTTCGTCAACCGTTTGCTTATTTATAATTTACAATGAAATAAACAGGTTCGTCAATTTGGTTGTGTTACTTAAATTTCGTGACGGCCCTTTAACACCAGCACCATTGACGATTTGAACTAGGCCGAGGTGTTTAGAGCACCCTTCGATTAGTGCAATTCCCAAGGCAATCAAGACCGGAGCCTTTTGCAGCAGCTGCACCGCTTCTTCATCCTCCTTTCTGCTGATGAGGCTGCCCTTCCAAAGTCGTACTGAATATAATACTCTTTGAGAATTTCCTACCATATGTGTGAAGTATCAGATACAGACATTCTTCATTTCCTCTGCCTGTGTCTCGGCACATACACACTAACGGGCCTGCAATATAGACAGTCTTCATGTTGATCTCCTCTTTTTTGCTGAGCTTTCAATAGTAGACTTGATCTCCTCAGATTGTTGTGATTTTATTTCTTCTGCTCAGTCTCTGGCCCTAGCTACTCATACGGCCAAGTCAGTGGAGCGAAACTGGTGCTCCTTTGCTATAAATCAACCTTCGATGTCCTCCTCAATCATGGAGCTCGCAGCTCCCCTGGAGTGCAGCAATTCTATCTCCGATCTCCTCTATGATCAGTCGGCTCTTCCAGGCCCCCCTCCATTGTCTCCAAAAGCCTCCTCACTATGATCAGGAAAACCGGCCCTCTTTCACTGCAATAGCCGCCCCCCATTCTCTACAGTAATCAGCTGCCTTACCTCCACCTCGCAATCTTGAGAAGCCTTCCACCTCCTTCCTCACCTTTCTCAAGCTTCTTCTTCATATGCGTTTTGTTTTGTTTTTTTTTTGTCTCTTTGGGTTTTAAGATAAGCCCGTTTCCATAGCCCTGTTCACATGCACAATGATGCATAGGCATAACCAAACAAAATCAGGAGCACAAACCCACATGCAAGCATTGATATAGAAATCCACATACAATAAAGCACATATGCATCTTAAATTAGACACTTTAATGCAAGTATGCACCTACATAATCACATGCATAACCACAAACATACACACACATACTAGGTATACATAGAAGCACACACACACACATATATGTACACATATGTACCCTCTTCTTTCAAACTCTTAAAGAAACTACTCTCACCTCAATGACTCCTTAAAGATCTCTTTTGATTGAGAAAAGCCATGATCCTCATAGTAGGACCCATTGATAGGGTTATCTCGGCGAGCCTCAAGTGCTTCTAAAAAGATATGCTCAATGCAAATGAATGGACTTATGTCTAAGCTTTTGATGTTGGACTTAATATATCCATTGAAGATCATACCATGTAGGTCAAACATCCAATGTTTCCAAGAAAATATGCATGCAATTTGAAAAGGTTGTGCATATTTTATATGTTCAATGTCTAACGCATTGTGCAAACAAAGCTTCTTGATATCTTAAATCTTTTAGCACTCATATCCTCACCTTTAAGAACTGATGATGGAACTCCTCTCCACCCCCACACTCACAACAACTATGATAAAGATACACATCAATAGAAACCCTTCTCTCAATTGATGTACCCCTTCATGGTCCATTTGATCTCTTCAACCCTTTTCCCTCTCAACCCCATGGTTCCTAATTAGTGAGACAAGCAAAAGTTATATGCCTATAGAAAATCAAAGAACAACAACACTTGAACTCCTAAGGTGTTAGAAGTTCAAGATTTATTGGCTTTCTAAACCACAATGAATCAACAAAAGCTCTATACAAGGGAACAATTTTCAAAAAGCAGACAATCCATAGTAAGTTGGGAGACTTTCGAGTTCATCTTTAAAAAGAACACCACAACATAATAGACTTACACATAATGTTTGAATAATGTAACAAATGGTGGTGGTTTTTTCCAATATTTATGTTCAAAGAAAATATTTTTTTGTTATGATGGCCTACACTAACATCGCACATGTATATAAATTGTAATACAAACAATTTTGAAACTAATTCTTTTTCAAAGTCATCAATGCCAATCATGTTAGGTTTAGTAAAATGGCAAATTGCTAAGTGCTTTGAAAGACCCACCACCAATATTTATGTTCAAAGAAACATTCTAGCTTAGTGGATGTATAGATAAAAAAAATGTAGGGTTTGGAAGAGATTTTGGAGGATGGAAATTTTGTTTGGTAAGATGTTAAATATGGTTTTCATGTAGGATCAAACATTCATGGTCCCTAATATTATTATGATACTTGTATTTGATTTTGTGTAAGGAAATAACTCCCTTGTTTCTCAATAGTAATATAGTATACACTCAAATATGTTTCTTTGTAGCCATAGAAAACATTAGTCGTACCTTGTACCTTGAACTGTTAAATCAACCTTGTCACATGTTATACTACTCAAATATATCCTCCATAATCATATAACAGATTGAAATTCCTACATACTAGTAAACACATATATAAATACACCTAAAGCTTAATAAACCATGCTTAAGTTTGATGTAAATTTTTTAGATAAAAGTGAAAATAAAATGTTTTCTTACCTATTAACAATTTATCCACTCACAATGTATAAAATAAACCAAACATATGTAGCTTATACTAAGCCATATCTTATTAATGGTTTTGGGGGGTTAAAGAAAAATTATGACTAGCCGCCTATATTGCTTTGTACACAGTGCCCACACACTTTTACAGTGCAATTGGCAGCAACCCATCATTGTCACTTTATTTTTTATTCTTTCTATGACAAAACAATAATGGAAGGAATGTCAGACATTGTTACCATTGCAGTTCCTACATACCATCGTGCTCTTCCTTGCTTGAATCTCCATAGCCCTTGCTTCCCCTTCTACTCTCAATTCTGCTTTACCTTTCTACTAGTATCAGAGGGAGTGTTAGAGGAGGTTCACTCACTCTTACTTCAACCAGAGAGCTTTATCCTCAACTTCCATTGTAGCCACTCATTGAGGTATGCATCACGCTCAATCACTTTCATACCTTCCAAGCATATTGAGGACCTTCTAGGGATTACCTTGAGCCTTGTCAAGTGAGCTTTAAGCTCAACCATAGCTAGCAATATCCCAAGAGTAGCGAGGGTGATTTGCAAATGTTTGGTTGCCTCTATCATTGAAATCCTACATCTCTTCCAATTTTTGCTCTTAGCTCGAGGATCGTTGCTCACTTGCTTTGCATCCTCCTAGCATTGAATGTATCGATTTGAGCATTTAGGATAGAACTATTGTTCATTATTTGGGTAGCAACTATTTGTTTGGTGAATACTCCATTGATGCTTATGGTGGGCAATTTTTATGGTAGATGATGCTTTGATGCTTTGGAAAGGCTTTTGCATCCATTAGATCTCGTATAGCTTCATTATTGAAGGTCTCTTTATTGTTATATCCTATGGATAACAACCATATACTATGAAGGCTTATTATGTAATGAATGCCTACAAGCACTTTGGGTATGCTACATGGATGTATTGATGCTTTGCATTGATTATTACACCTAGATATGCTTATGTTGAGCTCTAAGCTTTAGATTTAAACTTAGTTGGATATATATTTATGGAATTAAATGTCCTATCTTCTGATCAAGAGCTCACACAACTTGTCTATACTCCATCTTTTCAAGTAAATAAGAATATATGAATGCATCTTTTCTAGCATTTCAAATCATTCTTTTTGCTCCTCTATTTTTAAAAAATAACTCTTATAAACAATAATATTTTAAATGATCAATTACAATTAAAATATTTTATTTACATCTTAGTATCTCCATGGGCATATAATTAAATAAATAACATTACTTGTCAATACAATGAATTGCAATCAAGCTCCACTGAGAATTGCAAATAGCCATATACCCATAATTTAGTAAAAATGTATTCTTAAAAAATGAGATAGAATAGAAAACTATTTACTTTTCATGGTGTGGAATCCATAGGAGCTTCAAAGTTTCAAAATCAATTAATTTGGTAGAGTGTCTAAGTCTATCTATTTCAAGCTCATTTTGCTTAATGAAACAGGGTGTTGAGGGATTAAGCACATCAAATTTTTGTTATATTTGTAGTGGGAAATCATTATAATATGAATAGAAAAAGAAATACGATAAAAGCATAATTCTAAATAAAAATTTGAGTATGTTATACCCTAATTCAGCAAGAACATAATCATTTATTTTTGTTTGTTTATCCTTTAGTATATCTGAGTATACTCTAAGTAAAAAAACAATGGTGCCCTCCCTATTTTCTATGTCACAAGGCAAAAAGCCATGTAATGGAAGCCATCTAGATCAACACTTTAAAGTAGGTCAGATACTTCCATTTCTAACAGCCCTAACTACTTTACTTCCTTTTCTTCTACTTTTTTCTCTGATGCTCCATCTATTTGTTTGTTGAGATAGTAAGCTCAACATGTATAGACACTGTGAATAGACTACCTAGTTAGGTGGGTTTGCACCTCTACATAGCATGTTAGTAGTCATTATGATTCTCACATTGCCATTAACTTTTCCTACTTATGTCTAACTTTTACTAGAAAATTGATAGGGAATTTCCTTTTTTTTCTTTTTCTATGTAGGAAACGTTTTCCACTATGTTTCTCGACATATGGTAATTTTCCTATGTAGGAAAATTTTTCCACTATGTTTGTTAAGAAGTGAACTAGAGAGAGAGAAAGAGGAGAGAGAAGACTGCAAAAGAGAGAGAAGAAGTGTACAAGAGAGAGAAAGAGAGGGACGAGGAGAGAGAAACTAGAATAGGAGAGAGAGAAAGACTGAAAAGAAAAAGAAGAGAGATGGTTGGAAGCCATGAAAGGCCAGGAGGAGCTAGAGAGAGAAGGACAAAGTTGTATTATTGTGTAAAAATTGATTACTTTTACATGTGTCCTTTGCCCTTTTATATACCTCTAATTTAGCTCTTTACATTCCATCTCCACTCGGATGTTTTTGTCCTCAAAAACAAAAATATGATCTATTAGAAATTGCCAAGTGGTGGAAAAGGGTAGAGCACTCTACATGGACTAAAATAAATTGGAATAATCTTCAAGGATCCATGAAAAAAGTACAATTAGAGGACTGAGAATCGAGTGCAGAGCATTGACAACCATTGGGGAATATGAAAATGAAATCTTGGACCAAAATGTTGCCATTTAAAGCTCCTCCCAAATGGAGACTTTGTGTTGTCCACTACAAACCTTCATGTACTAAATTTATAATAACTTTGGATTGGCTGATTTTTTCGAATTAGACAAGCTATAGCTCCATACAAATCTCTCATTAAGTACTTTTGTTCCATATGATGTACACATATATGTCATTAATTGAGCATTAATGTTGGTCCAAAATAGAGATCTGTTCTACAGTGAAACAAAGGCCACTAGCTAGCATGATATTGTCTCAAAATTCTTAACGGTAAGGACATCATTCCCAAAGTAATGTTGGTCCACGCAGAGAGTTAAGTCCAGCCCTTAACCTCCTAGGTCAAAATGAAATCCTTAACATCCCATCCATGGATCATGACCACCAAATTAGAGATATCATCACTCATGAAATAATATGCATGTACGAATGAATCCACAAAAACATAAGCAATTGAATCAAATAGAAGCCCATGCTCATGGTCCTCATAAAAGACTTTATAGGTTGCAATTGTGAACCCTTTATTTTCCTCTTGATCATCATCAAAATTATGTTCAACATGTCTATCTTTTTCCTCTTCATCTGAATATGCAAGTACCACAAATATCCTTACATTCTTTGCTTTGTAGATGGCTTTGTGATTAAAATACATTGGTTCAACACATCTATAACACAATCCTTGAGCATATTTCACAGTGGCTACCAACACTAGATGCATACAACAATATACTATGGTCGTTGAAGGACGATGATAGATTGACCAGAGATGTGGTGGTTGGAAATGGGATAGAAAAAAGGATGGATATTGCAATGGAGCAGAAAGTGAATCGTTTTTGTATGTTGCACCGTGCATCCATGGAGACGTGGCTCACTAGGTACGAGCAAGTCATGAAACATTGGGAAGAAGAGCGATTGAAATTTTGACACCTACCATCAACCGATTCCATATTTGGAGGGCATGGAGGAGATGCTGCATTTTATGTCTATGCGATGGTTACATGGAGCTTTGAGCAGAGCCTCTTGCGAAGGGGTGGAGGTCTCAGGAGTGGGTATTCTTGAGGGAATGTAGTCCAAAGGTGACCACATATTTTATAAGCTATCGTATCTAGATTCTATATGTGTCAAATAATCTGACTGTTTCAATGTACATCTCAAAATATACAGTGCGATGTGGCCACGCAGGTGACATTTCCACGTTGAGCCCATCAACAAAATGTGCTCCACAATGGATTGTGGTATTATGTCAAAGTTTAAGCAAGAGAGCTAACGGTGAGCCATGGATCCAAACACTGTTATAGATGTGATGGAGTATTTTGGAAACTTGCAAAGTGTTCTCTCAATGGATTACCGTAGCTTCTCCATTATCATATTCGATGTGCAGTGGTTCAAAGTGGTACTAGAAGAAGCAGAGGCAATCGTTCGACGAGGGCCATCTAGATTTCTCGAAATAGATTCCGAAAAAAGATAGATAGATCTACGCAACACATTTGTCTCGCTGACCCATTGTGAGTATGTGCATCAACGGTTTTTAAAAATTTATTATGACACAGATATATCAGAAATGTTGAATCTCTCTTGTATGTGATTTTGAATAGGTAATTTTCTATCCAAACCCCTGACAACCTCAATGGTGGTATGTTGTGCCTTCAACTCCTCGAAGTGTGAGAGTGCATGATGAAAGTAATGTTCCTAGCGTATATGAGGACAATATGCAAATTGAGGGGTCGATATTACAAGGGGTGGAGGTCAAATATGGCTTGGGGAATATAGAGGATGCAAAATCGGGTAATGATGACGGAAATACATGAGGCTAAGAATTCTTTGAGAATAAGGTGGACTCATCCTTTTGTGGTGACCTCTATATCGACCTTCGAATGTATGCGAAGTTGTGCTAGGAGATTGACATGGGACCATAAGCTACCTCATACTTGCACTATCTGCCTACTCAATTCATTGATGAATCGCTTATAAGGGTTCTCTAGAATGTGCATTTTAAGTAATATCAATTTTTTCAGAGTTATATTATCGTGCTTTGCTTTAATCTTTATATTGATTATGCTAACATCACTTTCTGATTGTGCAAGTGACGTTTGATGATATTTGGAGAGCACGATGAGTCAAGGGATAAGTGATGAGGAGTTATAGGAGATATTTACACATATGTCTCCACATCAGATGGCTCGATTTAGAGATATGGTGGACAAGGAGTTGTCTCAGACCAGGAGTTGTCTCGGTCACCATTAAGGCATTCCATTAGATTTACTTTGGTATGCTCTGATGCTTCGGTTTTGAGTAGACAAGGTCGACGCTTTAGACTTGGGCCATACAAAGGGAGTGATTTTGGGGATATTGTGGAGACGTGGATGCAGTGAGCCCACGGTCGCGGCTTGAGATACATGTGCTACTTCTTGCTCTCATGCAGGTTCGAGAAAAAGTGGCTCAGGTGGTTGTTGTGGAGGCACCGATGCAATCTCTCTGCCTCATTGTTTTGGTGGAGTTGCATCACTTATAGGCTTTGTCACACCTATGGGGATGTCTACTCCAATGGCTCCAGCTTTTTTGCTGACCCCGTAGGTGGGAGATGACACATCTTAGACATATCATAGAGGAGTATGGATACCTTGTAGTTGATTAGGACAAGAGCCGTGATCATGAATGATGAGGGGAGGAGGGTGATGTCTCGTATGAGAGAGTTGTGTCAACAAATTTTTCGACACAGCATCTTAGACCATTGGAAGAACATACCCAAGGAGAGCAAGGACTATGTAGTAGCATCCTTTCATGAGGATTTTTTAGTATCCACCGTGGTAGAGTGGTTTTCCACACACTGGATGATGGAGTGCATGCGTGCATACGTGTCACACAAACGATCGGACACACGGAAGGCATTGAAGAGTGGAGTCTCAAAGCCCAAGTGGCTGGATGCAGATAACTAGTGGAGACTCAAGGAAGATTTTTAAGATTTGTCAGGACGTTGGAGATGGCAGCATGAGGTAGCGAGGACATGACTGGAGGCAAGGGTGGTCCATCATCTTGGGAGTGGTGGCCACAAGACTTATTTGGAAGACTTTACAAGTTTTTCTTTTGTTCTTATTGCTTTCTTTTTTGTAATATCGCTTGTATTGACAATCGTGTTTCTAACAATTGTATTTTATTTTCTTTACAGCACTCCATTACAAACTGTGATCCCATCGGCCTAGAGACTTGATATATAGAGAGATATGGTCTCACTGCATTGATCGATAGACTGTATGTATGCGGCAGCCTAGTAAGTAACTTTTCTTTCTTATCTGTAGTTACTATTTTTTTAAAAATGCATCATGTATGGTGGAATGACGTGTGGTTGTTTTTTTTAATAGACTTCGTTCGATGCTCCTTTGCATTGGGACGAGGTTTTGGATGGCGAGGGTCTATAGCTTGCGCTTGGATTCGTGGAGCGTACATCCTCTTTTTTTTTGGTCCTATGATTTATGCATGCATCTTCTATGTACGATGTTATTATCATCCTTTGTATCTTGCCATGATTCCATGAGTTTTCATTAGCGATCTTGTATTTATTCTATGTATCAATCTTGTGGGTTCAAGTATATTTTGCGCTCATTTTGATGACCATTGCACACTTAATGTGCAATCCATTTGTAGAATATAAATGTAGCATATAGTGCTACAAGCTGCCATGTCAGATTTTTTTTCTCTAAACCGCCGCTATTAGCGTTGTAAATTTACTACACGCGTCGCTATTGGTGTCACAATACACGTCACAAACCTTCTGTATTGTGATGCAAATATTGACACAAATATCAATAGTTTCATGGAGACGCTAATACCGACACCAATACCGATGGTTTCATGGAGATACTAATACGAACACATTTAGCGACAATGGGGGAAATTTTTTTAATGAACATTTTCATTGCTTTAAACATCAGTATGAGGCCTGTAACTTGTAGTGTCTGGATGGCATCTATCACTTGAACTACCATCATGGTTGCATCAAAATCCATACGTGCATATGCCAATACATCAATCATGTAGGCATGTGAGCAACTGACTTATTGAGTTCCAATGCTCTTACGATGCTCATAATATTGCTACTGGATGCCACTTGCCTCTTATAAGACACTTAAAAGTCAATATTGCCTTGTGGTACACGATAAGGATCAAAACCATGTGAGTAATACCCTTCCCAAGGCATCTCTTGCATCATAAACCATGGTTGTTGATAAGTTTTTCCTACCATTGTTACTTGCAATTCTAACCAACAGTAAATGCTGCCAATGTTCTCGTGGTAAATATCTTGAGTGATGTCCTGAGAAAAGTTGTACCTTGCTGTCCTAGTAGATATAAGCCGGTTGTACCTTAGTTAGTCCACAAATCTATCACTTTGATAGTGTTCTAGTTGCTTCTCAATCAATCTCCAAAACTCTATCACTTTGATCCAAATGTCCAATTCTTGGTGCTTGTGTTGGCCTTTGTCTACATCCTTATGCACTTAACAAGTTTGGCAAAATTATTGGAGATCTAGGACTTGGAGCCTTACACATATGGTAGTCAAATGAGCCAAGGCCTTTGGTGCTGTGGATACTCTTCTCAACAACTGCTAAACTAATCTTCTCTTGTCTTTGTCCTAAAATCCATCGTATGGATGAAGAATATTAGCAATCTGATAAGCAATCATAGATGCCTCTATATGCTTCTGAAATTACAGTATCTGATGAAATTGACAACTTTTTTCACATGAACATTTTCCTGTGGAAGTTCAGTTATGTAAATTCCCAAAGTTGGAATACCATTACAACTAGCATATCCACAGTGACCATTGCTCCATTGAATGGACACTCAACTCCCATTGGTAGAGATCAGCAACACAAAGACATTCCCAAGCATCTGTGCTTCCAATTCTAAGTCCTCATCATTTTAGTATCCAAAATTCCAAAGCTTCAACATTGGTTGCTTGATTCATGTCTAACAAACTAACATTGGTTGTTGCCAACAATCTTCAGTATAATGAGGTAGCAACATTAGAGCAGTGTTTTTCAATACATCTTCCCTTCTTTTGATGAATCTACAGATTTCAGTGTCAGGTGCGTGATCCAAAAAAAAATAGTAGCACTTTGAAGGCCTTCACCTACATCTGATGTGAAACTTGGGCTTCATGGAGACCCCATCCAGAAACTCAAAGGTTTTACCAAACTAGAAGAACATTCATGCATTGGACCCTCAACCACGAGACTTTACAAGCTTACAACAGTGTGTATTATGCTGGCACATTGGAATGTTATTGCTTCTTGCATAATCCTAGGCTTTAGAAGCTAGCTTTTCAGAGACTATGACAATGATGTCTCCATAGATTGTGTTCTCCAATTCGGCCCTATGAAGTGTTTGGAAATTTGAACCATTGCCAAATACCAAAAATTGCAAGCTTCTTCCTAATGAATCCACTTCTGTCCAAGCATCATTGGAAGCATTGTTATCTCCCTTAATAATGTCCTTAATGCTCTCTGAACCAATGTCCACAAAGCCACAATAAAAACAAATATATACACCACACTAACCACAGTCTAGATCAACTAATTGGACACTTTACTCACAATTGATTTATGATTTTTGAGGCGATGATTACCACAAAGAATTTGGTATTCAAAAATGCGTTATCACCGTCCAGTCTTTCCATGATCTCAATGCTGCTTGTTGCAAGTAGGCCTGAAACAACATACACCTCTCTGACACTACCTTCTCAAATCTCCCCATGCTACATAGAAGTCCTCTTTCTTCATTGTCTTGACTGCCTTGCTGATGGCAGAACAAAAGTACCCATATTTCATATAAAGTTCCACTCCCTCCTCAAGGGTAGTGAAGACAAAGGTCCCATTTTCTAGTTTGGCAATGAATTTGACAGTGACCTCATTTGCATCTTTGGGGTTTTGCCACTTCTCTCCCTCTGTCAAAATCTTCTTAAAAAGGTAAACATCCTTGCAAATATCTTTCACACTAACCCACGATAACAATTCCACATCAAAGCTAAGAGTGGCATTTAGTGGAATGGTTGGGGATTCACCAACTTCACCATACGAAAGCTTGAGGGGATAATAAAAATAGCATACTCACCTTCTTTTGCAAATTGCAATATCTAGTGTTGCTGGGAAATGTTGAATCGCTGTTCAAGATTGCTTTTGGTGAGGTTTTTTTATTGGAATAGATCAACCAGTAGCTCTTAGTCTTCTTGGTTCTGATCAATCAAGAACTGCGCTTGAAGGTGTAGCTATGGAACTGGAGGGCTCTCTGTATCCCTTGCTAAGGGACTTTATATGTTAAAGCCTATGGTCCAACGGCAACTGATGGATCAAGAGAGGAGATTTCACACAAAGCCATGATGTCAAAAAGGCATGTTACTCCATCTGCAAGGCCACTATGGATAGACCTAGCACAATAGATAGGTATATATTTGAATCCTCTATCAGAACCTCATGGAGCCTGGAGTGAACTTTAAGTGACAAGTTTGTTTCAATACCCATAGCATCCGTAGCTCAAAGTAATAGGCCTTCAACTACCATTGATTTGCACATCTCAATATGGAATAGCTAAAGGAGAAGGCTAGCATGGAAGAACAAAATAGTATCTTATAAGAAACTCCTTCACCCTAGAAGGCAAGTTCATAGTCATCTGGCAAATCACAAGTTGAGCAACAAGCTGATGAGACGCCAATGAACAGTATTGCAAAATTTGCTAAATCTAAAGAAAAGGTTTGGGATTTTCTCTCCTTATTGTATGACCAACAAGGATTATATGTAGAAGGTGATGAAAGATCACATTCCAATTGCATTGACTCGGAGGGAAAAAATGAAGGCCTTATGCCAGTGTCTCAAGTTTTCTCGTAGGGTAACATAGCAAAACAAGTGTATTGACAAGGGTTTTTCATGAGATTGAAGATGTGAAAAATGCATTAGAAGAAGCACAATTTGCCTTCATCGAGCAGCTACCTGCACCCTCTAAATCAATGATCTTTTTTATGAAGATCTTCCTACTATTGTTGCATAGTATGATGCAGAATGTTAGTTCAAAAATTTATGCTCTACCTCTAGTAGCCATCCAGGAGTGTGGTCGAGAGCAGAAGTTCAACAAAATGCCTAGTGTGAAGGATTCATGATTCCATCCTATGAAATCTTAGTCATCTTCTTCCTTCATCAAAGATAGAATTTCCACAACCCTTGAAAAACTTGTCGAGAAGAAGAAATGGAGCACTGCACTGCTTGACCTTGGAAAGCTTGCTTGGCAAGTAGCAATGTAGCACTACGTTAGATCTTAAGAGGAAATTTGTGAAGTGCAAACCCTAGAAGATGGAGCTCGAACCTGAAGCTATGGATCTAGTCTCCACCAAGACTGTTGCAATAGTCTCCAAACCTTCAGTTTATAACAATGGAAGCTTGTTCTCATTGCATAAATGGCCTGCTAAAGATAAATCTCTTCCCTTTGCAAGCCTGTTGGAATGCCTTGTAATGGAAAATGAGTTTGTCATATGTGGAAGAAGAACCATTGACCATTTCTTGCTGAAATTTGTGAGGAAGGGCTGCTAATAACACATGGATGCTGGAAAGAGGCCTTGAAGAAGAAAAAAAGTAAATAAAAATTTGCTCTCTAAAGCCTCTCCAAAGCCATCAATAATGGTGCTCCACTTGTTGAGGATGAAGAGTAGACAAATATTCAAGCATAAAATGTCTATGAAATTTCATGATCTAGGGGCTAGAAGAAGATCTCTGTTGAAAACTCCATGAAAGCTTGACCAAAGCTTGAAGAAAGAGGAAAGAGAAGCCTCTCTTGAAAAGTAACCATAGCTTATTTCACTTGTAAACTTGGTTAACTCCCATTTGACCAAACTACCTCAAAATTGCATGAAATTTTGATGAAAATATGCTATTTTAGCCTTCGGCCACCATATCTATCTCCAAAGATCTCTAGATATAGTCTTCATCTAACTGTAGATGTCCTACAAGCCACTACTAGTCATTGTCTATGTCTAGTACTGTAGTACTTGTCTGAAATTGGTTTCTATAATTGAAAAATTGAACTGAAATAGAAGAAAAATGGATCAAAGACCAATGCTTTGATACCACTTGTTGAGAAGTGAATTGGAGAGAGAGAAAGAGGAGAGAGAATATTGTACGAGAGAGAGAAGAAGTGCAAAAGAGAGAGAAAGAGAGCAACAAGGAGAGAGAAAGACTAGAACATGAGAGAGAAATATTGAAAAGAATAAGAGAGATGGCTAGAAGCCATGAAAGGACAGGAGGAGCTAGAGAGAGAATGAAAAAGTTTTTTTATTGTGTAAACATTTACATGTGTCCTTTTCCCTTTTATATACCCCTAGTTCAGCTCTTTACAATGTTTCCCTACATAGACATTTTCCACTATGTTTCCCTACATATAGACATTTCTTATGTGATTCTAAATTTTCTCTAACTTGAAAATTTTGCATTTTACTTTAAAAAATCCTACTTATGTGAGTTTCTAAGTAGAAAATTATATAGCAAATTTTCAACTAGGAAAAAATTCAATATATAGGCTTTTTTTCCTATGTTAAGAAAAACTTCCTAAATAGATAATATTTTCTTGTATAGGCTTTTTTTCCTATGTCAAGAAAAAGCTTCTATATAGATAATTTTATTTAAAAAGATTTTTCAAATAATCTATATGATGCCATAATATGGTGATACTATATTCTTACTCAAGTTGATCCCTCTAATGGCCAATGAAATGGTAAATAGAGACATCAAATTGTACATTACCCCAATGTAAAATTGAAAATTTTCTATCACTTGCATTGATGCAAATGCTAGTAACAAGTTACTTGGCAATTTCTTGAACGAGGGCTTGCTCATCGTTGTGAGGAACTTCCACATAGCTATCGATGGTTATGGCATGCATGTCCCTCTACAATACACAAAGATGTATAAACACAAGAATGTGATAAGGATATTTATAAACCATGATTAAGATTGATTAATAAGGCCTAGCCTAGCCTAGCAGCCTGACTTAGCGATTGCAGATTGGAGTTCTCAAGCATAACAAACAACTACATGTATCACATTCCCACAAGTGTCCCCCCCCCCATGCTTGCAATAGGCAGAGAAGCTCATGATGATGATGATGTCATGGTGTAAGTGTTCCTATTGTATTCGAGTAGGCAATTAAAACTAGTCATTGTAATGGCTACCCACTAAGTATAATAGCTATCAAGGGCTGCCAAAATCTATGGAGTCTTCTCAAGACTTGCAACACTCTCTTTCCTTGCAAAAAAACATGTCTCATGCTATATACAAGTCAATCGCCATGACGTTGTCATGGAGTTCATGGAAGAGCTGCTGAACACGGGGTTCAAGATGTTGCAAGGCAAGAGGCTAACAAAAAAATCTCAATTTTTTATGCCAAAGATCACTATATTGCTTGTCAAGTGAATTACAACAAAGAAACTGCCAACAAATAAATTTTGTTCAAGTCCTTTTTTTTCTTATCTCTGCATGTAACTTTTGGCCTTGCTCCATGGTTCCTAAGCAAGCTCAAGATTTCAAGCCACTAACAAAGGTAAAAGCATTGGGGCAAAGATCTTGCAGCTTCATCAGTTCATAAAGTGTCAGAGCTTCCTGTGCAAGCCCATATTCAATTTATGCTGTTAACAAAGCTGTCCATGATACAACATCCTAATACCTTGGCTTGAATTAGAAGAGTTGATCAATCACTACTCGCAGCCTTGTCTTCTAAAGAATAAAAGGAACAGCGGCTCCCTCATCGTTTTGCTCATGTGGCATATCTGCCGCTTCATGGTGAGGACAAACAACACTATCCAGTACAATAGCAAAATAGTCCAGAAAATAGGGACGTCGAATATAGATATAAATGTCATGCCAAATGCCACACAGAAGGCTTTGGTCAATGCATACCAGAATTTGAACTCTGGAAGCTAGGGAATAAAAGGCTTGAACTCATCACTGTCTTTGGAAGGGAGGGTAAGTCCTTCACTTTCCAGATCAACTTGTGGAGACAGGAAACCAATCAGTAGATTCAGAATGTAGATCCCAAGTCCATACGTGACGACATAGAAGCCCTGCAAATAATAAGCACGCAAGCAGTAGATGGATGCAGCCAGGAAGGATCCAAGCCACCGTGCAAGAGGATTCGGGGCCGACTTATCAAGAAATCGTTGGAACAAGCGAGAAAGCTCGCTCCACCAAGATCGTGTTATATATATCAATCACCTTGGCAGAATCTAGCTATGGCTCAGCTGTATGCAACTCAGTGCCATGCCCACTTGCCTTTGCAGAAGATGGAACTTGGGAAGCAAAACTCCGCTTACACATGCGGAGTCATTAACGTCGTCATAGGATCATGGGTTACAACATGCTGGTGCCACACAAAATAAGAAGCCCCTGCCAGAACTTCGACACCATCAAAGGACTTTTCCTTAACTTGGAAGTTCTCAATCCAACAGGAAATCCTTGCCAGAACGTTGACAGCATTCACCGTCGAAGGGCTTTTCTACACCAGAAAGTTCCGAATCAACAGGGGTGCGATAGATGGGCCAGAGGGCCGATGATCGGCGAGCTCCATCAATCCTGGAGTATTCTGTATGGTGTTGAATACATCCTTCACTGCCAACGAGATTATGCCTGGAGATTTTTGATCACCATAAATACATTGAAATTGTTAGATCTCACATGCCGATGTCCTTCTCCCACTGCAATTAATGATAATGCATAAGCAGGAGACAAGATGACTTCTTCCTTGATGCCTTCGATATATGTTCCGTGAGTGTCTTGGTCAAAGACAACATCAAAGAAGAGCAGACAAGGCGCTCTCCTCCAGACCCTGCTCCAGTAGTTGCATTTCAGTCACGAGCTCCTCAAGCAATTACTTTTCTCCCCACTTTTGCCCTCCCTCTATCAGTTTGTTTTTTTTGCCTCTCATAATCGTCCTCCCTCCATAAGCAGCTGCCTGTTTGGTCTCAAAAAAAACAATCTAACCCCCAGGAAAAGCTTCTTCCCTCTAATATCAGCGCGTCTTCTTTTTCGACCTTAGGCAAGTGCTTCAATTTGTCTGCCACCAAACCAGCGACCATTCATAATCTGAATACACTTTAGGCCACTTTGTTTATCTTTAAATTTGACCAGAACTAGTCCTTGTGAGTTATTCTCATAGATACGAATTTTCTCAATAGCACCAAGTTTGCTACACTCTTCAGTTATGTCTGCCTCCAAATCTGAGAGCAGATTTGGGTCCTCCACCAACTCCTGCTGTGTGAACATGTTTTTCAGAAGCACACCCATTGCTTGCTGCTTCTTAGAATCATCGAAGCCATCGACGATAGAGAACATAGCCCCAGATCCAAAGGCAGCTACCATGCTGGTCTGAACATCTTCCATGCCACCACGAGCTCTTCTCATTGCACATGATATTCCTGAATTTACACCTGTCATTACTGCAAAGTTTCGAGCTTGAACTAGAGGACCACCTCTCAAAGCCCTTTAACATAGTCTAGAATCAGAAGCCTTGGTCCAGGTGCAACCTTTGTCTTCATAGCTTAAATGTCGGCTTCTACAAAGCTTCCTTTCATTCCACGGTATCCTGCACTTTTCTTGGAGTTCATCATTGAAATTGACAGCATGATAATATTCTTTGGCATCAGTTTTTCATATTTTTCTGACACACACACAACATGCACACAAATAGAAACACACGTAAGAACAAACACACAAGTGGAGTATGTACATTGGATGCGGGTACTGAAAAGGACTGAAAGATAATGCAGCAATCAAACACAATGAAACACACGTGAAAAGATAACACAGATGCACAACAAAAATGGAGGTATTTACGGCTCGGATGCGCAGCAGCACGACATCCACCCCCTCTAGACCTGCGCATCCTCTGGATGAGCCAATTAACCATAATCATCTAAGTCCACAAACAGGTCTAGTTCTTCATCAGTTTCCGGTAGACGTGTTTTAGCATCAACTACTTCATCCATATTCTCTACTTCTTCTGCTAAAATTTCTTCTGACTGCTCTTCTTCTGCCAATGCTTCAAGTGGATACTCTTCATCTTCTCTTCTCTTGAAAATCTTGACTCGTTTTCCAACAATGGGCACCCTCAATACCATCCCATCCAATTCAGTCAACTCATAGGTAGCATTGTCAAAAAACGATCAACTGCTAATTGCACATCTTCTGCCCTTCTCTCTAGTTGATGAATCCGAAGAGCTAGAAGCTCCTCTCTTGATAAATTCTCATGCCAAGGAAGAGCACTCCAGGTGAGAGCACAAATTTCAGTAGGCATGACAGGTTTCTGCCCATACATCAACTCTATAGGCATATATCCAGTAGTCACGCTATGTGTAGAGCAGTCTGCCCACAATGCAAAAGGTAGTAATCTCGGCCAATCTCCAATCCAACCTCTACAAGCTTTTGCCAATGCCTTAACTATCGGCGGATGCCCTCTTTCCCTCTTGCCATTCCCCTCTGGATTATAGGCAGTAGTAAGAGCCAACTTAATCCCAAGCCGTGAGAAAAATTCTCTAGCTTCATCTACATCTAGCTCTCCACGATCAACAGTAATCTTGCCTATACATCCATACCTGCAAAATATTTCTTCCAATAAGAATTTACATATTGTAGTGGTGGTCTTCGTCCGCAAAGATCTGCCTTCAACATAGTTTGTAAGATCCTCCCTGGCCAAGTCAAGATATCTCATCTGCCAAAGTCCCACTGGCAACGTAACCAAGTCAACCACCCACTTATAATGCATACATAGCGGATAGGTCGGATGCAACTCATCACGATGCGGCACTAAAGAGTAGAGCTGACAGTCCCTGCAAGTCTCCACAAAGTGGGAAACATCCTTATACATCCCTTTCCACCAGTATCTTTCTTTGATTTTCTCATAGGTAGCCCACACACCTCTGTGTCCAGCCCAAGAACTCTCATGAAACTCTCAAATAATCTGTATCTGCATCGCTGTCTCACAAATTACTCTCAAGGGTAGAACGCCTCTCTTCTTTGGGTGCTTCCAAAGAAAACCATCTTTCAAGAAATACCCATAAGCCTTTCTTTTGATTTTCTTGAATGCATCATCTGTCCAATCAGCTCTTCGAGTCAATGAACTCAGATACTGACCAATTTGTAGCCACTCGCCAACATAGAGTTCTTCAGTAAAGGCTTCAACAGTAGATACATGACAATCATGAATAAGGATAGAAGCTGCAAACTCTGTCTCATCATCTTCTGCAAGCAACGACTCCTCATCCTCATATCTTGCTCTAGACAGCATGTCAGCCAACTGGATTATCTTTTCCTGTTATGTGTCAAAATTCTGGATTCAATGATTTGATGTAGGCAATCCACCAAAGCATCACTATATCTGGAGTCGAACAGCTAATAATCATGCCAAGAAAAGGCAAGCAATCTATTTCCACAACAACTGGAGCACCAGTAAAATACTCTTTATCACACTTCAGTGCAGTGACTACTCCCCACAACTCTCTTTTAATTTGCGGATATCTTCTCTGCCGCTCATTAAGAACTTTAGCTCCAAAGAGGTTTGCATATCTGTTCCCATCAGCATCATCCTGTCCCACTGTGCCCATCCTATGCCAATAGGGATGGTATCAACTGTCAACATGATTGGCCGTCCACACTGATAATCCGCCTTGCGAAGAGTAGGAGCTGACTGCAACAACTTCTTGAGTTTACGCATGGCTTTTGAATGCTTCTCATCCCAATGAAACTTCTGCCCCTTTCGAAGCAACTGATAGAGAACATCTGCTATGTGAGAAAAATGAGGAATCCAAATCATGTAAAATACACAAGCTCTCACAAATCTACGCACCTCTGAAGTAGTCGAGCAATACTCTGCAATCCTGCTTATGGCATCCACCTTTGCAGGTGAAGGCTTCCTGCCATAATAACCAACCATATGCCCAACTATGATGACTTCATTAACACCAAAGACAGATTTGAGCCCTGAAAGAGTCAAATTCACCTCCTCTAATCGTGTCAATATTTGCTCACAAGCAACCAAGTGTTCAGCCACAAACTGTCTACATCCTCGCAAATCAAGACTCTCATTCTTTTCTTCTTC
Organism: Lygodium microphyllum; assembly: GCF_053477565.2. NCBI lineage: Eukaryota > Viridiplantae > Streptophyta > Polypodiopsida > Schizaeales > Lygodiaceae > Lygodium > Lygodium microphyllum. The sequence continues at coordinate 550,232 of NW_028229557.1, read as the reverse complement.
TGCATAACCCTTAATAGGCACATCATCTAAGAAAGGCATGGTATACTACGGAATATAGTCTCACAGAACTTTATGCATAGCATTCATCATATGAGCAACTGAGTTGGTGGCACCTTGAGGCAAGGCACACATCCTCACAAGACCAATAGGTGTCCGCATAGTGGTAATATCCCTGCTTTCCAAGGCAAGCTGAAACTGATCATAACCAGAATACAAGTCACCTAGGGAATAGATGGCTCGTCCTGCAAAAGCCTCGGCAAACTCATCCACAATTGGTCCTGTTCCCACATTCATGATTGTCACTCTATTCACGGGCTGCATATCCTAAATAAATCTTAAGGTTCCATTCTTCTTTGGTATAGTAAACCACCTGTTAGAATAGGGCGCAGAAGAGGGTTCCAAAATCCCCAATCTTAATCTTCTCATTCAGCAACTCTATCAGCTTTGGCAAGTGTGCTCTAGGCACAGGTATAGGACGTATATTCCATGGCACATGAGGAATAGTGAAGATGACCATAGGCACAACCAATTCGGGACTAATGCAGCCAATTTCATGAGGAAAGAAAGCAAATGCCTTACCATGTCGTCCAAGCATCTCTCTAAAACATTCTTTTTCCACTGGAAGCAAGAAATCATCATTTCCAATCTTCAATTTTGCAAGAGTTTCAGTTGTAAATTCATGTCCAATATTTGCAGGATCTCTCAACATAGGTTGCTTCATAGCTTTTTCCATCTACTCATCACTATCAAGAGGAAGCGGCCCTGCAATCGACTTAACCTTCTTATAAACTGTTTTATACTTCGTGTCAACCTTAGCATCAGTCAGGCACTCTCTTCTTTGCTACAATTTCTGCAATTTTTCAGCAACTCTCAACTCTGTTGGCTTAAAGATTTCATCCCTTTGCTCTATGGACTACATGGGTGCAGCCTAAAACTCTATATGCTGAAATTCTTCAGCATTAAACTCTATTGGCTGAAAGGTTTCAGCCCTCTGCTCTGTGGACTGCCATGATGCAGCCTCATACTCTATATGCTGAACTTTTCCAACATTTAATTCTGTTGGCTGAAAAGTTTCAGCCCTCTGCAACTCTGTGGACTGCCATGATGCAGCCTCATACTCTATATGCTGAACTTTTCCAGCATTTAATTCTGCTGGCTGAAAGGTTTCAGCCCTCTGCAACTCTAAAAGCTTATCAAGATCAGCCATAGACTTGGTTTGTTGAGTTTTCTCAGCCTTTGACTCTGTTTTCAGCATAAAATCAGAAATTTCCTGATACATATCCAAGGTTTGCACTGGTATGATCCTTGAACCCTTACATACATCATTTTTCAGCATATTTTCCATCTCAAACAAAGTATATGCATAAGATATTCCATCATACAGCCCATCCACATGCTCTTCTACTTGCAAAATACCTGCAGTCTTCAACTCTTTCTCTGACCAATGTACTGCCTGGCAGCTCTAGACAAATCTGAAATTTTCTGATAACTCACTGAACTATCTGAAGAAAAACCAAAAAAATCAGTGGATAAAGATTGGCTGCCAAGAGAGGCGAGATCTCCTTTTTTCTCCGCTCCGTACCACTGGCGTCTCGCAAGATAGCGGTACCTAATGAAAATCTAGCTCCTTCGTAGGTAGTGGTGCCTCATGCAAGGAGTCCCTGTTTCTCGGATGATTTACTCCAACAGTCATAAACTGAACAGCTCGCATACCATCCTTACTGCGTATCCGTGCATAGGCTGAGCCATCATCCATCACTTTCGTCTCCATTCTTGCTTCTGTAATGAAAGGCTATCCAAGAATAATCGGATAAGAGCAAGAATCTTGAACAAAGCAATGATAATCTTCTTCAACATTGCCAATAGAAATTCTGATGCTCGGACAAGCACATACATATCACCAGAAGTATTATTGGCTGCTCTCATGCGCCAGCCATGCTCTGCATCCATAGGCCACTTGCCACTCTCATAAACACCTCGAGCAATAAGATTAATCTCGGAACCATGATTGACTAAAGCGACCAAAGGAATCTGTTTCTCTCCAATCCTTACCACCGTCTCAGTGGTTGCTCTAGCCCAATGACTACGTGAAAAATGGCTGCGAGGAATGAGGATAGGGGTATCATCATCCTCATACTGTATAGGCTGAACTATTTTCTCCAACTGTGGGTTGACAGAAGCATTCTCAACCATCACTGCATCATCTTGCTCTCCCCCAAGAGCTCCTTGCCATAATCCATGTAAAGTAGGTCCTTACATTGCATGTCGTTTCCTCCGCAAAAGATCCTGCATCTGATCCTGTATTTCTCTTCTAGCAATCCCAAGAGCTTCACCAACAGTAAAAGTGACTTCACTATTTAAAATTCTTTCATGAAAAATCTTACTCATATCCGTCTGCATGCCAAGGTCTGACAAGAGCTTGAATCCTGGCTCCTTTCTTGGTTGCCTCTTTTCTTTCATTTGTTTGTTTGCCATAGGTTGTTCAGGACCTGATTGTGCTGGAGAACTCGTCATAGGTGGAGCCGTAACAGGTGGTGAAACAAAGTCACCCCCTCTAGTCTTTTTGGAGGTGTTGAGACCCTCCTCATCTCTTCTTCTCTTTTCCTCAACCATGGCATCTAAACCTTGTGTTTTCGCCATATAAGCAAAAATAGAATACCTATCAATAGGAGAATCCCATCCTGTTTCTCCTCGGATGCTGGAGCCCACGCAAGTCATAGTGGATGCCTGAACTTTCTCTCTTCTCGCTATCTCCAAGGCAGAGGACCATAAGGCAGAGTCTCCATCTGATTTCTGCTCAAGATGGACTCCATAAGCTGAAGCGTCTCCTCTAACACTCACATAAGCTGATCGCGCAGCCATATCATCAACAAGCTTCTTCATGCCTCCCTTACCAAAGTTAGTGTCAAGAGGAGCACCAGTCTCTGTCAGCCATATCTTCCCATCTTGTCCCCAAAACACTACGTTCTTCTTACGCGCTTCCTGAAAAGCATCACAATCTCTGCAGTGTTGGTGCTCTATACTATCGCACCAAATACATCGTGTCCCTTTTCTTTGGTCAGCTCGGAAAGCAGTCACTGGAGCAGGTGCTACAGCAAGTACTGACATAAGTTGCTCTTTTAACTTCCCAACTTCAACTTTGACTGCCTCTATCGTCAAATCTGCCAAGCTTTTAATAACATCATCTACTGATAAGGGAACTAGAGCAGCAAGAACTGATGGATTTACAACAGGAGGAGTAGGCTTAGGCATAGAACTTGCAGCAGGGGTAGAAGTAGAGGTCTCCAAGGATTATTCAGAAGCAGATCCTGTATTATGATGCAATCGTACCCTCCTACACTGCTTCTTAACAAGCACATTCATAGCATCAATGACATGTCTCCACTCGGTCTTTAAGCCTGAATCGGTAGCTTGATCTTCCAAAAGATCATCCAACTTTTCCTGTAAATCAGCATTAGCAGCTTGTAAAAATAATTCCACCTTCTGCATCTCCAAAGCTTGCTGCTCAGTCCTGTCCAACTCATCATAGCGACTCTCAAACTCTCGCAGAAGGGCAGTAACTGAAAGTCCCTTATTAGGCATAGAAACCCATGCTAAGAAATTCCTACGGTTCATAAGACCTGTATCCTCTAAGAAATATTCATCTTTTAATGCCTTCTTAAACTATGTCCAACCAACATGTCTTCCTTGAATTTCTGAAATTCGGACCTCAAGCGCATGAACCATGATCCGCAAGAAGTAGCGGCTCCAAACGTCTTGAGAAACCCCAAAAAACTTCATCTTTTCTTCATACAAATGCAGGTAAATTGAAACTTGTTGGCCGTTGAACTGCTTCATCTCCTGCTGGACAGCCTTCAAGGCATCCATGGCATCACTATCGCGTTTTGCGTGTGTTTGCTACTGCATATAGGATGTAAACGACTAAAACAAATGCTTCATGACATTCTCGTCCATCATCTCTTCTTGCGAGCCTCCCATCTTGCTGGAAATTGTCGCAACGCTTTCATGTCGGGTTCACCACAAATGTCGTGGAGTTCATGCAAGAGCTGTTGAACACAGGGTTCAAAATGTTGCAAGGCAAGAGGCTAACAAGAAAATCTCAATTTTTGATGCCAAAGATCGCTATATTGCTTGTCAAGTGAATTACAACAAAGAAACTGCCAACAAACAAATTTTGTTCAAGTCCTTTTTTTTCTTATCTCTGCATGTAACTTTTGGCCTTCCTCCATGGTTCCTAAGCAAGCTCAAGCTTTCAAGCCACTAACAAAGGTAAAAGCATTGGGGCAAAGATCTTGCAGCTTCATTAGTTCATAAAGTGTCAGAGCTTCTTGTGCAAGCCCATATTCAATATATGCTGTCAACAAAGCTGTCCATGATACAACATCCTAATACCTTGGCTTGAATTAGAAGAGTTGATCGATCACTACTCGTATCCCTGTCATTTGAAGAATAAAAGGAACAGCAGCTCCCTCGTTGTTTTGCTCATGTGGCATATCTGCCGCTTCATGGTGAGGACAAGCAACACTATCCAGTACAGCAGCAAAATAGTCCAGAAAACAGGGACGTCGAATATAGATATAAATTTCATGCCAAATGCCACACAGAAGGCTTTGGTCAATGTATACCAAAATTTGAACTCTGGAAGCTGGGGATTAAAAGGCTTGAACTCATCACTGTCTTTGGAAGGGAGGGTAAGTCCTTCACTTTCCGGATAAACTTGTGGAGACAGGAAACCAATCAGCAGATTAAGAATGTAGATCCCAAGTCCATACGTGACGACATAGAAGCCTTGCAAATAATAAACACGCAAGCAGTAGATGGATGCAGCCAGGAAGGATCCAAGCCACCGTACCAGAGGATTCAGGGCCGACTTATCAAGAAACCGTTGGAACAAGCGAGAAAGCTCGCTCCACCAAGATCGTGTTATATATATCAATCAGCTTGGCAGAATCTAGCTGTGGCTCAGCTATATGCAGCTCAGTGCCATGCCCACTTGCCTTTGCAGAAGAAGGAACTTGGGAAGCAAAACTCCGCTTACACATGCGCAGTCATTAACGCCGTCATAGGATCACCGGTTACAACATGCTGGTGCCACACAAAACAAGAAGCCCCTGCTAGAACTTCGACACCATCAAAGGAATTTTCCTTAACCTGGAAGTTCTCAATCAAACAGGAAATCCTTGCCAGAATGTCGATAGCATTCACCGTCGAAGGGCTTTTCTACACCAGAAAGTTCCGAATCAACAGGCGTGCGATAGATGGGCCAGAGGACCGATGATCGGCGAGCTCCATCAATCCTGGAGTATTCTGTATGGTGTTGAATACATCCTTCACTACCAACGAGATTATGCCTGGAGATTTTTTATCACCATAAATACATTGAAATTGTTAGATCTCACATAACACCATATTGGGGAATATGGGAATTTCCCATAAGTTTGGGACACGTGGTCATAGCTTGAACACTATAACTCCAAATCGAGCGCTCTATAGCTCAATGGATTCCATTTTTCAAGCGCTTTCCAATGATAGATCACATCATATAGTTCTGAGAAACTTATGGGCATGTTATCCGTGTGCCACCTTTCTAGTATTCAAAAAATGGGAATTGGGAGATGCCCAAACTCATTAATATTGTGTTACATGCCGATGTCCTTCTCCCACTTCAATTAATGATAATGCATAAGCAGGAGACAAGATGACTTCTTCCTTGATGCCTTCCACATATGTTCCCTGAGTGTCTTGGTCAAAGACAACATCAAAGAAGAGCAAACAAGGTGCTCTCCTCCAGACCGTGCTCCAGCAGTTGCATTTCAGTCACGAGCTCCTCAAGCAATCACTTTTCTCCCCACTTTTGCCCTCCCTCTATCAGTTTGTTTTTTTTTGCCTCTCATAATCGTCCTCCCTCCATAAGCAACTGCCTGTTCGGTCTCAAAAAAAAAATCAACCCCCAGGAAAAGCTTCTTCCCTCTAATATCAGCGTGTCTTCTTTTTTGACCTTCGGCAAGTGCTTCAATTTGTCTGCCACCAAACCAGCAACCATTCATAATCTGAATACACTTTAGGCCACTTTGTCTATCTTTAAATTTGACCAGAACTAGTCCTTGTGAGTTATTCTCATAGATACAAATTTTCTCAATAGCACCAAGTTTGCTACACTCTTCAGTTATGTCTGTCTCCAAATCTGAGAGCAAATTCGGGTCCTCCACCAACTCCTGCTGTGTGAACATGTTTTTCAGAAGCACACCCATTACTTCCTGCTTCTTAGCATCATCGAAGCCACTGACGATAGAGAACATAGCCCCAGATCCAAAGGCAGCTACCATGCTGGTCTGAACATCTTCCACGCCACCACGAGCTCTTCTCATTGCACATGATATTCCTGAATTACACCTGCCACTACTGCAAAGTTTCGAGCTTGAACTAGAGGACCACCTGTCAAGGCCTTTTAACATAGTCTAGAATTAGAAGGCTTGGTCCAGGTGCAACCTTTGTCTTCATAGCTTAAATGTCGGCTTCTACAAAGCTTCCTTCGATTCCACAGTATCCTACACTTTTCTTGGAGTCCATCATTGAAGTTGACAGCATGATAATATTCTTTGGCATCAGTTTTTCATATTTTTCTGACACACACACAACATGCACACAAACAGAAACACACGCAAACACAAATACACAAGTGGAGTATGTACATTGGATGCGGGTACTGAAAAGGAGGGAAAGATAATATAGAAATCAAACACAATGAAACACACGTGAAAAGATAACACAGATGCACAACAAAAATGGAGGTATTTACGGCTCGGATGTGCAGCAGCACGACAATGTGCTCAAAATTAATCATTACAAAGAATGGTGCACTCATGATGTCTCCTTCTATTATACACAATTAAAACACTTGAATTGGAAAAACATAGGGATTCACTTGGAAGCACAATTAAAAAGTCTTCTTGGAGACAAGGAATGCATATCTTTATTCCATGAAACACAAAAAAGGTTCTTGCAAAGTCACAGAGCAATGCCCCAAGATTTGTTTCACTTTCACTAATCCAGGTGTGAAAATGAAAGATTGATAATATATTTGCAATGGTAGCAAAAGATCATACCTGGAAGGGAAAGAGCATGCCCAATATAGTGAGCTCTGTTGGGGGTAAAGCTGCCTCTGCCAAGCCACCCCTGTATTACTACAATGACAGTACCCGCCGTTGCAAATTGTAGGTGGCAGGTGCATGTCACAATCACTTATTATTTATTCTTTTAGTGACAGTTTGAATAAAGGAAGGCCCGGCCACACATTGTGGTTGTTGGAGTTCCCACTTTGAGTTTCACTCTCTCTCTTACTCTTGCTCTCCATTCGCCATAGCTCTCACCACCAAGCTTCTTCCTCCTGGGTTCCACTTCCCTTTCATCTGGTATCAAAGTGAAGGTATTGGAGCTTGCCCGACATTCTCTTTAGCTCGGATTTGAAGAGCTTCAACCCGATCTTCAATGGCAGCCATGGCACCTTCATTTGTAGGTATGTTTTAATCTCCCACCTCCTCCCCGAGCTTCCGGACCTTCATTGGCATCTTCCAAGGCTGCATAAGAGCCCCCTTGACACTACCAAGTGCTCCTCAACATTGTGGAAGACCCCCCATCCCCAAGAACAACCAGCGCAAAATGCGGCGCATTTTTAGGGGATTGGGCTAACTTTCTCCTTGCATTTCCCATCTCTTTTCGAGCTTCCCTATACTCTTGGCAACCTTCTTGATCATTGTTGGACTCCATGGCACTAGTGCTTGGCTCCCGGTGATCAATTCAAGTGCTTCCCCCTTCATTCCTTGTTGTATACACAGTCCCAAGACTGTCAAAACAAGGTAGCACTTGACGTTTACTGTTTGATGCTTCTTGGTATTGCCCGTTTGATGCCTATTGATGCCTGATGATGCCCGGATGTTATGGAATGCTATGTCCATGCTTTGGGATTGATTTGGAGCACATTTGGGCATCGTTTGAGCTTCATTTAATAGTAAATATGCTGCTGTAATATAGTGGGCTGAAGTTCATTTACTTGGTGTATGCATTGGTTCTTGGATATGGGGTGCTTACTGGAGATTTGAATGATCATACCAATGTATTTGGAGATTATCAAATACTTCTTTTTGGTTCTGAAATGCTTTTGAGCTTAGATTAGGCTTCGCCTTGGTCGTCATTCATTGGAATTTGGCTTCAGTTGGTATGCTTTGGAGTGGTTTATGCCTATTGGCAGTGCTTGACATTTAGGCTTCATGCATTTATGCTTTGGTCAAATATGGATGCCACTTGGTTTTCCCATGCTTGATAGTTACTTGGAGCTTCGACTTTAGATGTACCCTATTAGGATTTGGCATGTTTGATGCTATGTATTTGATGTATTAGAGAGTTGCTTGCTCTCTTTGCATCTGACTTTACTTCCAGTGGGAGCCTCTTGGTATATTAGCATATACACAGAGTCTTATTTATACTTGAGCTTGAGCTTGTGGGACAGTTACATGCATTTTCTCTCTTGAGAGCTTTATGTCTCCAATTAGTCTGTAGTGGGCTGATTTGATACGCCTATTGAGGCAAGCATCTATCTCTGTCATAGGTTTGTCAGTTTTATATGCATATTGGATGGTTATACATTGAGCTTCTTACTCTATCAGTTGTGCTTGTACTTGGTCTCTTCTCTGACCCCGAGACCCATTACATGCATGACTTCTAGACCTATGAGATGTCTCTTGCATGGCACGTTATTGGTTTGACAGTTCGTGGTACATTCTTGCCCCTTGATACTCACTGTTGGATGTATCTTGCTACCTAGCAATTGCACTGACATGTGTATCAATGATTGCTTCATTTTGGGATAGTTTTACATACTGCTATCATTTATTATAGCAAGCTGAAATCTACAAATTTCAAGTACTTCTATGAGGGTAATGCTTACTATATGATGCCAGGAGGCATATTCCACGGTGGATTCCGTGAGGTTTTACGGTGGATTCCGTAAACTTAGATGACCGGGGCTCATACACAAAGAGGATTCTTTGTGCGAGAAGTTGATGGGGACGCCTGTCCTTTTCGGGTGTTTCATTAATTTAGTGTGTACGTGGGTGATTCCATAGCGGGTGATTCCGCAAAATGCATATTAAATTAATAAACGTTTATGAGTTTAGAGTGCGCACTCATAATAAATTAAGGTTAGGATTTATTTCTAACCAGTTGATTTATTTATGTAGCTGAAGACTGCTAGGTATTCACTTTTGTCGGTTTAATTGTATTATTTTACTAACGATTGTGAATGCTTTAGTTGATGTGTAGAGATAGCAGCAGTGGCGGAGGAAAGCATTGGAGTCTAGCGAGTATTCGACCTATGGATTATATTTTAATAGGCGCCACGCCTATATTTTGTTATGTCTATTGAGGCATTGATTATTGATTATTATTTTGTATGTGCCTATGCGCACGGATATGTTATTTCTATTTGGGATATTGTGTTGGGCGTGCCAGATTCCATGGGCACCGTCCATTAGCTTTATTTCCTATTTTTGTAGAAAGCAAACTCAAAAGCTAAAAGCTTGTCATATTTTTGTAAATTGGGCTATTATTGAGCATGAAGATGGAAATATACATAAAATACATGCTTTGTGAAGCGCTCACACAAGGCATGGGGGGAGATTGAACCCAATTGGTCTCTTGCTTATTGTCGTTCATGCTTTTACATTGTTTTTTGTGCAAAAAGATAGAGTTCATTGTTCTTGGGGACCTTCCGGGATTCACTACGTGAGCATACAGCGACCGATCTGCGCACCAGTGGTATCAGAGCGGAGCTGAGATCAAGAGCTTCCAATCGCTACTCATCTCGTGTGAAGGCGGAGCTCCTGGAACGATCGGGCTCTACAGTCAATCTCGTCGCGAACCATCGATACAGGCAGACTTCTGGCGATCAAGAACCCCTGTTTCTACTCTCAGATCGCGAAGGACCAGGCTGTACAGGCAGAGGATCACGCAATCATCTCCCTAAACAAGTCGTGGATATACTGTGAGAAAAAAACTTCATATCTCTTATCTCTCTTAAGTTTAAGCTTGACTTAAGCTTTAGAAGAGGCTTAATTGCCCAGAAATTGATCGCGTGGTATAAGAGGATCTTCCGAAAATTTCGCGCCATGCAGAAAACGCCCCCCTCCCCCCCCACGAAATCAAACGATTGATTGATTAAGCTTCTCAAGCTTAATCCCTTAAGTCAAAGCTAAACTATTCAAGTCAAGTCAGACAAGACAATCAAGTTCATAAACTTCAGGTCCTGCACTTCCGAAGTCAAGTCCTGCAAGTCGACTGTAATCAAGTTCTGCTAGTTTATTAAGTTCTGCAAGTCTGCAACTCTGCAAGTTGGCTAAGTTTGCAACTCTGCAAGTCAGACTAGTCAACTGGAGTCAGAACTGACTAGTGCTCAAAACCCGTAGAAGGGTTGTTCCTGCGCAGAAACTCTGAACTGCAAAGTTGTTCGTGGCAAAGTATTCTACCCATCCACAGGTCCACTGAAGTACTTTCAGCATACGAAGAAGGAAATATTGCAGATTTTCTGAAAATTGAGAAAGAAATATCCAAAAAATACATAGCCTTGTAACCCCGAATTTGAGCTACGCTCATCCCGCTAACCTGATTTTGAGCGAGAAAGGTTTATTGAGTTTTACAGGATGACAACAACACATATGGATGATCCTATGGCTGAAGACGACCTACCTGAGCCTACCATGGGACAAAAGCTGGATCTAATCATGCTGCAATTGGAAGAAGAACGAAGGGCTAGGCAAGCATTGCAAGCGCAATTGACAAAATTACAAAGAGCGTCTACCGACAAAGAAGAACCTCAAGTTGAAGATTTGATTCGACGTACCATCGACGCCACTGTTGAAGCACAAACCATTTGCAAGGAATCAAAGATAAGTAAACGAAGTTTCAAATTTCGCACTTTCAATGGCATACGAGAAGGAAAGACTATTTTATCATTCATTAGCCAGTTTGATGACTATTTCCATGAGGAAACTTATCTAGAAAAAGATAAAATCAAGTGTGTTACTAATCATTTGGTAGACAGAGCATCACTTTGGTGGACTGTAGTACGCAAGAGCATAGAATGTCCTGCTACTTGGGAAGATTTCAAGAAGAAGTTCATGCAGAATTTCCTTCCACCGCAATTTCATGAGAAGGCTATCAAGCAATGGGATCTACTTCAACAACGGGATCGTGAGCCTATACCTCAGTATACAGAGTGTTTTTGGAATGCACTCCTACAGCTACGCATGCTTGAAGACGTACCAGAGACGACACATAAGCGGAAGTATATGTCTGGATTTCTTGGACATTACTACGCTAAAGTGAACATGTTCAAGCCTGCTACCCTTGAAGACGCCATCTCACTAGCTCACGACACTGAAGATAAGTTACGTGGTAGAGATAGACGACCACAGCAATTCCAAGCCAATGGTAATTATGGATCTAAACAATTCAATTCCAATTTTAGAAGGTTTAATCCAAGTCGTTTCTCTTCACCATCTTTCCGCAAGAATTGGGCTAAACCACCTGCATTACCATCAAATGTCAATCCAAATCCTAAGCCTATTCCACAAGCAAATCCAAATGTACCCAGACTTCTAGCCATTGCAAATAATGTAACCAAAGCCAAGCCAATAGTATGCTATAAATGTCACCAGCCTGGACATCTCGCAGCAAATTGTCATTCAAAGAAACCACCAGCTCATATCAACTATCTTGGATCCATGGACGAAGACGAGCATGAGGATATGCCTGATTTCACTGAAGATGAGGACGACACTACTACTATTTCCGACACTTTACCAGGTATGCCTACTCCCCATTCATTATTGACTATGAAATGCTTGGTGCATGGAAAGGAAAGGACTATCTTGCATGATGATGGTAGTAGTCATGACTTTATTTCAGTAAAATTGGTAAAGGAATTGAAATTACAGACTGTACCTACGCATTATCGCATAAAAGCTCCATTTTTAGGCACTAGGTATAATGGCACACAAGAAGTACAAGATTTAGAGATTCAAATTGGTTCATACACTGAAAGAAGAAATTTCTTAGTTGTTCCATTACAATCAAGCGACATTATTTTAGGCATGCCTTGGCGACACCAGCATAACCCAAATATAGATTATTCCACACACACAATGAATATTAATTTTCAAGGAAAATCTATTACATTATATGGTATGCATGCATCTAATGTTTTTCCACTGCTTTCGCATACTCAAGCAAAACGTGCATTACGCAAGAGTACTAAATCATATCTCATTTGGGTGAATGAATTGCACGCAAAGGAAAATCATATGCACCCTAGGCATAAGGAATTTCTTGCATATTTTAAGGACTGTTTTGCAGAAGACCTACCACCAGGTTTACCTCCTTCACGTCCAGAAGACCATAAGATTGATTTGATCCCTGGCACATAACCACCTTGCAAAGCACCATATAGGCACAATCAGATAGAGCAAAAAGAAATCCAAAGTCAAGTTGAAAAATTACTAAATAGAGGTTTAATTCAACCTAGCAGTTCTCCATTCGGTGCACCTGTACTTTTAGTCAAGAAAAAGAATAATACCTATCGTATGTGTATTGACTACCGAGCTTTAAATAAGATCACTGTAAAGAATAGGTATCCTATACCTAGAGTTGATGACCTTATGGACAAACTGCAAGGATCTTCTATATTTAGTAAAATTGACCTTAAGTCTGGATATCATCAAGTGAGGTTAGATAGGTCTGACATATTTAAGACTGCATTCAGAACACAGTTTGGCCATTACGAATTCTTAGTCATGCCATTCGGATTGACTAATGCACTTGCCACTTTTAGTAGAATGATGAACCGTATCTTTTTGAAATATCAGTACTGTGTGATTGTTTTCTTTGATGATATTCTGGTGTTTAGTCAAAATGAGAAAGAGCATTATGAGCATTTGTCATTAGTTTTTCAATTACTGAAAGAAAATCAATTGTTTGCAAATCTTGAAAAGAGTGAATTCTTTAAGACAAAAATTGAGTATTTAGGTCATATTGTATCATTTGAAGGAATTAAAGTTGATCCTAAGAAAATTGATGCAATATTGCATTGGCCTGTTCCTAAAAACGTGCATGAGTTACGCTCATTCCTTGGTCTTGCTAGTTTCTATAGGAAGTTTGTGCGTAATTTTTCATTACTTGCTTTACCATTAACCAAACTTCTCAAGAAAGGAATTGTTTATCAATGGACTGAAATCCAACAGAAATCCTTTGACTTACTGAAACGTGCATTAACCAATGCCCCTGTTCTACAGTTGCCTGACTTTAATAGACCATTCTTTCTAGTTGTGACTGATGCTAGCGGATCAGGAATAGGAGCCGTACTAATGCAAGACAACCATCCAATAGCATATTCTAGTTCTAAGCTGAAACCCTCTGAGCTAAAATATTCCACTTATGACAAAGAACTATTAGCAGTTGTACAAGCATTAAGACAGTGGAAACACTACTTAATGGGTTCAGAATTCATGATAAAGACCGACCAGCAAAGCATTAGACATTTACTTAGCCAACCCCAAATTTCTGACCGTCATATCAAATGGGCTTCCTTCATTCAAAGTTTTCATCCTATCATTCAATACCAACCTGGAAAAGAAAATGTAGTTGCTGATGCATTGAGTAGAAGACCTACAATTCATAATATTTATGTCATATCTTTTGATTCTTTGATTGCTATGAAAGATACATATCACCAGGATATTACTTTTCATTCTGATTGGAATAAATTAGTTCAAAATAATTTCATTCCTGTTGATTCATTGTCATATAATGATGGATTTATATTTTATGAAAAGAGACTATGTGTTACTATTCCATTCCGATCTTTTGTTTTGAATGAAATTCATTGTCCCCCATATCAAGGTCATAGAGGTATCATATCTACATTACGTATGTTAACTGAAGATTTTTATTGGCCGCATATGGATGCAGATGTATCTAATTTCGTTTCTGAATGTTTGATTTGTCAAAGAGTAAAAAGACATCATGGTAAACAGTATGGATTACTAATGCCTTTGTCTATTCCATCTAAACCTTGGGAACATATTTCTATGGATTTCATTACTAGTTTACCAAATACTAAATCTAACCATGATATGATTTGGACTGTTGTAGATAGATTTAGTAAGCAAGCATATTTCATTCCATGTAAGAAAACTTTAACAACATCACAAGCAGCACATTTATTTTTGAAAACTATTTTTACTAACCATGGATTGCCAAAAGTGATTATTTTAGATCGTGATTCTAGATTTTGTAACAATTTTTGGATTACTCTCTTTGCTAATCTAGGCACAAAGATTGATTTCTCATCTGCATTTCATCCAGAAACTAATGGACAAACAGAAGCCACAAACAGGACCATTCTAGATCTTTTACGTGCATATACTATCTCTAAACCTCAGACATGGGACACTCATTTGCATTTATTACAGTTTGCATATAACAATACACCGCCCACATCTACAAAGAAAGCACCTTTTGAACTCATTTATGTATATAGATTATCTACACTTGTTGCATCTTTGTCTAATAGAATTCGGAGTGCTGATGATATTGCTAGTATGCATAACAGTATTTTTGATGAGGTTAAGGATATGATTGCTAAAGCCCAACAATCATATACCAAACAAGCCAACAAGAAAAGACAAGCCATGAATTTCAAAGTTGATGATTATGTTTGGCTGAGAATAGAAATTCGTAGACTGCAAAGTGTAGATAGACATCCAGTTGTCAAATTAGCTCCTAGATTCTATGGACCATTTAGAATCATTCATAAAATTAATGATAATGCATTCAAGTTAGAATTACCATCTCATTGGAAAATTCACAATACATTTCACATTAGTTTATTGAGACCATTTAGAGGCCAATTACCTATCCACCCTGTTTATGAAAACCCACCTTTATTAGAAGAAGAGATTGAAATACTTGAACCAGAAGCTATCATAGACACTGACTATATGACCACTAGAACTGGCCGGAGGTGTTCTAGATACCTAGTAAAATTTAAGAACCATCCTATAGAGGAAGCACAATGGATGCACGCTAGAGACTTAAATGCTTTCCCCACTCTGTTAGCTTCACATTGAGCTAATAGCAATTGAGGTCAATTGCTATCCCACCCCGGGGGTATGATGCCAAGAGGCATATTCCACGGTGGATTCCGTGAGGTTTTACAGTGGATTCCGTAAACTTAGATGACCGGGGCTCATACACAAAGAGGATTCTTTGTGCGAGAAGTTGATGGGGACGCCTGTCCTTTTCGGACGTTTCATTAATTTAGTGTGTACATGGGTGATTCCATAGCGGGTGATTCCGCAAAATGCATATTAAATTAATAAACATTTATGAGTTTAGAGTGCGCACTCGTAATAAATTAAGGTTAGGATTTATTTCTAACCAGTTGATTTATTTATGTAGCTGAAGACTGGTAGGTATTCACTTTTGTCGGTTTAATTGTATTATTTTACTAACGATTGTGAATGCTTCAGTTGATGTATAGAGATAGCAGCAGTGGCGAAGGAAAGCATTGGAGTCTAGCGAGTATTCGACCTATGGATTATATTTTGATAGGCGCCACGGCTATATTTTGTTATGTCTATTGAGGCATTGATTATTGATTATTATTTTGTATGCGCCTATGCGCACGGATATGTTATTTCTATTTGGGATATTGTGTTGGGCGTGCTAGATTCCATGGGCACCGTCCATTGGCTTTATTTCCTATTTTTGTAGAAAGCAAACTCAAAAGCTAAAAGCTTGTCATATTTTTGTAAATTGGGCTATTATTGAGCATGAAGATGGAAATATACATAAAATACATGCTTTGTGAAGCGCTCACACAAGGCATGGGGGGAGATTGAACCCAATTGGTCTCTTGCTTCTTGTCGTTCATGCTTTTACATTGTTTTTTGTGCAAAAAGGTAGAGTTCATTGTTCTTGGGGACCTTCCGGGATTCGCTACGTGAGCATACAGCGACCGATCTGCGCACCACTATTTGATGTTATCTTGGTCATATTTGGTGGACAAGTGCTTCTCTTGGTGATATCCACTCTTTCAGCCAGTTTTAATAGTGGTTTCAGTGGATTTTCTACTAATTACAACCTGCAAGTTTTCTTTTTTTGCTTTGATTTGGGATAGTATGGCTAGTCATCTAAAAGACACAGCTCTCTTTAACATTGCCAAGTTGGATGGTACCAACTATGGGTATTGGAAGTCCAAGATATGGCAGGCTTTTGTGCAGAAATTGCAAATTAAACCCTTACGTTTCAAGGGTATTAAACCCGAGGATATGGATGATGATATTTGAATGGAAGTTAATGAGCTATGCAAGTCTACCATTATCTTATCCCTCATAGAAGAGGTCCATCATAATGTTGTTGAAGATGAGAATCAAAGTGCATGAGATTTACGGGAGAAGATTCATGAGCTCTATGAGTCTTGTGTTACAAATGTATTGGCTGAAGCAGTTAATGGACCTTCACATGAAGGAGGGGACCTCCCTATCATCTCATTTCAATTAGTTTCATGCTATCATGAAGAGTCTGTTGTCATAGGGTATTGAGTTCAAAGACAACACCGGTTGTTTTGGCTTGGCATCTTGCTTGAATCATGGAATGTCTTCCGTATTGCCATATGCACGAACAAGCTTGATGGGTTGAAAATCAAAGATGTTGAGAGTGCTTTATTGACTAAGGAAATCAATAGGAGAAACAATGATGCTTCCCACTCTTCACATGCATTGACCGTTAGAGGTGGAAGACATGGCATGAATGATAATGATCATAAGGGCAGGGACTCTCAGAAGGCGAGGTCCAAGTCACGTGGTCACAGTAAGTCTCATGGACAAAAGTCTGATCTTACCTGTCATTATTGTGGGAAAGCAGGACATATTAGGCCGCAAAGCCATAAAATGCATGATGATAAGCGCAAGGAAAAGGGAAAAGAGAAAGTGCAGGAAAAGTCTTTTGAGCGCAGAATTGTACCTGCAAAGTTTAGTGTTAAGATAGAAGAGCTCAATGTCATGCAGGCCACTGATTCAAATGATAATTACATACTTGTAGCTTTCTCATGTGATGCCTTTGTAATGCGTCCACCTGTTATCTTCAGGACACGTCTTAGCAGTCCATCGGAAAGGATTTCTAGAAAGCTCCACACGACACTCCCATGGAATGTTCGGGGTTTGCGATCTAGAACTTTCCGCATCTACCACGTAGCTTGGCGTGTGAGCTTTAGCTTGGCAAGCATAGCCTGATTGGCAGGTGTAGTACCGGCTGCTTCAAAGTAATCCTCCATGGATTCAATCCAAATTTTAGCATATGCTTGGACCGACCTGCCTCTCCCGTCAAATTCGGGTGGCTTAATCTTCTTGAGAAGAAACTTCTTCTCTTGGATTACAGCAGTACTTGATGTAGGAGGCGAACTCGGATTCTGTACCTGGGGTTGTACCTGAATAAAGGTTTCTTAACGTTATTACTCGTTAAACACTATGATTTATATTTTGTTTCCATTTCAGCTATCAAATCCAAGTAATCTAACCATTTTACTTCTTATCAATTCTCATGCACAAACAGACATTTGATAAAAAGAAGTTTTATTGTATTTATATGGGCATAGCCCTTTCGGAATACAACATGTCTTGGGATAATAAGCCAACTGTTTACATTTAATTTGGGGAGAATAATGTTGTATTACATTTATCTACAGGAACTGGATAATAGTATGGTTTCGGGTCATGGATCTTTAGGAATCGGTAAGTCATTGGAAGATCAGGGTATCCTTTCCTTTGGAACCCATTCTTCTCATGGTGCCCCAATACTTTAATCCTGTCGGCGGAGATTACACGAGTTACTTCCTCATATACATATGAGTTTAGTTCAACCCTCCGACCTCGAATATGTAAAGTTGAATTTACGTGAGCTTCCACAAAAATGAACAGCTTCACGACTTTTAGGTCTTCCAACCACTTGATCCTCTTTAGGTTGGTTTGTAGGTATGCAAATCGGTGGGCAGCTATATAGTAGATTCCTGAGGCACCCGTCCATCTTCGTTCCATGTACAAAGGCGATGGATTATAGATTCGCTCTAGGATGTTCATCATCTCAACCCTTTTTTGATAATGTGGAAAATGCATCGCAGTCATAAACATGACTCGAAACACCAAGAACCCGTTTCATGCTTCATAGTTCTGCAAGACAATATTGAAAGTAAGGAAATGTTTGGAACATCAACATTTGCTTTACTTCATCTTATTAAGATTTCATAAAAACAATTCCGTTGGCTCTAATACCAACTGTAACATGTCCACCTGTTATCTTCAGGACACGTCTTAGCAGTCCATCAGAAAGGATGTCTAGAAAGCTCCGCCCGGCACTCCCATGGAATGTTCGGGGTTTGCGATCTAGGACTTTCCGCGTCTGCCATGTAGCGGAATTATTCCGGCCATTCCCACTTAGGACCAACCTGAATTAGGGTTTTTCCGATTGGTCATTTCCTAACGGCAACTAGCGTCGAGCCCAGCAAACTACTTTACGGAGAAACGCCAAGTCAGAAGTGGATTCACGCTACACTTGGTTCAAGGAGAATGGGAAATGAGAGGGATGCAAAGCTCAACCTCTCTGCCAAAAAGCATACTCCCATTCTGTTTCCCTAAAACAGCGTAAATCGGGATCAGTTATAACTCTAGGTCAACGCTCTGTTGTTCGTGTTCTTTGACGATCATCTGGCTGTCAATCGTGATTTGAAAAAAGTTTACGGCCAACCGGGACCACTCATCCGTAGGATGGACCTATAGCCACATCCACCGCACTTTCCTCAGGTTGTTTTAGTTATTTAGTTACCTAACACATTTAGTTGGACATGTATCAATCAGCTTCCTTAATTAGCCCATTAGGTACTGGTTCCTTCATGTAATCATATCACTTGACATAGAAAAGCAATGTCAAACAAGTTCCTTTTTAACAGGTTATCATATTTATCTTTGAAATACATAAAGTCCAGCCCGTGAGCTTATCCACAATCCGCCCAAAGGCTATCCAACAATCCACAAGGATCACTAATCCAAGATTCCACCCGTAGACTAGTATGCGGGCCTCAAGATCCAATCCTGAGTCACGTTAGCCTCTTGTGCAAGGACCGAAAGGCAAGGGATTTACGGGCAGAGCCCCCCCTGGCACCCAAGCATCCTCCTGCTCCAAGTAGCGCTTAATGAAGAGACCTCTCATAGTGGGTTCGGTCCACCTTCCCGGTGCGGTTAACAACCCCCTTGGTTAGGGTCAAGCAAGCAGTCCGGGGTAACTAAAGCTGCCTCTCCCTTCAGGCCTTCAACTTGAAGCATTAGATATCCATTTATCCTTCAATTCTTTGAGCAAACAAAGCAAAACAGTGCTCTTAATGCTACTACAAGCACAAACAATTCCATTGGTCGTTATTTTTGGCTAACTGCTAAGGAGTGAATCCTTCTTTCCGAATGCATCTAGCACTCAATCCGGGATTACTTGCGACTTGGAAAGATCCCCTATATCTTGAGTTAGGGCCGTACCCTATTAACTCGACTTGGTCAATACCTTAAGTTCATATGTTATTCCAATTTATTGATTGTCTCTTCAAGCAATTATATTTACCCAAGAAAGATACTATTTAGGACGGTTTTTCATCCTCTTGCAAGATAACTTGCGTAAGAGTCTGCCAACCTCATTCCGAGGAATTCGGCCATTTCCTTTTGATCAATTCACAAGATTGTGCGACTCTACTACTTGTCGCACAAGTGTCGCATCAAGCTCTAGGACTATTTACCCTTCGAATGGAGTCACGAAACATTCTGTTCATGATTACATTAGGCTGACATTGTTAGTCCTAGGGTTCTAAGTTTCATCTTTTTTTTAGCGGGAGATTCCTAGGGAAAATCCCTAGCTCACTTCTCGAGTATGTTTCAATGTCCCTACATTTCGTGAATGTGGGCAAGTCTTTAGGGTATAGGAGTTTCAGTTTTAGCAATACGTGCGACCGGGTAATGTCTTTATCGTGCTAACCCTAGTCAGTTCCTTGGGATATGTTGCATTGAATTAACCCTTGTCAAAATGAGTACTCCAAGGTTTTAGGTGTTCAGGTTTATGCCAATTTAATCTGTCTATTTTTGAAGACAATTACACTATCATTTCCATAACCACATGACTTATTATCTACACGTAAGTTGATTTTCAAACCCTAACTTTTCGGTTTAAGATCAAGCATAGGTTAGGTTATAGCCTAATTCCAATTAATCATCCTATAACTTGCGAACAAGATTCATGCTAAAACAAGTAGCCTTTTACCAATAATTATGCATCTGAAAAATGATATTTATACCAATTGACTAGAGTTATGCAACTTAAGAATCATTTCATGCCTTGCAATTTCCTATGGATTATTAGCACTTTCCATAATGACTCATTGCGAAGAAGATATGTCCTAATAATGCGACATGCAATTTATACTTCCATGCCTAAACGAAGTGCACTTTCTTAATTCTGTTTCGTAAATATGGACATTAATCAAAGTTCAGTTCACTTGTAGAAATGCATATCAATTTTTGCTCACTTTATTTTGTTCGTTTCATTAAAATACTAATGACCGAACTTGTCCGTCATAAGCTAATTCTTTTAAATTAACCAAAGTATTTAAGACAAAAAATGCATCCTATCTCCAAAAGTTATCTACGCACGATTGAATTTTTACAATGAAAAATAAAAATTAGGAAGAAGAACCTGGACTTGTGGTGAGATGTCCACGTGGATGCTAGGAGACGATCCTGCTGTGGTTGCGCCTTGGGCTTTCTTAGGAGCCATTGCGAATGTAGCCTTTCCGTCTTGGATGTGGCTTTGCGAACTTCCTTTTGAAATTCCACTGTCCTTTATGAGTTTTCTTTTCCTTCCCTTCGTAGAAGCTCTTTGAAGGGATAGTTGAGTGGTGGAGGGGAGAAACCACAGAAAGGGTTTAAAACCCGGGAATGGGGTGTTTTAAGAACCTCCATGAGTAAGGCCACGGGAAAGGCTTAATGGTTTTTTTAAAGGACCCACAAGAAAGGGGAAAATAAAAAAAGTGTAAAAGTCCCTTACGAGGGCTTTTGTATGGGAGAAAAATGTGTCAAAAGACCCTTAACAACAGATTTTGTGTGCAGGAAAAAAGGCTTAAAGAGGCACATGAACCCGGGTAAGGGGGAAGGCCGAAGAAGAATATGTGGGGAGGGGGAGTTTTATAAGAAAGGGCCTTATGAGATCCACAAAACAAAGGGGGGAAAAAGGGTGTAGAAGACCCGTTTGGATATAGGGGATTGTGTGTGGGGGGAAAAAGGGCTTAAAGAGCCCTTAGGAGGGAGCTTTTGTGTGGGGAAAAGGAAAGGGTACAAAAGGGGGCTTAGGAAGCCCCCTTGGAAGCTTCTAGAAGCTTCAGAGAGCTTTTGCACATGGAATCCTTACGTGGAGGAGAGGAACAAGAAAACGGTTTCTGGGCAGGTGGCGTGATTCCCTATGGCGGCGGCAGCAGCACAGAGTCCCCACGGTGGCGTCGACAGTCTCTTATTTCTTCACGACTGCCAAGCAATCACGACTCCTTCCCCAGTGGCAACGATCAACCTCTCTCCACACCCTCACTCTCCCTCACAGCTATTGTTTCTCCGCCGTAGTGTGATCTCCCTCTCTTACCACTATGGCAGCATCAATCTACTCTTCCTCCCTCCTCGGGCTTTCTGGCAGCCGGCATCCCCCAATCCTTCCACCATCCTTGAATAGGTGAGGGGAGGGGATCCTCCCTCCACTACGTGGCATCACGCATGCTCCCATACCCTTAGCAAGCTCCAGCAAGGAGCTTTCTTATAGATGCTATTCCCCTCTTCCTCCAGCACGACAGTTGGCTGGAGGAGAGGGGGATAATTAAAAACATTTGCCATTATCTAATTAAAGAAATTATCCTTACGACTTATAAAAGTAGTTCATGCGTGAAAGATCAGAATGTTACATTCTCTCCCCCTTGGAGGAATCGAGATGTCCTCATCTCGAGATAAACTGGGGATATTGGTGGTTGAGAGTGCTTTCATCTATCCAAGTGGCATCCTCTTCGGGATAATCCTTCCAATGGACGAGGCATTCTCTCAAGGTTGTGGATCTCAGTTGTCCCTCCCTAACATCTAAGATCCTGTCAAGCCTTAGTTCAAGGAATCCTTGACTAGGCATTACAACTTGTTGGTCATCAAGTACATGGTTAGGATTAGGTACATACTTCTTCAATAGGCTGATATGGAATACATTATGAACCCTTAGGTTCTCAGGGAGTTGCAATCTATAAGCATTAGGTCCTAGGCACTTGAGGATCTTGTATGGTCCACAATACCTTGGACTTAGCTTCTTGTAATCTCCTAAGGATAGGGAACTCTTATTTGGACGTACGCAAATGAAGATCATATCTCCTTCCTCAAAGATTCTAACTTGACGCTTCAAATCCACGTATGCCTTCTGTCTATCCTTGGTGGCTTGGATGCCCTGTCTTAGTGACTTAATTTGGTCATCCATCTCTTCTAACATCTACCTTGAAGCTTCAACCATTAAGGTTGGATCTGAGAAGTTTAGGGGAGTTCGACAGTCATGGCCATACAATGCTTGGAAAGGGGTCATCTGAATGCTTTGTTGGTAAGAAGTATTGTACGCAAATTCAACCAAAGGCAAGTATTGAATCCACCTTTTTGGCTCACGACAACAGCATGCCCTAAACATATCCTCGATGAATTGATTAACTCGCTATATTTGACAATCGGTTTGGGGATGGTAAGCTGTGCTAAAACAAAGTTGAGTCCCAATGGCTTCAAAGATAGCTCTCCAGAAGTGTGATGTGAAGAGAGAATCACGATTACTAATGATTCTTCTAGGTAAACCATGTAGCTTGAATATCTCCTTGATAAACAATCTTGCAATGTCTGAGGCTTTATAGTTTGTCTTTACTAGGATAAGGTATGCAACCTTAGTTAGCATGTCAACCACAACCATGATGGAGTTGTATCCTCCCTGAACTTGGGGTAGGCCAAGAACAAAGTCCATACTGATGAATTCCCATTTCATTTGGGGAGTGCCAAGCGATTGCAGCTTCCCTGGCATCTTGACATGTTCAACTTTGATACGTTGACAAGACAAACACTCGGTGATATATTTGAGAACGTCACCCTTAAGCCTCTCCCAATGGTAGCTCTTCCTAACTGCATTGAGAGTCT
Organism: Lygodium microphyllum; assembly: GCF_053477565.2. Lineage (NCBI taxonomy): Eukaryota > Viridiplantae > Streptophyta > Polypodiopsida > Schizaeales > Lygodiaceae > Lygodium > Lygodium microphyllum. The sequence goes on along the minus strand of NW_028229557.1, from coordinate 526,905 downwards.
TAGCATAGCCACGATGTCCTGAGAAAGGGGAATCATGAGCTTCCCACAATATCTTATGCTTAAGTGACTGGCTTGCCGGTATACATAGCCTCATTCTATAGTAGACAAGTCCACTATTGACAGAGAATTCATGATACTTAGTGTGCAGATTTTGGTCGTGATCCTTAATAGTGATTTCCCTTAGCATCCATTGATAGGCTAGATCATGGCATGCTTCCTCTCCAACTAACTCAAGTATTGGATTGTTTGGCATAGATACCTTTGTGGCAAGAGATCTAGCTGTTGATGAATTTTTCAAGATTAGAGAATTTAGGAATGCCTTACGACTAAGTGCATCGGCAACTACATTCTCTTTTCTTGGTCGGTACTTGATCTCAAAGTCATACTCCTCCAGCACTTCAATCCACCGACATTGCCTCATGTTGAGCTTGTTATGGGTAAAGATCCACTTGAGACTCTTATGATCAGTCACTAGAGTAAACTTGTTACCCAATAGGTAGTGTCTCCAAAGCTTTAGAGCATGGATGACAGCTAGCAATTCTAGATCATGCGTAGCATAATTCTTCTCATGACTCTTCAATTTCCTTGAAGAGTAAGCTACAGGATGGCCTTCCTGCATGAGCACACAACCCAAGGCACGCATGCTAGCATCCGTTACTACCTCGAACTCCTTATTGACGTCTAGAAGTTTTAGGATAGGTTCTTATACCAAACTTTGCTTCAATCTATCAAAGCTTGTTTGTTCGGGAGTTGACCATGCAATGGATGTTTGCTTCTTCAGTAAGTCCGTCATAGGTGCTGCAATCAAAGCACAGTTTTTTATGAAGACCCTATACCATCCTATCAATCCAAGGAAACTACGTATTTCCTTGACAGTTGTTGGTATTGCCCATTCTAGCACATCTCTGACCTTGGCTAGGTCCACTGAGATTCCTTCTGCTGATACGATGAATCCCAGTTTTTTAATCTGACGTTTGAAGAATGCACACTTTTTCAACTTAGCATACAACTTATGTGCCCTCATTGTCTCAAGGACAATCCGAAGTTGGGGTTCATGATCTTCTTCCTGCTTAGAATAGACTAGAGTGTTTTCGAAGAAGACGAGCATAAAATCATCAAGATATGGCCTAAAGATATCTTGCATTAACCTGTTGAAGGTGGTAGGTGCATCCGTAAGCCCAAATGACATAACGAGGAACTCAAAGTGCCCATATCTTGTATTGAAGGCCGTCTTTGGGATATCTTCTTCCTTGATCCTTATCTGATAGTAACCAGACCTGAAATCAATCTTGGAGAAGATCTTCGCACCCTGAAGACGATCAAGAAGCTCATCTATTCTAGGAATAGGGTACTTGTTCTTGACAGTTGATTGATTCAACCCTCTATAATCAATACATTGTCGAAGTGTTCCATCTTTCTTTTTCTGGAACAGTACAGGAGCTCCCCATGGTGAATTGCTAGGATGGATGTAGCCCTAATCTAGCAGTTATTTGAGTTGTTCCTTCAGCTCAATTGCTTCTGGTATAGACATCCTATAAGGTCTCTTTGCAATTGGAGCAGCTCTTGGTACTAACTTAATCTCATGATCCACTTCTCTTTGAGGCGGGAGTTCTCTTAGTTCTTCAGGAAATACGTCCACGTATTCCTTTAGCCAAGAAGGTCCTTCACTAGACTCCTACTTCTGATCTAACTTGTTGAGCTTAATCAAGTAGACAGGTAGTCCTTTTCTGACTCCCTTTATAATCCGAGATTGTTTGGTCAATTGAATTTTTGGCTTCCTTGCTTCTTATTGAGTTGTGACCAATTCCCCTTTCAAGTGTCGAAAGGAAATTTGGCCCTTTCCACAGTGAATGTGGGTGTCATTAGGCATAAGCCAATCCATTCCGAGTAGACACTCATGGATACCTAAATTCATGACTCTGAATTTGACCGAAGTCATCTTTTCTCCCAAAAAAAATTCCACCTTAGCAATTTGCCTGGTACAAGTAACCTCACGACCATTTGCCAATTCCACAAGTAAGATAGGTGCTTCTACTGTGGCTATTCCTAATCTTTTTGCACAAGCTGGTGAGATAAAGGATTGTGTACTGCCACAATCAATCAAGGTCTTGAAACTTTTACCTTGATAGTCTGACGGTGTCTGAATCACCGAGAACTGGCGATTTGGCCCTTTCTTATGAAGAGCGGTATGGACTGCCGCCCTTTCAAACTCTGTTTTCATGGTCCGATCTTCTTCTTCTTTGCACATTTGCCTATTGGCAACGCAGGTGGTTCTTTCTCTGCCTCAGGTAGCAGCTCCCTGACCACGGCGCGTTCCTTGGAAAGGTGCTTGACGATATCCTCCTCTAAGTTTGGGACATTGTCTCTTAAAGTGACCGGGCTCGTTGCAGTGGAAACAACGGAGGTTTTAGTCATTGCTTTGAGTAGGAACAAAGTTATTGAAATTATTAGTTCTTGCTTTCTTTCTTTGTCCCTGATTTTGACCTTGAACTCTCTTCATCTGAGGCCTGAATGCTTCTCTGTTCGGGTCATTATAAGACCAAGTTTTGTTACCCCTTGGTCTAGCCTGCACCTCCTGAATTATAGACATAGCTTGAATGAGAGCGTCCTGAAGATTCGATGGATGCATAGATTCGAGACGGGTATTCACTGGTGGGTTTAAAGCAGCACAAAATTTGGACACCTGTTGTGTCATGCCCATCTGCAGCGCATACTTAAGAAGTGAGACAAATTTAGAATAGTATGCATCAAGAGTGAGTCCCAGCTGTTTTAGCTCATAGAACTCATTCATTTTCTTCGTGCGATATGCAGGTGGTAAGTATCTTTCTTGCACGGCTTTCTTCAGCTTCTACCAGGTAACGAATCCTTCCGCGATCCCTTGATCTCTGCACCATTGCTTCCACCAAAGCCTGGCTTCGTCAGTGAGCTTTAGCTTGGCGAGCATAGCCTGATTGGCGGGTGCAGTACTAACTGCTTCAAAGTAATCCTCCATGGATTCAATCTAAATTTCAGCATCTGCTTGGATGGACTTGCCTCTCCCGTCAAATTCGGGTGGCTTAATCTGCTTAAGAAGAAACTTCTTCTCCTACATTACAGCAGTACTTGATGTAGGAGGCGAACTGGGATTCTGTACCTGGGTTTGTGCCTGAATAAAGATTTCTTAACGTTATTACTCGTTAAATGCTGTGATTTATATTTTGTTTCCATTTTAGCTATCAAAACCAAGTAATCTAACCACTTAACTTCTTGTCAATTCTCATGCACAAACAAACATTTGATAAAAAGAAGTCTTATTGTATTTATATGGGCATAGAACACCATATTGGAGAATATGGGAATTTCCCATAAGTTTGGGACACGTGGTCAAATCTTTGGATTTGTCATAACTTGAACACTATAACTCCAAATCAAGCACATCATAGCTCAATAGATTCCATTTTTCAAGCGCTTTCCAATGATAGGTCACATCATATGGTTTTGAGAAACTTATGGGCATGTTTTCCGTGTGCCACCTTTTTAGTATTCAAAAAATGGGAATTGGGAGATTCCCAAACTCACTAATATTGTGTTATAGCCCTTTCGAAATACAACATGTCTTGGGATGATAAGCCAATTGTTTACATTTAGTTTGGGGAGAATAATGTTGTATTACATTTATCTACAGGAACTGGATAATAGTATGGTTTCGGGTCATGGATCTTCAGGAATCGGTAAGTCATTAGAAGATCAGGGTATCCTTTCCTTTGGAACCCATTCTTCTCATGGCGCCCCAATACTTTAATCCTGTCGGCGGGGATTACAGGAGTTACTTCCTCATATACATATAAGTTTAGTTCAACCCTTCGACCTCGAATATGCAAAGTTGAATTTATGTGAGCTTCCACAAAAATGAACAGCTTCACGACTTTTAGGTCTTCCAACCACTTGATCCTCTTTAGGTTGGTCTGTAGGTATGCAGATCGGTGGGCAGCTATATAGTTGATTCCTGAAACACCCATCCATCTTTGTTTCATGTACAAAGGCGATGGATTATAGATTCTCTCTAGGATGTTCATCATCTCAACCCTTTGTCGATAATGCGGGGAATAGTAAGGAAATGTTTGGAATAGCAACATTTGCTTTACTTCATCTTATTAAGATTTCATAAAAATAATTCCGTTGTTGGTTGGCTCTAATACCAACTGTAACGTGTCCACCTGTTATCTTCAGGACATGTCTTAGCAGTCCATCGGAAAGGATTTTGCCACGTCTGCCACGTAGTAGAAGTATTCTAGCCATTCGCACTTAGGATCGACTTGAATTAGGGTTTTCTCTATTGGTCATTTCCTAGCGGCAGCTAGCATCGAACCCGAGTGAACTACTTTACACAGAAACGCCAGGTCAGAAGCAAATTTACGCTGTACTTGGTTCAGGGAGAATGAGAAATGAGAGGGATGCGAAGCTCAACCTCTCTGCCAAAAAGCATAGTCCCATTCCGTTTCCCTAAAACAGCGTAAATCGGGATCAGTTATAACTCTAGGTCAACGCTCTGTTGTTCGTGTCCTTTGACATCTGTCCATCGTGATTTGAGAAAAGTTCCCGGTCAGCCGGGACCACTCATCCGTAGGACAGGACCTATGTCCACATCCACCACACTTTCCTCAGGTTGTTTTAGTTATATAGTTACCTAATAGATTTAGTTGGACATGTATCAATCAGCTTCCTTAATTAGCCCGTTAGGCAGTGCTTCCTTCACGTAATCATATCACTTGACGTAGAAAAGCAATGTCAAACAAGTTCCTTTTAAACAGGTTATCATATTTATCTTTGAAATACATAAAGTCCAGCCCATAGGCTTATCCACAATCTGCCCAAAGGCTATCCAGCAATCCACCCTCTTGTGCAAGGACAAGAAGGTGAGGGATTTACGGCCAGAGCCCCCCCTGGCACCCAAGTGTTCTCTTGCTCCAAGTAGCACTTAACGGAGAGACCTCTCGCAATGGGTTTGGTCCACCTTCCCGGCACGGTTAACAACCCCCTTGGTTAGGGTCAGACAGGTAGTCGGGCGTAACTGAAGCTGCCTCTCCCTTCAGGCCTTCAACCTGAAGCATTAGATATCCATTTATCCTTTAATTCTTTAACCAAACAAAGCAAAACAATGCTCTTAATGCTACTACCTCAACCACAAACAATTCCATTGGTCGTTATTTTTGGCCAACTACTAAGGAGTGAATCCTTCTTTTCGAATGCATCCAGCACTCGATCCGGGATTACTTGCGACTTGGCAAGATCCCCTATATCCTGGGTTAGGGCCGTACCCTATTAACCCGACTTGGTCAATACCTTAAGTTCATATGTTATTCCAATTTATTGGTTGGTCTCTTGCTTTCAAGCAATTATCTTTACCCAAGAAAGATACTATTTAGGACGATTTTTCATCCTCTTGCAAGATAACTTGCGTAAGAGTCTGCCAACCTCATTTCAAGGAATTTGGCCATTTCCTTGTGATCAATTTACAAGATTGTGTGACTCTACTACTTGTTGCACAAGTGTCCTATCAAGCTCTGGGACTATTTACCCTTCGAATGGAGTCACGAAACATTCTGTTCATGATTACATTAGGCTGACATTGTCAATCCTAGGGTTCCAAGTTCCATCTTTTTTTTAGCAGGAGATTCCTAGGGAAAAACCCTAGATCACTTCTCAAGTATGTTCCAATGTCTCTCCATTCTGTGAATGTGGGCAAGTATTTAAGGTATATGAGTTTCAGTTTTAACAATACGTGCAACCGGGTAAATGTCTTTACCGTGCTAACCCTAGTAGGTTCCTTGGGATACGTTGCATTGAATTAACCCTTGTCAAAATGAGTACTCCGCGGTTTTAAGTGTTTAGGTTTATGCCAATTTAATCTGTCTATTTTTGAAGATAATTAGGCTATCATTTCCATAACCACATGACTTATTATCTACGCGTAAGTTGATTTTCAAACCCTAACTTTTCGGTTTAAGATCAAGCATAGGTTAGGTTATAGCCTAATTCCAATTAATCATCCTATAACTTGCGAACAAGATTCATGCTAAAACAAGTAGCCTTTTACCAATAATTATGCAGTTGAAAAACGATATTTATACCAATTGACTAGAGTTATGCAACTTAAGAATCATTTCATGCCTTGCAATTTCCTATGGATTATTAGCACTTTCCATAATGACTCATTGCGAAGAAGATATGTCCTAATAATGCGACATGCAATTTATACTTCCATGCCTAAACGGAGTGCACTATCTTAATTCCGTTTTGTAAATATGGACATTAATCAAAGTTCAGTTCATTGAAATGCACAAAAACTACTTGCTAGAAATGCATATCAATTTTTGCTTACTTTATTTTGTTCGTTTTATTTAAAATACTAATGACTGAACTTGTCCGTCGTAAGCTAATTCTTTTAAATTAACCAAAGTATTTAAGATGGAAAATGCATCCTATCTCCAAAAATTATATACGCACGATTGAATTATATCTCCCTCACAGCTATTGTTTCTTCGTCGTAGTGTGACAGTCTTTTCCCTCCCTCTCTCACCACTATGGCAGCATCAATCTACTCTTCCTCCCTCCTTGAGCTTTTTGGCAGCCGCCATCCCCCAATCCTTCCACCATCCTTAAATAGGTGAGGGGAGGGGATCCTCCCTCCCCTGCGTGTTATCATGCATGCTCCCATACCCTTAGCAAGCTCCAGCAAGGAGCTTGCTTATAGATGCTATTCCCCTCTTTCTCCAGTACGACAATCGGCTGGAGGAGAGGGGGATAATTTTAAAAATTTGCCATTATCTAATTAAAGAAATTATCCTTACGACTTATAAAAGTAGTTCACGCATGAAAGATCAGAATGCTACAGCCTTACAGGCTTCTAAGATACATTCTATGTATGTGAAGTGCTAGCTTCTGGTTTTGGGTGCGTCATTTCATGTGGCACCCTATAGAGATTGGTTTCATACCTATCGTACCATCTCTGGTTCTGTGCGTCTTGGTGATGACAAGCCTCTTGACATTGTGGGCATTAGAGATGTAAGAATGCAGTTTCCTTCTGGCAGTTCTTTTGTTTTGCATGAGGTATGCCATGTATCTGTGTTGACTTGCAGTCTTATGTTAGCTGGATAGCTTGATGATGCAGGGTATTTTGTGTCTTTTGGAGACTCTGCATGGAAGATTACTCATGGCAGACTTGTGCTTGCAAGAGGTGCCAAGTCTAGCAGCCTCTATCCCTTGTATCTAGAGCTACCTTGGATTATGTTTTGTCTATGGGTTCTATCCCCTATGTATCCCTTTGGCATGCTCTTTTGGGGCATATGTCCCTTAAAGGAATGAAAATGCTCCGTGCTTTGCACTATCTTCCGCCTTTTGACTCTTTGCATTTTGATTCTTGTGATCATTGTTTGTATGGCAGGCAAACTAGAAATACACATAAAAAGTATGGTAAGAAATGCATGGGTGAGCCCTTGGCTCTTGTGCACTCAGATGTATGTGGGCCGATGCCCTGTTAGTCACTCGGTGGAGTAAAGTACATTGTTACTTTCATAGATGATTACTCACATAAGGTTCAGGCTTATCCCATAAAGAGAAAATCCAATGTCTTAGGCACATTTCAGCATTGGCTTGCATTGGTAGAGAACAAGTCTGGGAAAAGGCTAAAATGCCTAAGGTCAGATAATGGGGGTGAGTATGCATCACGTGCTTTTGAGCAATTTTGTGGTGAGTGGGGTATTAAGCATCAGTTGACCGCTCCTTTTACCCCTCCCCAAAATGGTATGGCTGAATGCATGAATAGGACCATTTAAGAAAGGTCCATAGCATGCTTAGCTAGGCGGGCTTACCCCAATACTTTTGGGCTGAGGTAGTTACTATTGAAGTGCATCTCATTAACAGGTCGCCTAGCAGTGGCATTGACTTTCAGGTTGCAGAGGAGGTATGGGCAGGCAAGTCCCCCCTCTTATGATCATTTGCGTGTCTTTGGATGTGACCACATATGGGCCAAACCAACACTTCACCATCTTCCTAGAAGCAGTGTATTGATTGTCTAAACTGCTGTTAGAGACAAGCACCCAGTCAAATAGGTCGCCTAGCAATGGCATTGACTTTCAGGTTGAAGAGGAGGTATGGGCAGGCAAGTCCCCCCTCTTATGATCATTTGCGTGTCTTTGGATGTGACCACATATGGGCCAAACCAACACTTCACCATCTTCCTAACATCTTCAAGCCTTCTTTCTAGCTGCCATATTTACGCAAAGACAGCAACTCTTCTCTATTGATGCCTTCCTTCCAAGGTAGAAGACTCCATGTAATATTCCCATTTGAAAAATATTACTAGACCGACTTTCCACACCTCATGTGAAACTCCTGCAAAAGTTATTTTTGGCATTGGAGTTACCGACAGAGTAACTTGTAAAGCGTATGCGAGGAATCACGGCCTCCGCATTGGTAAATCGAGACCGGGGTTCAAAACCGCAGGAGAACTCCCTCTTAGGAGGAGGTTAAGTGGATAAAGGTGGAATTATTGCAAATTTTTTTTCTTATTTTCCCTGAGCCGATGCATGGTTGAGGAAAGGGGATGGCTAAGTAGGGGAAGTGATGACAAGGGAAAGTCGTGGGCTGCATGCATAGCCTATGTGGGGGAGGTCGGGGAGGTCCCCCTCCCCCCTACCCTATAAAAACCCCCCTTTGGGGGGGGGGGGGGGGGTAAGCGGGAGGTTGAAGGAAGTAAAGGAAAGGAGAGGTTGCATGAGGATCCGAGTGTTGTCGTAATCGCTGCAGGAGGCCATCGTGGAGAGAGAGTGGAGAGATTGGAGTTACCGACAGAGTAACTTGTAAAGCGTACGCGAGGAATCATGGCCTCCGCATTGGTAAACCGAGACCGGGGTTCAAAACCGCAGGAGAACTCCCTCTTAGGAGGAGGTTAAGTGGATAAAGGTGGAATTATTGCAAATTTTTTTTCTTATTTTTCCTGAGTTGATGCATGGTTGAGGAAAGGGGATGGCTAAGTAGGGGAAGTGGTGACAAGGGAAAGTCGTGGGCTGCATGCATAGCCCATGTGGGGGAGGTCCCCTCTCCCCCCTGCCCTATAAAAACCCCCCTTTGGGGGGGGGGTAAGCGGGAGGTTGAAGGAAGTAAAGGAAAGGAGAGGCTGTGTGAGGATCCAAGTGTTGTCATAATCGCTGCAGGAGGCCGTCGTGGAGAGAGGTTACTGACATCGCCAGTCAAGGAGGTCGCTGCCTGCTTCAAGCCACCAGCTGCCATGCATGCCGCCATTGGCCATGAACCGCCATCCTCACGACATCCTTCCTCCTTCACTATTGGCCTTTCCCTTTCCACGTGGCCCTACACACCCCAAAAGCTTCTAAGGGGACTTCTCTAAGCCCTCCTTCCCATTGGATCCAGATCCTCAATCAGCCCATCCTAGGCTTTGAAGGAGAGGAAGCTACAAAGCCCCTTCCCACCAATCATCCCTAGTGCGGGATTTGAAAAGAAGAGGAGGAAGCCTATAAACCCCCTTCTCACTAGATCCCCCAATAAGCCCATCCTTACTTGCGGGTCTTTGTGAAGAAGAAGAGGGGCTTTCTTAAACCCCCTCCTCACTACGTTCCACATAAGTCTGTTCCTACCCCTTTTTTCCCTCGGGATTTTTAGGAGAGGAATAAGAAGTTCATAGGTCTCCGTTTCCGCAAGGCCTTCACAAGAACCCTCTCACAAATCCCCTCTTTTCGTGAAAGAAAGAAGGCCCAAGCTCCGAACCCTAAGGCCTTCCAAAGCCAAATTCCGCAAGTCGGTACTTCTGTCAAGGAGCCGTACCTCAAAGGGAATTGCGCTACGAGGGAGACGGCCAAAGATCATAAGACTGCGAACCAAGGCAAGTAGTTTAAATCCAGGAAGGCAAACCAGAAGTTGAAATCACGATGGCCCCTAAAAAGTCACAAGGCACACCTGCAAGAGGATTATCTCCTAATATTCATGTGGATATTTCACTAAACCCACAAGTCCAGGTTTTCTTCCTATTTTTGATTTATGTAGATGTATTGCAGTTATGCATGGTTATTTCATGGAATTAGGATGCACTTATGCGTGTCAAATCCACCTAGCTAAATGCAATTGACATAAATTGGCTAGTTGAAATTTAGTTAAAGTAATTTGCCATACGAACTTGGTCGTTTGTATTTTCAATGGAATGAACAAAAAGAACATAAGGTGTCTATGCATTTTAGTTGCCTTTTGGTGCATTGCAAAGTGATGAGTCTAGAACAACTAATGACTATCATTACAAAGTCGAAATTATTGTAGTACACCTTTGATTATGCATGAAATATTAAATTGCATGTCACAATTTTAGACAAATATTCTTTGTAATGATTCATTTAAAAAAAATTCGTTATCAACCATAGGAAATGGCAAGGCATGGAAAAGATTCTAAGGGCTACATGAAGTAGGTTAACTCTAGCTTCAATTGGCATAAATCTCATTTAACTGCGTAGTAGTTAGGAAAGGTTGCATAATGCACATTCATCATACGAATAATTTCATTCAGAGATGTAGTTAGGGAAAGGCTGCATGGTTCATTTAAGCGTAAAATCTTAAAAGATTAGTGGCATGAATCGCGAATGCATGTCCTATCGTAAGACAAGCAAATTGGATTACCCAAAACACCTAAACCGCAAAGGATTCGCATAGGATGGTTAAATCGATACGATATACTCCAAGTGCTAACCAGGTGTTAGCATGCTAAGGACTTCATCTAGTCGCACTTGTTTCCAAGTCAAAACCCTCATACCCAAGTTCCTGCCCACATTCATAGAATGTAGGGACAATTGGACGTACTTGCAAGAAATGATCTAGGGTTTCTACTCGAAGGATCACTCAATCAAATGTTGAAACTCAGATTGAGTTGGAACCCCTAGCATCGAACATTGTCTGCCTAGCACAATTGGGAATAGGTTGGATAAGAAGACACCCTAAACCGTGCTTCTTATCTAATCATGATTCCGTGACTAGAAAACACCGTTCGATGGGTGAAATAATCCCATGGAATAGATGCGACACTTGTGCAACAAGTTGCAACGTTGCATGATCTTATGTTTTGATCACATGAGAATAGCCAATTCCTCAGAATGAGATTGGCAGATTCTTGCGCAAGTTTATCTTGCAAGAGGATGAGTAGTCATCTTGTTATATCACCTTTCTTGGGAAAAGTTGCCAAGATAAGGGAATTAGGATATTTGCTTGGAAGAAAAGGACCAATCAATAATTTGGAGTGACATGGTCGCCATGATTTACTATTAATAAAACCTAAGGTATTGGTTAATAGGGTACAACCTTAACCCAAGGACAAAAGGGAGAACAGACAAACCCTTGGGGATCTTGCCAAGTCGCAATTTGATCCCGGATCGAATGCTGGATGCATTCGGAAAGAAGGATTCACTCCTTAGCAGTTAGCCAAATAACGACCATTGGAAATGATTGTGCTTGTAACAGTTTAAAGAGCACTGTTTGCTTTGTTTTCTCAAGGAATTGAAGGATGAAAAGATATCTAATGCTTCATGTTGAAGGCTTGAAGGGAGAGGCAGCCTCAGTTACCCCCGGCTGTCTGCCTGACCCTAACCAAGGGTGTTGTTAGCCGCGCCGAAAACGTGGACCGAACCCGTTGCGTGGGGTCTCTCCGTTGGGCACTACTTGGAGTAGGAGGATGCTTGGGTGCCAGGGGGGCTCTGGCTGTAAATCCCTCGCCTTCCGAGCCTTGCACAAGAGGCCAACGTGACTCAGGATTGGATCTCAAGGCCCGCATACTAGTCTACGGGCAAAATCTTGGATTAGTGATCCCTGTGAATTGCTAGATAGCCTTCGGGCGGATTATGGATAAGCCTGTGGGCTAGACTTTATGAATGTATTCCAAAGATAAATATGATAACCTATTGAAAAGGAACTTGTTTGACACTGCTTTTCTATGTTAAGTGCTAAGATTATGTGAAGAAACCAGTGTCTAACGACCTAATTAAGGAAGATGCTTGATGCCTGTCCAACTAAATGTGGTAGGTAACTAGAAAAATAAAGCAACCTTGAGGAAAGTGCGGTGGATGTGGCCATGGGTCCGTCCTACGGATGGGTAGTCCCAGTTGGCTGAAAACTTTTCTCAATCATAATGGACAGCAAAGAGATCTTCTCAAAGGAAATGAATAGCAAGGGCACTGACCTAGAGTCTAGGTTACAAAAATCCCAGTTTATGCTATTTTAGAGGAATGGAATGGGACTATACCTTATGACAGAGAGGTTGAGCCTTGCATCCCTCTCGTTTCCCATTCTCCTTGAACCATGTGCAGCGTGAATCCGCTTCGTCCTTGGCGTTTCTGCGTAAACTAGTTTGCTTGGGGTTCAACGTTAGTTGCCGTTTAGGAAATGACCATTAGGGGAAACCCTGATTCAGGGCAAGGTTGGTTTTATAGCCATAGAAACCACTTAAGTTTGGCATAATATATGTTGTGATAGTCTTATCAAGAACAAGGAGTTCAAGGAAGGTGATTTGGTTCTTGGCTAAAATTGACGCTTTGGAAAGTTTCTTGGTAAGCTCAATTAGTATTGGATTGATCCCTATAAGGTACTTGTAGTCAATCCTAACACTTTATCATATTCAAGTAGTTGATGATTATAAAGGTCCCATTCTTATCAAGTACTATAGAATTGGATCAGTACTTCTCTCCATGGGTTTCAGACAATTAGAGCAGCCCAGAACGTCTTGAAATAATTCCCATATGGTGCGGACTATTTATTTTATTAACTGTTGAATTGATTAGTAAATCAAGTTTATTTATTGGTGAAGCATGGGTAGATGGAATTACAGTTTACATTTGCGGCTATAGAAAGAACTAATTGTAGTACTCGTAACATTCCATGGGAGTGCCGGGCGGAGCTTTCTAGACCTCCTTTCCGATGGACTGCTAAGACGTGTCCTGACCAAAACAGATGGACATGTTATAGTTGGTATCACAGTGAACCAACAAAGGATTTGAATTTATAAGAAATCTTAATAAGAAGAAGTAAATCAAATAATGCTGTTAAGATCATTTCCAAACCTTGATACCCACTAACCAACTGAGGAGGCTTAGGAATAGAAATGTTAGGACACGAAAGATGGACTAATGAAAGAGGATGAAGCGATGGTTAGGCAAAATCATAAAATGAAGAATGGATTAAAGATAGATTTGCTGAAAATTGAGGAGATTCGGTTAAGAAAGGCGTTAAAAGATAAGCAGGAAAAGTTGATACAATGTCAAGGGATGGGGAAGGACAAGGATCAGGAGGTAGAAAAACTCGATCTTCAATAAAAGAACAACGGGTAAATAAAGGAATTTGAGGAGATCCTTGAGGTTGGAAAAGAAGGGGTAAAATGACCTTTGGGTTAGATTGAAAAAGGGAAATATAAGCATCATACCTATGGCCCATTTGTTGATAATGAGTTAGGCATGGTAAGGACGGACCTAAAGCTGATCTACGATGATAGGCTTCAAAGAAAGAAGTATCAAATGGGGGTTGGTTGGAGAGAGATGCTAAAAGATCCACCCTCAATTGGTTAATGTTCTGGGCATGAGCTGAAGCTTTAACCTGACGGTGATTCAAAATGACAGCATCAACCATAGTGTGCCATGAAAACTCAGGACACTCAGCCACCTTTGAAGAATATCCCTGGAACATCTCATCAATCCTCAACTCCAAATGTCGAACATACAAAGAAGCTTGCAATACCACATCTCCGACATACCAAGCCAGATCTTCATCATCTGGAATCAGTAAATCACCCCTCAAATACATATAGGACAGAAGCATCATATCTGGAGTGAGAGAGTCTTCAAAAACCATCCTCACTTCTTCTATCAAATCAGATGACCAGGCCCCACTCCATCCATCCTCTGGAATAGGTAAATCCATCGTGGAAAGTTTTATATAGAAGGCCAACTTTTGTTGTTGATAATGGATAAAAAAGGAATGATCTGTCGGAATATATTCTTGATACTGCTCCAAAGAAGACCATAATAAATCCATGCAAGATTGCAATCTTTCCACCTTGGCCTGAAATAAGGGACATAATGTAGCCTGTCTCTAAAGAGCTGCCAAGTCTGCACGGGATAAAAGAGAAACTGGTTGCACAGGACTCTGTGTATCAGACTGAGACTGAGCCAACTGATCTTTGAGTTGCTGGATTTGAGCATTGCTCTGGTCTAAGATAGTTGTGGTGGATTTAAATTTCTCTGATTGGACAGCTATCACCTCCTTCATCTCTTGACTCTCCTTCTGTAACTTATCCCTCTCCTTTGTTACAGCAACCACTTGAGACCTAGCTTTTGCCAACTCAGCTTTCAACTTAGAGATTTCAGCTTTCTAAGTATCCATGAGCTTACTCTGCTGCTCCATTTGCGTACAAAGGTCAGAGAATTTTTCCTGAGCAGAGGCTAATTCAGTATTGGTCTTATTTAGGTCCTCCTTAGGCTGCTGAACTTCATCATAAAATGAAGAATATAATTGCTGGATACAGGCAGTCATCGAAAGTTCAATAGAACTCTAGATATCCTTGCACAGGAACGGAATAGCATCTCGTGTTACCAGGTGGTGAACAGAAGGAATAGTAAGTTCTAGCATCCCGTCTCTATGGGCTGGGAAAAGATTTGGCGTCTGAAGGAATGCAGGCAAGGTGCTGCAAGACTGGGCAGGAACTGTCATTGGAACTAGAGGAGGAATAGGCACTAACTCAGCCACCCTCTTGAGGCGTTTTCTGTGAATGACAAGGGGAGGAGGAGAATCATCATCCTCAATTATCACATCATCATCTTCATTATGAGGCGGACGAGGAACTTCTAGAGGATCAATTGGAGGTAAAGGAACTTCCTTTGCAGGGGTAGCATGTAGCAAGGAAACATAGAGAAAGGACCCAAATGTAACATTAGTCACATTTCCTCGAGTAGCTCCGATAAAGTGGTGATCCATCTTGGAGAGGAGGTAGATACTCCAATCAATAGTTATGCCTTTCAAAATCATTCGTGAAGCTGTAAACAACTCCTTGAAAAGATAATGAGATGGGGATTTTGCAGGCATGAACCTGTCCTGAAGGAATTGGCATAGCTGTTTCCATAGGGGATTGGAAATCATGGAGACACCGACTCCTGACATGGTAATGACCTCCTTCGGATCAAGAACATCTTGAGTCTGCTGCTGCAACAGCTTCAAAATATCGTCATTGGCAAACAACTGTTTGGCAGCAGGGACAAACTCCCCACGATATGGCAGATGAAGAGCCTTGCCTAGACTCTTCGGTGTCAGAAGAACAGTAGTGCCACGGACTAGACCAGACCTCTTACTGTAAGAGGTTAGAAACTCGTCATAAACGGTAGGATCATCTGGAACTAGTGGGAAAGAAAGGCTCACGAACTTGGACAAGCTCGCTTTAGTGACAACGTCCGAATCTAGAACAAAGAATAATCATGTAAAGCCAAAGGAACATATTGGATCGGGGGAGGAGTACGAGAGGGCACCATTCAGATGGCTACACACACACACACCACAAACACAGACAAACAAAGAGAATGCCTACAAAGCAACAGACGAAAACCTAGGATAAGATATCAACCAAGGTGGTAAAATGTGACTCGACCAACTATCCCTAAGCAAACCACAGCCTAGAAAGAACTCAACATGACCTCTACATATATGCGACCGAAAGCTTCATGCGAGCCAACATGCAAACACCCAGATCCCCGTACTAGGCAATAAAGAAAAAACTACACACCGTACCCTTAAGCGTCTCAAATGGACAAATCAGACTACCAAAAATAATGGATATCAAGATCGAACCATAACTTGACCATCAATGTCAACTAATAGATTTATACGCACCCATCCCACGAAGCGAGTTCATCAAAAAGGGGAAATAAGTGCAGTGAAGGGGAATTAATTTAATGAAGGGTTCATTTGAATAAATTATTATCAATGGGTGACATTTTATTAAGTGATAAACCTTAACAAGAAAACGACAGTTCCTTCTTAAAAGTTTAATTACAAATTATTAGGTTGAAACAGTGCTTTAACGCAACCCGGACTTTGATACCCAGACGGAGGTCTCTAAATGTAAATTCCTTAATTAGAAATTAAGAGTTATGTGGAGCGCTTTTTTGCCAGCGCGTGCTTTTGTGACGACTGGTTCATTGTTATTAAAAAAATTAAGGTGCCTCTGAAGCGCACGTAGCGCATGCTAAGTGAACGGCGGGTTGATTTTAAATAGAAAAATGTGTGTTTGGTGCGAGCGCGCGTGCCATGGTGGTGTTTAGGATTCGTGTTAAAAATTAAGTGTGAATTTTGGGGTAGCGAAAAAAATAAAAAATATAAAAAAATACTTGGAAGTAGGTGTATGTGTATGCAATGAATGCACACATCTCAATCCCCAAGGTATATGAATTTGTTCAGATGACTGATGGCTTATATGTTGTTTTTTTTTTAAAAAAATTATTTATAAATGTTAAAATGTTGTGTATTGTTGATTATATATTTTGGTTTTTATGTGTTTTTATTTGTTGTAATGTTTTTTTTCGTGTTTTTGTTGATCTTTGTGGCAAAATTTTGACAATGAAACACATATAAAAATGTTGAAGATTTTCAGCCTCAATCCACCATGTGTGACCAATGTATCTAGATTTTTCCATATTTTTCAGCTTGTTTTTGGAATTAAATAGGATTTTTCATGAATTTAGGCATTTAATGAAGCATTTTTGCCATAAAATAATAATAGAATAAATTGGCATAGCATTTTCAACTTAGGAAATATTCCAAAAATAAGCAAAGAAGTTGATGAAATTTTCAAGAATTTTTTTGCAATTAAATTGGTATTTTTATCAATTTTAATGAATTTTTGCTCATTTTGTATGTATTTTTGAAAGAATTTCTACTTTTAAAATTTTCTGAATTTTTTTTCTGAGAAAGCGGGCGTGTTCACGTGCAGGACGAGTTGCGCGAAGCATGTATAAACAAGGAAAAATCAATATCTCACAATGCGGGCATCGAAACGAAATGATGTTAAAATAAAAATTGGGCAGGACGGCAGGGGGAAGACAAAGGAAAAGTGCAATGGGGGTTCCGGGGGAAAGACAGGGCGTTCACATGCAAAAAACGTAAAAATGAGTCCAAAAACGCAAACGAAAATTCATATCGGAAGATCCGTGCATCGGAACGAAGTGCGGGAAAAAGGAAAAATGTGCAGAAGCACGTGTCCGACAATCCTATCACGTCAAAACATGGTTCCGACTGAGATAAGATGCGTTCACATGGGAAAAACCCAAAAAACAGACCCGAAGATGGAATCGGAAATTAATAATGGACGAACCGCTTGTCGGAATGACATGCAGTCAAAAGGAAAAATGTTCGCAGGAAAGGGTGGCACAGGGTTGTCATGTTAAAACGCAGTTCTGGCGAAAGTAGGAGGGGTTCACATGCGACACACAAAAAATACACCCAAAAACACATTCAAAAATTAATAATAAAAAATTCAGAAGTCGAAAGAGGGTTTTGTTACTTCTTGGTCTAGCCTGCACCTCCTGAATTATGGGCGCAACTCGTATGAGTGCATCCTATAGATCTGTTGGGCGCATAGATTCAAGGCGGGTATTCACCAGTGGGTTTAAAGGAAAACCCTTTATACATTAACACTTCTTATCAAACTGGAAATCACAACAAACTTGTAAAGGAGATAAGAGGTTTCATCTTCTGCATCAGCATCTTCAACTATCCAACCAACAGCACCATCACCGCAATTCTCCAAAAATGTAGCTCGCACGAAAGCAAATCGAATAGGCAACCACCACGATCTTATCACATAAATTAACCCACAACACAAACACTACACACAACACAACCATCTGAATCACTCCTCCAAAAAGAGAGATTTATCATTAAAAATCATCCACAATACATTGCAAAGGTATCAATGGAGATGATCCCTTTTGAAGGCTTGGTGATTTCCAAAACGATCCATGGACAAGGATTCATCTACAAATGTCTTGGGAGGATTCTGAAAGAATTGAAGGCAACACATCCTTTCCAACAAGACAAGGTATCTGCTAGGCAAACAGAGGGCATGAAAGTACAAGACATCCATTCAATGCTCACATTGACATTCATGCACAACTTTGGAATAGATTTTGAATCATTATGAGAATGCCTATGCATATACACCAGGTACCAAGTAAAATGAGCAGTTAAGCGCACAGAAAGATCTGCAGACTGAGAATATTGCTGAGCAAAATGCAGATAGTTTTGATAAGCCTGACTAGCACTTATCCATTCTCCTGGGATCAATGGCCAATTGATTTGAGGTCCAAGAAGGGAATCATTTGAACTCCAGCCTCTTCTTCGAAGAATCTTCTGATCAAAACCTTGATACCCACTAACAACCTGAGGAGGATTAGGAATAGAAGTGTTAGGAGACGGAAGAGGGACTAATGAAAGAGGATGAAGCGATGGATAGGCAAAATCATAAAATGAAGAATGGATTAAAGATAGATTTGCTGAAAATTGAGGAGATTTGGTTAAGAAAGGCGTTAAAAGATAAGCAGGAAAAGTTGGTAGAATGTCAAGAGATGGGGAAGGACAAGGATCAGGAGGTAGAAAAACTCGATCTTCAATAAAAGAACAATGGGTAAATATAGGAATTTGAGGAAATCCTTGAGGTTGGAAAAGAAGGGGTAAAATGACCTTTGGGTTAGATTAAAAAAGGGAAATATAAGCATCATACCTATGGGCCATTTGTTGATAATGAGTTAGGCATGGTAAAGACGGACCTAAAGCTAATCTACGATGATAGGCTTCAAAGAAAGAAGTATCAAATGGGGGTTGGTTGGAGAGATAGGCTAAAAGATCCACCCTTAGTTGGTTAATGTTCTGGGCATGAGCTGAAGCTTTGATCTAACAATGATTCAAAATGATAGCATCAACCATAGTGTGCCATGAAAACTCAAGACACTCAGCCACCTTTGAAGAATATCCCTCGAACATCTCATCAATCCTCAACTCCAAATGTCGGACATACAAAGAAGCTTGCAATACCACATCTCCGACATACCAAGCCAGATCTTCATCATCTGGAATCAGTAAGTCACCCCTCAAATATATATAGGACAGAAGCATCGTATCTGGAGTGACAGAGTCTTCAAAAACCATCCTCACTACTTCTATCAGCAAATCAAATGACCATGCCCCACTCCGTCCATCCTCTCGAATAGGTAAATCCATCGTGGAAAGTTTTATATAGAAGGCCAACTTCTGTTGTTGATAATGGACAAAAAAGGAATGATCCCGTGGAACATATTCTTGATACTGCTCAAAAGAAGACCATAATAAATCCATGCGAGATTGCAATCTTTCCATCTTGGCCCCCTGAAATAAGGGACATAATGTAGCCTGTCTTTGAAGAGCTGCCAAGTCTACAGGGGATAAAAGAGAAACTGGTTGCACAGGACTCTGTGTATTAGGCCGAGACTGAGCCAACTGATCTTTGAGTTGCTAGATTTGAGCATTGCTTTCGTCTAAGATAGCTGTGGTGGATTTAAATTTCTTTGCTTGGGCAGCTATCACCTCATTCATCTCTTGACTCTCCTTCTGTAACTTATCCCTCTCCTTTGTTACAGCAACCACTTGAGACCTAGCTTCTGCCAACTCAGCTTTCAACTTAGAGATTCCAGCTTTCCGAGTATCCATAAGCTTACTCTGCTGCTCCATTTGGATACAAAGGTGAGAGAATTTCTCCTGAGCAGAGGCTAACTCAGTATTGGTCTTATTCAGGTCCTCCTTAGACTGCTGAACTTCATCATAAAATGAAGAATATAATTACTGGATACAGGCAGTCATCGAAAGTTCAATAGAACTCTGGATATCCTTGCACAGGAACATAATAGCATCTCCTGTTACCAGGCGGCGAACAGAAGGAATAGTAAGTTCTAGCATCCCGTCTCTATGGGCTGGGAAAAGATGAAGGAATGCATGCAAGGTGCTCCAAGACTGGGCAGAAACTGTCATTGGAACTGGAGGAGGAATAGGCACTGACTCAGCCACCCTCTTGAGGCGTTTTCTCTGAATGACAAGGGGAGGAGGAGAATCATTATCCTCAATTATCACATCATCATCTTCATTATGAGGCGGACGAGGAACTTCTGGAGGATCAATTGGAGGTGAAGGAACTTTCTTTGCAGGGGCAACATGTAGTAAGAAGACATAGAGGAAGGACCCAAATGTAACATTAGTCACATTTCCTCGAGTAGCTCGGATAAAGTGGTGATCCATCTTGGACAGGAGGTAGGTACTCCAATCAATAGTTATGCCTTTCAAAATCATTCATGAAGCTGTAAACAACTCCTTGGAAAGTTAATGAGATGGGGATTTTGCAGGCATGAACCTGTCCTGAAGGAATTGGCATAGTTGTTTCCATAGGGGATTGGAAATCATGGAGACACTGACTCGTGACGTGGTAATGACCTTCTTCGAATCAAGAACATCTTGAGTCTGCTTCTGCAACAGCTTCAAATATCCTCATTGGCAAACAACTATCTGGCAGCAGGGACGGACTCCCCACGATATGGCAGACCAAGAGCCTTGCCTAGACTCTTCGGTGTCAGAAGAACAGTAGTGCCACGGACTGGACCATACCTCTTACTGTAAGAGGTTAAAAACTCGTCACAAATGGTAGGATCATTTGGAACTAGTGGGAAAGAAAGGCTCATGAACTTGGACAAGCCCACTTTAACAACAACGTCCGAATCCAAACACAAAGAATAATCATGTAAAGCCAAAGGAACATACTAGATCGGGGGAGGAGTATGAGAGGGCGCCATACAGATGGTTACACACACACACCACAAATTCAGACAAACAAAGAGAATGCCTACAAAGCAACATACGAAAACCAAGGATAAGATATCAACCAAGGTGGTAAAATGTGACTCGACCAACTATCCCCAAGCAAACCACAGCCTAGAAAAAATTCGACATGACCTCTACACATATGCGACCAAAAGCTTCATGCGAGGCAACATGTAAACACCCAACTCCCCGTACCAGGCAATAAAGAAAAAACTACACACCATACCCTTAACCGTATCAAATGGACAAATCAGACTACCAAAAAGAATGGACATCAAGACCGAACCATAACTTGACTATCAATGTCAACTAATAGATTTGTACGCACCCATCCCACGAAGTGAGTTCATTAAAAAGGGGAAATAAGTGCAGTGAGGGGGAATTCATTTAATGAAGGGTTCATTTGAATAAATTATTATCAATGGGGGACATTTTATTAAGTGATAAACCTTAACAAGAAAACGGCGGTTCCTTCTTAAAAGTGTAATTACAAATTATTAGGTTGGAGCGGTGCTTTAACGCAACTCGGACTTCGATACCCAGACTGAGGTCTCTAAATGCAAATTCATTTATTAAAAATTAAGGTGATGTGGAGCGCTTTTTTTCCAGCGCATACTTTTGTGACGGCAGGTTCATTGTTCAGGAGGTAGAAAAACTCGATCTTCAATAAAAGAACAATGGGTAAATATAGGATATTGAGGAGATCCTTGAGGTTGGAAAAGAAGGGGTAAAATGACCTTTGGGTTAGATTGAAAAAGGGAAATATAAGCATCATACCTATGAGCCATTTGTTGATAATGAGTTAGGCATGGTAAGGACGGACCTAAAGCTGATATATGATGATAGGCTTCAAAGAAAGAAGTATCAAATGGGGGTTGGTTGGAGAGATAGGCTAAAAGATCTAGCCTCAGGTTGTTAATGTTCTGGGCATGAGCTGAAGCTTTGACCTGACGGTGATTCAAAATGACAGCATCAACCATAGTGTGCCATGAAAACTCAGGGCACTCAACCACCTTTGAAGAATATCCCTGGAACATCTCATCAATCCTCAACTCCAAATGTCGGACATACAAAGAAGCTTGCAATACCACATCTCTGACATACCAAGCCAGATCTTCATCATCTGGAATCAGTAAATCACCCCTAAAACATATATAGGACAGAAGCATCGTATCTGGAGTGACAGAGTCTTCAAAAACCATCCTCACTACTTCTATAAGCAAATTAGATGACCAGGCCCCACTCCATCCATCCTCTGGAATAGCTAAATCCATCGTGGAAAGTTTTATATAGAAGGCCAACTTCTGTTATTGATAATGGACAAAAAAGGAATGATCTGGTGGAACATATTCTTGATACTGCTCAAAAGAAGACCATAATAAATCCATGCGAGATTGCAATCTTTCCACCTTGGCCTGAAATAAGAGACATAATGTAGCCTGTCTTTGAAGATCTGCCAAGTCTGCAGAGGATAAAAGAGAAACTGGTTGCACAGGACTTTGTGTATTAGACCAAGACTGAGTCAAGTGATCTTTGAGTTGCTCGATTTGAGCATTGCTCTGGTCTAAGATAGCTATAGTGGATTTAAATTTCTCTGCTTGGGCAGCTATCACCTCCTTCATCTCTTGACTCTCCTTCTGTAGCTTATCCCTCTCCTCTGTTACAGCAACCACTTGAGACCTAGCTTTTTCCAACTCAGCTTTCAACTTAGAGATTTCAGCTTTGTGAGTATCCATGAGCTTACTCTGCTGCTCCATTTGCGTACAAAGGTCAGAGAATTTCTCCTGAGGAGAGGCTAACTCAGTATTGGTCTTATTCAGGTCCTCCTTAGACTGCTGAACTTCATCATAAAATGAAGAATATAATTGCTGGATACAGGCAGTCATTGAAAGTTTAATAGAACTCTGGATATCCTTGCACAGGAACGGAATAGCATCTACTATTACAAGGCGGTGAACATAAGGAATAGTAAGTTCTAGCATCCCGTCTCTATGGGCTCGGAAAAGATTTGGGATCTGAAGGAATGCAGACAAGGTACTGCAAGACTGGGCAAGAACTGTCACTAGAACTGGCAGAGGAATAGGCACTGACTCAGCCACCCTCTTGAGGCGTTTTCTCTGAATGACAAAGGGAGGAGGAGAATCATCATCCTCAATTATCACATCATCATCTTCATTATGAGGCGGACGAGGAACTTTTGGAGGATCAATTGGAGGTGAAGGAACTTCCTTTGTAGGGGTAGCATATAGCAAGAAAACATAGAGAAAGAACCCAAATGTAACATTAGTCACATTTCCTCGAGTAGCTCGGATAAAGTGGTGATCCATCTTGGAGAGGAGGTACGTACTCCAATCAATAGTTATGCCTTTCAAAATAATTCGTGAAGCTGTAAACAAATCCTTGGAAAGATAATGAGATGGGGATTTTGCAGGCATGAACCTATCCTGAAGGAATTGGCATAGCTATTTCCATAGGGGATTGGAAATCATGGAGATACCGACTCCTGATGTGGTAATGACCTTCTTCGGATCAAGAACATCTTGAGTCTGCTTCTGCAGTAGGTTCAAAATATCGTCATTGGCAACTATCTAGCAGCAGGGACAAAATCCCCATGATATGGCAGACGAAGAGCCTTGCCTAGACTCTTCGGTGTCAGAAGAACAGTAGTGCCACGGACTGGACCAGACCTCTTACTGTAAGAGGTTTGAAACTCGTCACAAATGGTAGGATCATCTGGAACCAGTGGGAAAGAAAGGCTCATGAACTTGGACAAGCCCACCCCAAGAGGAACACCAAGGAAAAGGGAATTCTCTTGCAAGAAAATCTATCTTGTAATATCAACAAGCTTTTATTTCATTCTTTTGATCATCAAAACAAAGAAAACAACAATTCTTCACACAGCATCATAGTAGATTTCTCCCACGGATTTGATAGAATCAATCATATTCCTCAACATCTTCACAAAATCCATCAATAGAACAAATAACACAAGGGAATACACCATCTTTGAATGGAAATACATCACATAGTATTCATCTTCAATGTCTTCATAGTTCTCTCTCTCAATCTCTCACATACAGTTATACCGTTTTGATAGAATTGACTATCTCTGACTCTCTCTCTCTCTCTCCATCAATAGTACATCATATCCTCACTAAAATCACTCAATAATAACCCTCAATAATCCTTCTTAGATCATGGATACACCTCCCAAGAGGTATGTCTGATATGAAGAGCCACCAGAGCCAGTACACTGTCTTTTCATAGCTCACCACTATCACTTCACTCCAGTCTTTACTTGAGTCTTCAGCAGCTACTTCTTTGACTTCTTTTAGCTCTTTTGCACTTGTATTTACCTCTTTCCAAGACTAAAAAACTTTCCTAAGCTACACTCTCATCCAACATAACACATATAGAGACATACAGAAGCATACAGAAGGTCTACAAAGGCTCACAGAAGCTCAACAGAGAGTTATAGAAGGTCAACAGAAAGCATCAGAACCACATAACTCATACCAAAACCATTCCAAACCATCAAAAATCACTCAATAAGCTTTCAAACAATCTCAAACCCTATCAATCAATACTCCATCCTTCCATACAGAGAGAAAATAGAACAAAACAGAAGCTCAATAGAAGCTATTAGAACCAAACAGAACATATCAGAACATCAACAGAACTTCACATCTCTACTAATAAATATCATGAGCTTAATAAAACCATTCCAACCTATCCAAAATACTCTCAAACCACTTCCAAACTAATCAATCATCTCATAAAATCAACCATTCAGCTCTCAAAAACAACAAAAATCAGCCAAAAAATAGGTCATTTCAACACTCAACATATCCCCACACTTAATAAGGAAGCGTCCTCACGACCCAGGAAAAAGGGAATACAAGTTCATTCGAGAGCTCAACCTTGATCTTCAATAAATCTTCAAAAACAGTCCATCCAACCACGACCCTAACTTATAACTTGTATCTGATATAAAGAATACAACGAAAGGAAAACCCTTTATACATTAACACTTCTTATCAAACTGAAAATCACAACAAACTTGTAAAGGATATAAGAGGTTTCTTCTTCTACATCAGCATCTTCAACTATCCAACCAACAACACCATCACTGCAATTCTCAAAAAATGTAGCTCTCACGAAAGCAAATCGAATAGGCAACAACCACGATCTTATCACATAAATTAACCCACAACACAAACACTACACACAACACAACCATCTGAATCACTCCTCTAAAAAGAGAGATTTATCATTAAAAATCATCCGCAATACATTGCAAAGGTATCAATGAAGATGATCCCTTTTGAAGGCTTGGTGATTTCAAAAACGATCCATGGACAAGGATTCATCTACAAATGTCTTGGGAGGATTCTGAAAGAATTGAAGGCAGCACATCCTTTCCAACAAGACAAGGTATCTACTAGGCAAACAGAGGACATGAAAGTACAAGACATCCAGTTGCTGGGAATCAATGCTCAAATTGACATTCATGCACAACTTTGGAATAGATTTTGAATCATTATGAGAATGCCTATGCATATATGCCAGGTACCAAGTAAAATGAGCAGTTAAATCCACAGAAGGATCTGCAGACTGAGAATATTGTTGAGCAAAATGCAGATAATTCTGATAAGCCTGACTAGTACTTATCCATTCTCCTCGGATCAATGGCCAATTGATTTGAGGTCCAGTAAGGGAATCATTTGAACTCCAGTCTCTTCTTCGAATAATCTTCTGATCAAAACCTTGATACCCACTAACCAACTAAGGAGGATTAGGAATAGAAGTGTTAGGAGACAGAAGAGAGACTAATGAAAGAGGATGAAGCGATGGATAGGTAAAATCACAAAATGAAGAATGGATTAAAGATGGATTTCACTACAAGAAATTGGGCAATTAGCGACGCCGATTAGCGACGGCAGATATCGGCATCGCTATCGGCGTCGCTATTGGCATCCCTATCGGCATCGCTATTTGCGTCGCATTTGCGACACAAATAGCGACGCCAATAGCGACGCCGCAGGAAAAAAAACGCGGCCGAAACCCGAGCGTTGTTTTCATTTCTTTTGTTTCGCCTTTTGAGAGCGAGAGCGAGGGAGAGAGCGAAGGCTTTGTGAGAGAAGAAGAGGGAGAGACTTGTTGCCGCCGCCGCCACCACTGCTGTTGTTCGCGAAAGAGCCCTCGTTGCAAAGAGAAGCCGCCCACGCTCGCCATATCTCATTGGTGAGTCTCCCTCTCTCTTTCTTTTGCTTGTTGAAGGTTTAAATCATTCTCTTTTGCTTGTTTAGGAGAGGAAATGAAAGAGAAGGAGAGGGAGAGGGAGAGGGAGAGAGAGGGAGAGAAAGAGAGGGAGAGGGAGAGGGAGAGAAAGAGAAAGAGAGGGAGAGTGCATTCTCTCTCTCTCTCTCTCTCCCTTTTGCTTGTTTAATGTTTAAATTACTTTCTTTTTTGCTTGTTTAGAAGAGGAAACGAGAGAGTAAGAGAGAAAGAGAGGGAGAGGGAGAGGGAGAGGGAGAGGGAGAGGGAGAGAAAGAGAAAGAGAAAGAGAAAGAGAAATAGAGGGAGAGGGAGAGGGAGGGGGAGGAAATGAGAGAGGGAGAAAAAGAGAAAGAGAGGGAGAAGGAGGGAGAGTGCATTCTCTCTCTCCCTCTCCCTTTTGCTTGTTTAATGTTTAAATCACTTTATTTTTTGCTTGTTTAGGAGAGGAAATGAGAGAGAAAGAGAGCGAGAGGGAGAGGGAGGGGAAGGAAATGAGAGAGGGATAGAAAGAGAAAGAGAGGGAGAGTGCATTGTATCTCTCCCTCTCCCTTTTGCTTGGAGGATGTTTAAATCATTTTATTTTTTGCTTGTTTAGGAAATGAGAGAGAAAGAGAGATAGAGAGGGAGAGGGAGAAAAAGAGAAAGAGAGGGAGAGGGAGAGGGAGAGGGAGGGGAAGGAAATGAGAGAGGGAGAGAAAGAGAACGAGAGGGAGAGGGAGAGGGTGAGAGAGAGAGTGTGCATTCTCTCTCTCACGACGGGTTTGGTTGTTTTTTGTTTGAATCACTTTCTTTTTTGCTTGTTTAGGAGAGAGGGAGAGGGAGGGGAAGGAAATGAGAGAGTAAGAGAGTAAGAGAGAAAGAGAGGGAGAGGGAGAGGGAGAGGGAGAGAAAGAGAAAGAGAGGGAGAAGGAGGGAGAGTGCATTCTCTCTCTCCCTCTCCCTTTTGCTTGTTTAATGTTTCAATCCCTTTATTTTTTGCTTGTTTAGGAGAGGAAATGAGAGAGAAAGAGAGCGAGAGAGAGAGGGAGGGGAAGGAAATGAGAGAGGGATAGAAAGAGAAAGAGAGGGAGAGTGCATTGTATCTCTCCCTCTCCCTTTTGCTTGGAGGATGTTTAAATCACTTTATTTGTTGCTTGTTTAGGAAATGAGAGAGAAAGAGAGATAGAGAGGGAGAGGGAGAAAAAGAGAAAGAGAGGGAGAGGGAGAGGGAGGGGAAGGAAATGAGAGAGGGAGAGAAAGAGAATGAGAGGGAGAGGGAGAGGGTGAGAGAAAGAGAGAAAGAGAGGGAGAGGGAGGGGAAGGAAATTTAAGATAATAGACTTATTGATAATGGTATGCAATGTGCTTTGCCATGGGCCACGTACATTGGTAACTCTTTAAGATGGCTTAAAAATGGTTAATTCCTTCATAAAGTCGAAGTAGGGGATCTAATTGTGATATGCATAATTCATTATTTTTGTATTAACTTTATAGGCATGCCAAATTAGAAATCATGCCAACTAGTCAACGGAAGGACTAAAAGAAAATGATACCCTAGCTAATGGTCATTAAGGTACTTCATCAAAATGAACCCAAAAGTATTGTTATAGAAGAAGAAACCCTTAAATTGAGTATAGGATAATTTCTCTCAGGTCTTATGACTATGAGTAGAATTGATTGAAATAAATTTTATTACTATAGTTATAAAATTTCATAGATGGCGCGCATTAATTTTAAAATGGATTACTTATACTCAAAGCCGAGATATAACAAATAATTATCTACCGGGACAAACAAATCCTTGAGCATGATACAAGACCGAGATATAACATCGAAAAATCTCTCAACTACTATATACAATGCAAGATTTATGGTCAACTTGCAACTTGACGTACATCTCCATAAAGCTATCCATTTAAGCCTCGTTTGCTGTAATGTAGATAAGATGGCAAACGAAGAAGGTCTTATTGTTCAAGACCGCGAGACGTATCTTAATCAGCGTGTCCCATGTCCTTGCTCTCAATGCAAGTTGGCAATTAGACGAAAACGCCGATTGTCTATAGAACACGTACGACGATTTGGCGAGTTTCAATCTGAGATCATTGATCAGGCGATTGCGGATTTTCAACAAACGGTAATTTGAAGTTAGCATTTTTCATGCATTGTACTCTGAAGCTAATTGAAAACCATACACAATAAGATTGGGTCTTGTTGGCAAATTTTCTATCCAGGGGGGTGATGTCTCGACCCAAGGGGGAGTGCACCCTTTGCGGCCAATTAGAAGAGTTCGTGGACATGCGATGGATGGATTGCAGGAGCCAATCGACCACTCGCAAGGCCCATCTATATCGTCAATGCCAGAGGAGACAGACAACCTTCCCGACCTGCCTACAATCTTGGAGCCTGAGATGGAGGCAATGATCGATGCATTGATTCCCATGGATGTTGAGACATCTGACTCGCTTAGAGAGGAAGCATCCATACCATTATATGATGGGTGCCGAGTATCTCGGTTGAAGACATTGCTTGCACTCTTAAGTGTGCAAGCAAAATACGGTTGGAGCGATACGAGTGTGACTGAGTTATTCAGGTACCTTGCACACAGGCTTCATTGATTTTTTTTTAACAGTATTATTGCAAACATTTGTGTTTTTTTCAAGGTGTTTTGTGATTTTTTTCAGGTTATTGAAATGTCATATATTGCCACCTGCAAATACCATGCCTGAGTCTCGTGATGATGCACGACATGTTTTACGGAAGCTTGGCATGGACTATAATAACATCCATGCATGTATCAACGACTGCATATTGTTTCGAGATGAATACGAGACTATGGAGACATGTCTAAAGTGTGGTGCTCACAGGTATCGACAGGACTTGCAAGGGCAAACCATCCCTCAAAAAGTTCTCAGACACTTTCCGCTCATCCCCCGCATAAACCATATGTTTCGCACGTCTGCCATGGCAAGCTTGACAACGTGGCATGTGTAGAATAGGTCCACGGATGGAGTTCAACGAATATCAGCAGATTCGCGCGCATGGAGCCACATTGACTCTACCTTCCCAAGCTTTGTGCGAGAGCCAAGGAATCTTCGGCTCGGTCTCGCCATGGATGGTGTGAACCCATTCGGTTTGCGCTCGACTTCTTACAGTGTGTGGCCTATAGTGCTTGTCAACTACAACATCCCTCTATGGCTTTCTATGAAGAAAGGACATCTCATCCTTAGTTTGCTCATCCCGGGCCGCTACAAAGTAAAAAATATGGATGTGTATCTTCGTCCATTAGTCGATGAGCTTAAGATTTTGTGGGAGGAGGGGGTCACGGTGCAAGATATGAGCAGGCGCGATGGTCGGCGGTCAGCCAACATTCGAGCCATTCTCATGTGGACGATGCATGACTTTCTGGGATTGGGAGAGTGCTCAGGTGAGTAGACCTTTGTTCTCGCTGGTAATATCTATATTTTATTTCATTCAATCAAGTATTCACTAGGTCGTGGATCGCCTTGCAGGTCTGGTTACCTCAGGTTATCATGCATGTCCATTGTGTGGGCCACAGTTAGACTCCCGAAGGTCACGAACCATGAAGAAGATGGTATATCAAGGACACGCCGCTTTCTTGCCGGAGGATCATGAACTCAGGGAAGGTTTTCTTGGACGACCTCCAGCACGTATGAACGCTGCAAGATGGTACGAGCTGAAAATGGTAAATCCGGAATCACATCCAAATGGAATGTGACGGTTCTCAGTTTTCTACGAGTTGCCATATTGGACCCACTTACAGGGCAACCACTTGTTGGATCCCATGCATATTTTCAAGAATGTGGGCAGCTTGCTATGGGACCACATCACAGGAAAGAGAGACACTATAGGGTCACGAATGGATTTAAAGGAGGTAGGTAAGATGGAGGCGCTTTGGCCGCAGTCGAGTGTTGAAGGGGGAGTGCAGCTTCCTCGCGCTCCCTGGGTTTTGTCTACCAAAGAAGAGCGCATTGTGAAGCAAGTAATCAAGTCTATCCACACTCCACGGGTATGATGCGTTCTCTCAGGTCCGCATTTTCTAAAGATGACCAAATGTCTAGACTAAAATCCCATGATTGGCATAAGATATGTCAGGTTTGTGAATAGAATGGATTTTAATTAGCGTGGACATTTTGAAATTTGAAAAGTGACCATTATTCTTAATGCTTTCTCATTTGTGGCAGTTTGTCCTACCGATCGCGATCGCGGGATGTCTAACTCCAGAAATTCGCGGGGCCATTTACAAGTTGTCAACTTTGGTGCAATGGATCTCACAGAAAGAGATTAAGACGTCCTCTATTGAATCCACAAGGCGGGGAGCAGTTGAGACGGTCTGTCTCTTTGAGAAATACCTGCCCACTAGCATGCTCATGATATAAGTTCACCTTCTTGTGCATCTTGTGGATGAAGTGGAGATTGCTGGACCTGTCCATACGCGATGGATGTTCTTCCTGGAGCGCTTCATGAAAACCCTGAAAGGCTTTGTGCGACAATGAGCTCGTCCAGAAGGTAGCATGGCGGAAGGTTGGTTGGTGTCAAAGGCGTTAGTGCATATCTCACAATGGCTACCAACGGTGGAACCAGGCAATGAAATGCTATGGATGCCGAAGGACGATGATAGGCTGACTGGAGATGTGGTGGTTGTAAATGGGGCAGAAAAAAGAATGGATGCCTCAATGGAAGAGAAGGTGAATCGCTTTTGCATGTTGCACCATGCCTCCATGGAGACGTGGCTCGCCAAGTACCAGATTGCAAGGCAAGATCGAGAGGAAGCGCGAGCTGAATTCCGACGCAGTACGCATCATCGACCGATTCGATATCCCGAAGGCATGGAGGAGATGCCACGGTTTATGTCAACACGATGGTTGCATGGAGCCTTGACCGCAGCATCCAGCGAAGGGACAGAGGTCTCAATGGAGGAGTGGGAGTTCTCAAGGGGATGTAGTCCAAAGGTAATGAGGGGTTTAGAATGTGTCATATCTAAATTTGCTTGCTACATCTAATTTGAGTGTTTCAATGTGTAGTACAAAATATACAGTGCAGCGTGGTCGCACGGACAGCATTTTCGGGTGGAGCGTATTGACAAAATGCGCTCCACAATGGACTGTGGTGTCATGGCAAGGTTTGAGCAAGAGAGCCGGCGATGAGCAATGGATCCGAACACGGTTGTGGATGAGATGGAGTATTTTGGGAACTTGCAAAGTATTATTACGGTGGATTACCATAGCTTCTCCATGATACTATTCGATGTGCAGTGATTCAAAGTGGTACTTGGAGGAGCTGGAGCAACAGTTCGACGAGGTCCATCTGGATTTCTCGAAATAGATTCCGAAAAAAAATGGACGGATTTGCGCGACACCTTTGTGTTGCCGGCCCATTGTGAACAGGTGCAAATAGTCATTTGCTTGCTAATTGTAATACGACATGGTTTATGTCACAATGGTTTGAACTCGCTTTGTAAGTGTTTGTGAACAGGTAATCTTCCATTCAAACCCCCGACAACCTCGATGGTGGTATGTTATACCTTCAACTCCACGAGAGTATATGATCAAAGCGATGTTCCAGGCATAGATGAAGAAAATATGCAAATAGAGGGGTTGATATTACAAGGGGTGGAGGCCACCACAAGCTTGGAGCCCGCATCGGCTAACAATGATGGAAATACAAAAGTCGTAGAATTTTTTGAGAACAAGGCAGACTCGTTCTTTTGTGGTGACATGTCTATCGACCTTCCAGTGTATGCAGAGTTGTGTCAAGAGATTAACATGGGACCATAGAATACTTCATTCTTGGAGAACTGTATTACTCAATTCGTTGTTTAGATCTTCCATAAAGGTAGACAAGATATGCATTTTAAGAGAGATTTTTCAAAAATGATTTATATTAATGGGATTTGTATAGTTTAAATTGATTATTCTAACATCATTTTTTATCTGTGCAGGTATCGACATTTTCAGGATGAGTCGAGGGATGAGCGATGAGGAGTTTCAGGACATGATGGTACTCATGTCTCCAGATCAGCTCGCGAGATTCAGAGAGATGGCAGACTAGGAGCTGTCTCGTTCTTCGTCAGGGCGCTCCGCTAGATCAGCTTCAGCGCGATCAGATGCTTCAGCTTCAAGCAGATGATCTCGACGCTCGTGACTTGGGCCAGAGAGAGGGACTGCGACTGTAGGAGGATCAGGGGGGTGCTGCTGTGGAGACACAGACGTGGTGTCTCCGTCTCGTCATTCAGCTGGAGCTGCGTCACCTCTAGGATTTTTCACACCTATGGGGACGTCCACTCCAGTTACTCCGGCTTTTGCGCAGCCGTCGACAGATGGCACGCCTTTTGGTGGCACTCCTTTTTGTGGCACCCCTTTGAGTGACACTCCGGGAGAGGGTACCCCCGTCGGTACACCGGATGTACAGGGGTCTCCTGGATATGCCCAGGAGCGTGGACGGAGATGGGAGAGGGCCCATCTTAGGTAGACTCCTAGGGGTTATGGATACCTAGTGGATAGTAGGTCAGGAGCCATCATCATGAATGATGAGGGGAGGAGGGTGATGGCTCGCATGAGGGAGTTGTGCCAACAAGTTTTTCGGCACAACGCCCTGGATCATTGGAGAAACATACCGGAGGGGAGCAAGGACTACATAGTAGCATCCTTGCACGAGGAGTTCTCGGTGCCAGCCGCAGTAGATAGATTCTCTACGGGCTGGATGATGGATTGCATGCGTGCGTACATGTCACATAGACGATCCAACGCATGCAAGGCAATCAAGAGTGGGGCTCCAAAGCGTGAGTGGTTAGATGCAGACGACTAGCGCCGATTGAGGAAGGAGGCTACAAATTCGCCAGGACGTTGGAGTCAGTAGCGGGAGGCGGCGAGGGCACAAATCGAGGCCGGATCGGTGCATCATCTTGGGAGTGGCGGCCACAGGACATATTTGGAGGACTTTGTAAGTTTCTCTTTTTTTTTGCTTATTTGTTTTTTGAGATATTCTTTGTACTGACAATCATGTTTCTAATAGTTAGCATTTTTTTTTCTTTGCAGCACTCTGTTACAAATCGCGATCCGCAAGGCCTTGAGACTCGATATGCAGAGAGGCACGGTTTCAGGGCATTGATCGACCGATTGTATAGATGCGGTGGCCCTGTAAGTCACTCATCTTTCTTGTCTGTAGTTACCATGAGATATTTGAATGCATTATTGTATGGTGGATTGATATGTTGTTTCTTTTTCTGCAGAATCCGTTTGATGCTCCTTTGTAGCGGGACGAGCTTTCGGGGGACGAGGATTTGTAGCTCGCCCTTGGATCCTTAGAGCTCACACACCTTTAGTTTTTAGTCGCTTGATCTATGTAGACATTTTCTATGTATTAGTGATATCGTTTCATGATTGTACCAATCGCATTTTATGCGATCATGTATTTATTTCATGTATCAGTTTTATGATTTCAGTATACATTCTTTTTGTTTGCAAACGCTTTGTATGCAGCAGTACAGAAACTATTTTGTATGGCTCTCATACAACACACAGCACAAATTTTTTTTTCTCTGTTACTGTTGCTATTTGCATCGCAAATTTACTGCTCGCGTCGCTATTGGCGTTGCTATGAGCATCGCAAATTCTCTGTAACCGTCGCTATATGCGTCGCCATATGCGTCGCATTTGCGAAGTTTATAGCGACGATTCTATGGCATCGTCAATAACGACACTTTTTGCGACGACGGGGGCAAATTTTGTTGTTTGTATTTTCGTCGCTTTAAACGTCGATATAAGGTCTATATCTTGTAGTGTTTGCTGCAAATTAAGGAGATTCGGTTAAGAAAGGCGTTAAAAGATAAGTAGGAAAAGTTGATAGAATATCAGGGGATGGGGAAGGACAAGGATCAGGAGGTAGAAAAACTAGATCTTCAATAAAAGAAAAATGGGTAAATATAGGAATAAGAGGAGATCCTTGAGGTTGGAAAAGAAGGGGTAAAATGACCTTTGGGTTCATTTGAAAAAGGAAAATATAAGCATCATACCTATGAGCCATTTGTTGATAATGAGTTAGGCATGGTAAGGACAGACCTAAAGCTGATCTACGATAATAGGCTCCTCACTACTTCTATCAGCAAATCAGATGACCATGACCCACTCCATCCATCCTCTGTAATAGGTAAATCCATCGTGGAAAGTTTTATATAGAAGGCCAACTTTTGTTATTAATAATGGACAAAAAAGGAATGATCAGGTGGAACATATTCTTGATACTGCTCAAAAGAAGACCATAATAAATCCATGTGAGATTGCAATCTTTCCACCTTGGCCTAAAATAAGAGACATAATGTAGCCCGTCTCTGAAGAGCTGCAAAGTCTGCAGGGGATAAAAGAGAAACTGATTGCACAAGACTCTGTGTATTAGACCGGGACTGAGCCAACTGATCTTTGAGTTGCTCGATTTGAGCATTGCTTTGGTCTAAGATAGCTATGGTGGATTTAAATTTCTCTGCTTGGGAAGCTATCACCTCCTTCATCTCTTGACTCTCCTTCTGTACCTTATCCCTCTCCTCTGTTACAGCAACCACTTGAGACCTAGCTTCTGCCAACTCAGCTTTCAACTTAGAGATTTCAGCTTTCTGAGTATCCATGAGCTTACTCTTCTGCTCCATTTGCGTACAAAGGTGAGAGAATTAATCCTGAGCAGAGGCTAACTCAGTATTGGTCTTATTCAGCTCCTCCTTAGACTGCTGAACTTCATCATAAAATGAAGAATATAATTTCTGGATATAGGCAGTCATCGAAAGTTCAATAGAACTCTGGATATCCTTGCACAGGAATGGAATAGCATCTACTGTTACCGGGCGGTGAACAGAAGGAATAGTAAGTTTTAGCATCCCGTCTCTATGGGCTGGGAAAAGATTTCGCATCTAAAGGAATGCAGGCAAGGTGCTGCAAAACTGGGCAGGAACTGTCACTGGAACTGGAGGAGGAATAGGCGCTGACTCAGCCACCCTCTTGAGGCGTTTTCTCTGAATGACAAGGGGAGGAGGAGAATCATCATCCTCAATTATCACATCATCATCTTCATTATGAGGTGGAGGAGGAACTTCTGGAGGATCAATTGGAGGTAAAGGAACTTCCTTTGTAGGGGCAGCATGTAGCAAGAAAACATAGAGAAAGGACCCAAATGTAACACTAGTCACATTTCCTCGAGTAGCTCGGATAAAGTGGTGATCCATCTTGGAGAGCAGGTAACTACTCCAATCAATAGTTATGCCTTTCAAAATCATTCGTGAAGTTATAAACAACTCCTTGGAAAGATAATAAGATGGGGATTTTGCAGGCATGAACCTATCCTGAAGGAATTGGCATAACTGTTTCCATAGGGGATTGGAAATCATGGAGACACCGACTCGTGACGTGGTAATGACCTTCTTCGGATCACGAACATCTTGAGTGTGCTTCTGCAACAACTTCAAAATATCGTCATTGGCAAACAACTGTCTGGCAGCAGGGACAGACTCCCCACGATATGGCAGACCAAGAGCCTTTCATAGACTCTTCGGTGTCATAGGAACAGTAGTGCCACAGACCAGACCAGACCTCTTACTGTAAGAGGTTAAAAACTCGTCACAAATGGTAGGATCATCTGGAACGAGTGGGAAAGAAAGGCTCACGAACATGGACAAGCCCGCTTTAGCGACAACGTCCGAATCCAGTAACAAAGAATAATCATGTAAAGCCAAAGGAACATACTGGATCGGGGGAGGAGTGCGAGAGGGCGCCATGCAGATGGTTACACACACACACCACAAACGCAGATAAACAAAGAGAATGCTTGCAAAGCAATAGACGAAAACCAAGGATAAGATATCAACCAAGGTGGTAAAACGTGACTCGACCAACTATCCCCAAGCAAACCACAGCCTAGAAAAAATTCGACATGACCTCTACACATGTGCGACCGACAGCTTCATGCGAGGCAACATGCAAACACCCAAATCCCCGTACCAGGCAATAAAGACAAAACTACACACTGTACCCTTAACCATATCAAATGGACAAATAAGACTACCAAAAATAACGGACATCAAGACGGAACCATAACTTGACCATCAATGTCAACTAATAGATTTGTACGCGCCCATCCCACGAAGCGAGTTCATCAAAAAGGGGAAATAAGTGCAGTGAAGGGGAATTAATTTAATGAAGGGTTCATTTGAATAAATTATTATCAATGGGTGACATTTTATTAAGTGATAAACCTTAACAAGAAAACGGCGGTTCCTTCTTAAAAGTGTAATTACAAATTATTAGGTTGGAGCAATGCTTTAACGCAACCCGGACCTCGATACCCAGACTGAGGTCTCTAAATGCAAATTCCTTAATTAAAAATTAAGAGTGATGTGGAGCACTTTTTTTCCAGCGCGTGCTTTTGTGACGGCTTGTTCATTGTTATTAAAAATATTAAGGTGCCTCTGAAGCGCACGTAGTGCGTGCTAAGTGAACGGCGGGTTGATTTTAATTAGAAAAAGGTGTGTTTGGCGCGAGCATGCGTGCCATAGTAAGCATCATACCTATGAGCCATTTGTTGATAATGAGTTAAGCATGGTAAGGATGGACCTAAAGCTGATCTACGATTATAGGCTTCAAAGAAAGAAGTATCAAATGGGGGTTGGTTGGAGAGATAGGCTAAAAGTTCCACCCTCAGTTGGTTAATGTTCTGGGCATGAGCTGAAGCTTTGACCTGACGGTGATTCAAAATGATAGCATCAACCATAGTGTGCCATGAAAACTTAGGACACTCAGCCACCTTTGAAGAATATCCCTGGAACATCTCATCAATCCTCAACTCCAAATGTCGGACATACAAAGAAGCTTGAAATACCACATCTTCGACATACCAAGCCAGATCTTCATCATCTGGAATCAGTAAGTCACCCCTCAAATGCATATAGGACAGAAGCATCGTATCTGGAGTGACAGAGTCTTCAAAAACCATCCTCACTACTATCAGCAAATCAGATGACCAGGCCCCACTCCATCCATCCTCTCGAATAGGTAAATCCATCGTCGAAAGTTTTATATAGAAGGCCAACTTTTTTTGTTGATAATGGACAAAAAAGGAATGATCAGGTGGAACATATTCTTGATACTGCTCAAAAGAAGACCATAATAAATCCGTGCTAGATTGCAATCTTTCCACCTTGGCCTGAAATAAGAGACATAATGTGGCCTGTCTCTGAAGAGCTGCCAAGTCTGCAGAGGATAAAAGAGAAACTAGTTACACAGGACTCTGTGTATTAGACCGAGACTAAGCCAACTGATCTTTGAGTTGCTCGATTTGAGCATTGCTCTAGTCTAAGATAGCTGTGGTGGATTTAAATTTCTCTGCTTGGGCAGCTATCACCTCCTTCATCTCTTGACTCTCCTTCTGTAACTTATTCCTCTCCTTTGTTACAGCAACTACTTGAGACCTAGCTTCTGCCAACTCAACATTTAACTTAGAGATTTCAGCTTTTTGAGTATCCATGAGCTTACTCAGCTGCTCCATTTGCGTACAAAGGTCAGATAATTTCTCGTAAACAAAGGCTAACTCAGTATTGGTCTTATTCAGGTCCTCCTTAGACTGCTGAACTTCATCATAAAATGAAGAATATAATTACGGGATACAGGCAGTCATCGAAAGTTCAATAGAGCTCTAGATATCCTTACACAGGAACGGAATAGCATCTCCTGTTACCAGGCGGTGAACAGAAGGAATAGTAAGTTCTAGCATCCCGTCTCTATGGGCTGGGAAAAGATTTGGTGTCTGAAGGAATGCAGGCAAGGTGCTGCAAGACTGGGCAGGAACTGTCACTGGAATTGGAGGAGGAATAGGCACTGACTCAGCCACCCTCTTGAGGCGTTTTCTCCGAAAGACAAGGGGAGGAGGAGAATCATCATCCTCAATTATCACATCATCTTCTTCATTATGAGGCGGACGAGGAACTTTTGGAGGATCAATTGGAGGTAAAGGAACTTCCTTTGTAGGGGCAGCATGTAGCAAGAAAACATAGAGAAAGTACCCAAATGTAACATTAGTCACATTTCCTCGAGTAGCTCGGATAAAGTGGTGATTCATCTTAGAGAGGAGGTAGGTACTCCAATCAATAGTTATGTCTTTCAAAATCATTCGTGAACCTGTAAACAACTCCTTGGAAAGATAATGAGATGGGGATTTTTCAGGCATGAACTTGTCCTAAAGGAATTGGAATAGCTGTTTCCATAGGGGATTGGAAATCATGGAGACTCCGACTCCTGACGTGGTAATGACCTTCTTCGGATCACGAACATCTTGAGTCTGCTTCTGCAACAGCTTCAAAATATCATCATTGGCAAACAACTGTCTGGCAGCAGGGACAGACTCCCCATGATATGGCAGACCAAGAGCCTTGCCTAGGCTCTTCAGTGTCAGAAGAATAGTAGTGCCACGGACTGGACGAGACCTCTTACTGTAAGAGGTTAAAAACTCGTCACAAATGGTAGGATCATCTGGAACTAGTGGGAAAGAAAGGCTCACGAACATGGACAAGCCCGCTTTAGCAACAACGTCCGAATCCAGTAACAAAGAATAATCACGTAAAGCCAAAGGAACATACTGGATCGGGGGAGGAGTACGAGAGGGCACCATTCAGATGGTTACACACACACACCACAAACACAGACAAACAAAGAGAATGCTTGTAAAGCAACAGACGAAAACCAAGGATAAGATATCAACCAAGGTGGTAAAACGTGACTCGACCAACTATCCACAAGCAAACCACAGCCTAGAAAAAATTCGACATGACCTCTACACATATGCGACCGAAAGCTTCATGCAAGGCAACATGCAAACACCCAAATCCCCGTACCAGGCAATAAAGAAAAAACTACACACTATACCCTTAACCATATCAAATGGACAAATAAGACTACCAAAAATAACGGACATCAAGACCGAACCATAATTTGACCACATCAATATCAACTAATAGATTTGTACGCGCCCATCCCACGAAGCGAGTTCATCAAAAAGGAGAAATAAGTGCAGTGAAGGGGAATTAATTTAATGAAGGGTTCATTTGAATAAATTATTATCAATGGGTGACATTTTATTAAGTGATAAATCTTAACAAGAAAAGGACGGTTCCTTCTTAAAAGTTTAATTACAAATTATTAGGTTGGAGCAGTGCTTTAACGCAATGCGGACCTCGATACCCAGACTGAGGTCTCTAAATGCAAATTCCTTAATTAAAAATTAAGAGTGATGTGGAGTGCTTTTTTGCCATCGCGTGCTTTTGTGACGGCTTGTTCATTGTTATTAAAAATATTAAGGTGCCTCTGAAGCACCCGTAGCGCGTGCTAAGTGAACGGCAGGTTGATTTTAATTAGAAAAATGTGTGTTTAGTGCGAGCGCGCGTGCCATGGTAAGCATCATACCTATGAGCCATTTCTTGATAATGAGTTAAGCATGGTAAGGACGGACCTAAATCTGATTAAGTAAATCACCCCTCAAATACATATAGGACAGAAGCGTCGTATCTAGAGTGACAGAGTCTTCAAAAACCATCCTCACTACTTTCTATCAGCAAATCAGATGACCAGGCCCCACTCCATCCATCCTCTCGAATAGGTAAATCCATCGTGGAAAGTTTTATATAGAAGGCCAACTTTTGTTGTTGATAATGGATAAAAAAGGAATGATCTGTTGGAATATATTCTTGATACTGCTCAAAAGAAGACCATAATAAATCCATGCGAGATTGCAATCTTTCCACCTTGGCCTAAAATAAGGGACATAATGTAGCCTGTCTCTGAAGAGCTGCCAAGTCTGCAAGGGATAAAAGAGAAACTGGTTGCACAGGACTCTGTGTATTAGACCGAGACTGAGCCAACTGATCTCTGAGTTGCTAGATTTGAGCATTGCTCTGGTCTAAGATAGCTGTGGTGGATTTAAAATTCTCTGATTGGGTAGCTATCACCTCCTTCATCTCTTGACTCTCCTTCTGTAACTTATCCCTCTCCTTTGTTACAGCAACCACTTGAGACCTAGCTTCTGCCAACTCAGCTTTCAACTTAGAGATTTCAGCTTTCTAAGTATCCATGAGCTTACTCTTCTGCTCCATTTGCGTACAAAGGTGAGAGAATTAATCCTGAGCAGAGGCTAACTCAGTATTGGTCTTATTCAGCTCCTCCTTAGACTGCTGAACTTCATCATAAAATGAAGAATATAATTGCTGGATACAGGCAGTCATCGAAAGTTCAATAGAACTCTGGATATCCGTGCACAGGAACGGAATAGCATCTCCTGTTACCAGGCGGTGAACAGAAGGAATAGTAAGTTCTAGCATCCCGTCTCTATGGGCTCGGAAAAGATTTGGCATCTGAAGGAATGCAGGCAAGGTGCTGCAAGATTGGGCAGGAACTGTCACTGGAACTAGAGGAGGAATAGGCACTGACTCAGCCACCCTCTTGAGGCGTTTTCTCTGAATGACAAGGGGAGGAAGAGAATCATCATCCTCAATTATCACATCATCATCTTCATTATGAGATGGAGGAGGAACTTCTGGAGGATCAATTGGAGGTAAAGGAAATTGCTTTGCAGGGGCAGCATGTAGCAAGAAAACATAGAGAAAGGACCCAAATGTAACATTAGTCACATTTCCTCGAGTAGCTCGGATAAAGTGGTGATCCATCTTGGAGAGAAGGTAGGTACTCCAATCAATAGTTATGACTTTCAAAATCATTCGTGAAGCTGTAAACAACTCCTTGGAAAGATAATGAGATGGGGATTTTGCAGGCATGAACCTGTCCTGAAGGAATTGGCATAGCTGTTTCCATAGGGGATTGGAAATCATGGAGACACCGACTCCTAACGTGGTAATGATCTTCTTCGGATTAAGAACATCTTGAGTCTTCTTCTGCAACAGCTTTAGGTCCTCCTTAGACTGCCGAACTTCATCATAAAATGAAGAATATAATTGCTGGATACAGGTAGTCATCGAAAGTTCAATAGAACTCTGGATATCCTTGCACAGGAACGGAATAGCATCTCCTGTTATGAGGCGGTGAACAGAAGGAATAATAAGTTCTAGTATCCCGTCTCTATGGGCTGGGAAAAGATTTGGCGTCTGAAGGAATGCAGGCAAGGTGCTGCAAGACTGGGCAGTAACTGTCACTGGAACTGGAGGAGGAATAGGCACTAACTCAGCCACCCTCTTGAGGCATTTTCTCTAAATGACAAGGGGAGGAGGAGAATCATCATCCTCAATGGTAGCAAAAAAAATAAAAAATATAAAAGGA
Source organism: Lygodium microphyllum (assembly GCF_053477565.2). NCBI lineage: Eukaryota > Viridiplantae > Streptophyta > Polypodiopsida > Schizaeales > Lygodiaceae > Lygodium > Lygodium microphyllum. The sequence continues at coordinate 485,422 of NW_028229557.1, read as the reverse complement.
AAAATACTTGGAAGTGGGTGTATGTGTATGCAATGAATGCGCACATCTCAATCCCCAAAATGTAGGTCAGCAATTCAAAAAGAAAAACCACGAACTGAAAATAATTGGACACATGATATAACAATATTAGTGTATATGAATTTGTTCGGATGACTAATGGCTTATATGTTTTTTTTTTAAAAAAAATTCATAAATGTTAAAATGTTGTGTATTGTTGATTGTATATTTTGGTTTTTATGTGTTTTTATTTGTTGTAATATTTTTTTCGTGTTTTTGTTTATCTTTGTGGCAAAATTTTGACAATGAAACACATATAAAAATGTTGGAGATTTTCAGCATCAATCCACCATGTGTGACCAAGGTATCTAGATTTTTCCAGATTTTTCAGCTTGTGTGTGGAATTAAAGAGAAATTTTCATGAATTTAGGCATTTAATGAAGTATTTTTGCCATAAAATAATAATGGAATAAATTGGCACATCATTTTCAACTTAGAAAATATTCCAAAAATAAGCAAAGAAGTTGATGAAATTTTCAAGAGTTTTTTTGTAATTAAATTGGTATTTTTACCAATTTTAATGAATTTTTGCTCATTTTATATGTATTTTTGAAAGAATTTTTACTTTTAAAATTTTCTGAATTTTTTTTTGAGAAAACGAGCGTGCTCACGCGCAAGACGAGTCGCGCGAAACGCGTATAAACAAGGAAAAATTAATATCTCACAATCCGGGCATCGAAACGAAATGATGTAAAAATAAAAATTAGGCAGGACGGCAGGGGGAAGACAAAGGAAATGTGCAAGGGGGGTTTCGAGTGAAAGACAGGGTGTTCACATGCAAAAAATGCAAAAAACGGGTCAAAAAACGCAAATGAAAATTAATATCAGAAGATCCGTGGATCGGAACGAAGTGCGAAAAAAAGAAAAAATGTGCAGAAGCACGTGCTCGACAATCCTATCACATCAAAACATGGTTCAACCTGAGATAAGATGCGTTCACATGGGAAAAACCCAAAAAACAGACTCGAAGATGGAATCGAAAATTAATATTAGACGAACCGCTTCCTGGAATGACATGCAATAAAAAGGAAAAATGTCCCAGGAAGGGGTGGCACAGGGTTGTCATGTTAAAACGCAGTTCCGACGGAAGTAGGAGGGGTTCACATGCAAAAAACACCAAAAATACACCCGAAAACACATTCAAAAACTAATAATGAAGAATCCAGAAGTCGAAAGAGGGTGGAGGAAAAAGGAAAAAGGTGGGGAAAGGCACGTGGACATGGTTGTCAAGTCAAATTGGAATGCCGATGCAAACAGGGCAGGTTCACATGGAAAAATGTCAAAAAGACACACAAAAAAGTCTCGAGAAATTGCAAAAATTAATAGTGGACAAACCTTGCATCAAAATGACACGTAGTAAAAAGTAAAAATGTCAGGGAGAAAGTGGTTGTCAGGGCTATGATGTCAGATCACGGTTCGGAAACAAGCAATGCGCGTTCACATGGAAAACCGGCTAATGTGTGTAAAATGCTTTAAAAATTAATAACTAAAAAATCGTGCATCGGAACGGGGGTGGGTAAAAAGGAAAATTGGACAGTTCGAAGGGACAAACAGGTTTGTAAAGTCAAATTGGAAGTCCATTGAACGTAGGATGCGTTCACATAGAAACATAGCAAAATAAAGGAAAAGGAAACATGAAGGAGGAACAGCCCCAAGGGAGGGGGTGACAGGAGATGGGTGGGTTGGGAAGTGACCCAGGAATGTAACAGAAAGTCATGGCGTACATGCATGAGCAAAATGAGGCATATACAGGGCGGTATGCAATGTAGACGCGCAGGGACGCGTCCCCACACTTAAAAAGTAACGGATAGGGTTGACCGAGCAACATAGACCTAATACCACTCAACAGACCAACCGCTAACGTCCCTACACTTAAAACATGATCATCACTGACAAACAGAAAGTGCAGGGTTAGAAAAACTTGGCCCATATTGTAGAGAATCAAGGTTGACTGTCGATGGCATGTCCACTGTCGTTGTCGGCTCTGCAGGAGGTACAAAGGTATCTTCACAACACACATCCTTCATGGTAGGGACCACGCGGCAGCACCCAGGGAGGTAGCTGGTTGAAGGAATCGCAAGAAATTTGTTGATGATGAAGAATATTGCACTCAACTCACAATCACTTATATGGAATGAAAGAGCAGCCAATCACCCCATGACTAATATCACTCGAGGAATAATGATTGAAACCCATATCTCACATATGGTTTAGGAAAGCGACAAGGGGGATGGTGCAGAGGGAGTACGCCAGGGTGCACAGTTGATGGTGCATCAGTGCATCCAACCCGTCTGGCATAGGTGCAAGCAGAAAGGCAAGGGAGCCTTACAATGCAGTGTCCAGAACAGGGTGGCGTGTCCTGTGATGACGGTAGAGACCCACCCCGTGGGTGCATAGGGAAAAGAGGACATACCTTGCACCAAAGGTCGGAATGTCCCTCAATCCTCACCTCTCGATAATTGATTGAAGAAACTCTAGTCACACTCAGCCCACCCTCTGTTTCACGCTCTGTTGATAGATACAGAAGGGCAGCCCTTTCTTGAAACCCATTGATGTAATCCTCATGGTCACTTGTGCAGAGGTTGTATGCCTTGTGCGCATTTGATGGTACAACTATGCATCCGGCCCTGTGCCGGCATACAGTGCGAGAAGGAAGGCCAGGGAGCTTTATGGTGCAGTGCACAAAAATAGATCGTGCTTTGTGCATTGAGAAGCCCATCCCGTGCGTGCAACACTCCATTCACACTTCTCACCTCTCATTTGATTTAAAAGGAAAGATTGGTCACTCACCCCACCCTCTGTCTCACTCTTTGATAGATACAGAGGGCAACCATACTCACAACCCCATCCTGTTAGGATGAAAGCTCGCGTCACTCGATTGTTTGTCGATGAAGATCGCATCGTCAGTTGTTGAAGAGGCATACCCAAGGAGGTAGCCATCAGATCGAACGTGGGGTTAGATAGGAACATGGCGTCTGCTAGAGGATTGTCAAACGCTCTGCAAAACGGCACAGGACACAGCGTACCAAGGGAGGCAGCTTCGGAACTAGATCCTGGGGATGTCAACTGATGAATCCACTTTCTGGACTGCTGGGTGTTGCCACCTTGTCCACAGCCAGCTTCTTGCCCAAGGGTGTGTGCCACCTTTTCTTGGAACGAGGCATGCTATGACAGGGAATTTCTTCCTTTTCTCCCATAACAGTTTTTTTTTCTTTTCTTCTTTTCTTTCCTTTTTTTTTCTTTGTTCTTGTTTTTTTTTTCCCTCCTATTCCCGAGGGTGTCTCCACCTTTTCTCGAATAATAGGTCGGCATGACAGGGCCCAAAGTCCTTTTCTCCCATGACCGATATGTATATATATATTTTTTCTTTTTTGAATTAGGCAAGGGAATGATAGAAATACCATTTGTTAGAACCAACATCGCCACTGCCGCTGGTGGAAAATAGAGGATAAAAGATCAGGGGCGGGAGGCCTCATCAAGAGTGGCTGGAAACGGCTATCAGAAGTAGTATCATAAGAGTTACAGTGCCACGCCAACGGGGGAAAGGATCAGGTGACCGTGATTGTCAAGATCCCCAAGGAGGAAAGTACTTCTTCAGGCGATATCCATTGATCATAGGAAGGGATCATCAGAGGCATCAACGGTCTGCACTTTGACAGAGCCATTAGGGTTGACAGTAAGTACCTTATATGGGCCCATCCACCGCTGTTGGAGCTTGCCAAGAAACTTGCCAAATCGTGAATCATAGGCTAGGACCAAATCACCTTCTTTGAAATCCTTGTGCTTGATGAAGCTGTCATGGTAAGCCTTACATCGAGCTTGCGTGGCTTCCATGTACTGTAGAGCCATTCTGCGAGTTTCTTCCAAACATTCCAAGTGCAGGAGACGGCATTGCAGTGAATCATCGTCCCCTAAACGCTCTTTGATAGCCACTCGCAAAGAGGGCAATTCCAGTTCAACAGGGAAAATAGCTTCTGTACCATACACCAGCTGGAAGGGTGTCTGTCCTGTAGCTGCTTTATGGGAGGTTCTGTACGCCCAGAGGGCCTCTGTAAGTCGATCATCCCACGACGATGTGCGGCAATTGTTCTTGTCAGAATCAAGTGGAGGATGTGATTCGTGACTTCGACTTGGCCGTTGGCTCTGGGATAATAAGGAGTGGACTTGCGATGGTGGATCTTATACAGCTATGTCAACTCTTCCATGACTTTATTAATGAAATGAGTGACTCTGTCACTTACCAGCTCTAGGGGACTGCCTAATGTTAGATATGATCAATGCCCCACCCTCATTAGGTGCTACCAATGATCCATGGTGCTCAAAGTTGTAAGGCCCCCATTATGAGGAGAAGCCAAATGTGAGCCCGGACATTGGTTGAGTCTTGACTTGTATATCAGATGAGGTCTATGTGACCGGATGGCAAAAAGGTGACTGTTGTGGGTCTAATCTTTGGGTTAGACGGAGTGGTTAAGCTGGTAGCAACTCGAGGCACATTGCATTGAGTTGCGTGGTAAGGGAGTTAAAAGGGCCCCTATTGTGGGGTCCGGGGGCTCTTCCCTGGAATATTCCCTGGCCGACTAGTGGAGGCTCATATGGTAGATCGGTGGTCAGCAGGCCGACCTAATGACCTTCGCGGGCTATAAAAGCTAAACCCCTTCGCAGCCATCATTCACTCATCTTTCACCCAATCAGAGTTGTTGTTCCAGCTAGCCTTAAGCTCTTCACCTAACTTCTGTCTAGATCGCCATCTAAGCTTCACACAGTGGAAGCGCACGGGTGGACAGAGCCATCTTTGTATCAGTTGTTTGGAGTTAAATAATTTATTGATTCTCCTCTTATCTGTTGTGTACTCTCTATCTCTTTCTCAGATTCTGTTCGCTGCGCCGTGTAATATTTTACACCTAAACAGGTGATGATATTCTCATACATGAACAGGGCCACACTATTGCCATCATCCCGCTTTAGGGCTTTAGCTTCACACCACTTTGTGACATAATCCGTACATGCCAAGATGTATCTGTTCTGCTTCCTTCTGGTGGGAGGATCGATTGGGCCAACAAAGTCGATGCCCCACTTCTCAAACGGCTTCAAAGGAAGAATAGGTTGCAGTGGCATGGCACTTGTTTTAGTGGGTTTTCCCATTCGCTGACAAGCATCACATCGCTTGCAGTAATCATAAGCATCCTTATGGAGGGTCGGCCACCAGTAACCTGCTAACAGAGCTTTCCTGGCTGTAGCTTCTCCTGCGAAGTGGCCTCCACACGGCTCGTCATGGCAAGCCTTCAGAACAATCCCAATCTCATCTCTTGCAACACATCTTCTGAGCACTTCATCTTTGCCTTTCTTGTACAGTGCTCCACCTAACAGGGTGTAGGGGGCTGATTCTAACATAAGCTTCTTCCTTTTCCAGATAGGTTTAGTAAACAAGCATATTTCATTCCATGTAAGAAAACTTTAACAGCATCACATGCAGCACAATTGTTTTTGAAAACTGTTTTCACTAACCATGGATTACCAAAAGTTATTATTTCTGATCGTGATTCTAGATTTTGTAACAACTTTTGGATTACTTTGTTTGCTAACCTAGGCACAAAATCAATTTCTCATCTGCATTTTATCCTGAAACTAATGGACAAACAGAAGCCACTAGCAGTACTATTCTAGATCTTTTACGTGCTTACACTATTTCTAAACCACAGACATGGGACACACACTTGCATTTATTACAGTTTGCATATAACAATACACCGCACATATCTACAAAGAAAGCACCGTTTGAAGTCATTTATGGTTATAGATTGTCTACACGTGTTGCATCTTTATCAAATAGAATTCAGAGTGCTGATGACATTGCTAGTAAGCACGCTACTATTTTTTATGAGGTTAAAGACCCGATTGCCAAAGGCCAGCAATCATATACCAAACAAGCCAATAAGAAAAGAGAAGCAATGAATTTCAAAGTTGATGACTATGTTTGGTTGAGAATAGAAAAACGTAGATTATAAAGTGTAGATAGACACCCAGTTGTCAAATTAGCACCTAGATTCTATGGACCATTTAAGATCATTCCCACAAAATTAATGACAATGCATTCAAGCTAGAATTACCACCTCATTGGAAAATTCACAACACATTTCACATTAGTTTATTACGACCCTTTAGAGGCCAATTACCTGTACACCCTGTTTATGAAAACCCACCTTTGTTAGAGGAAGAGACTCAAATACTTGAACCTGAAGCTATCATAGATACTGACTTTATGACCACTAGAACTGGCCGAAGATATTCTAGATATCCAGTCAAATTTAAGAACCATCTTGTAGAAGAAGCCCAATGGATGCATGCTAGAGACTTAAATACTTTCCCCACTCTGCTAGCTCCACATTGAGCTAATAGCAATTGAGGTCAATTGCTATCCCACCCCAGGGGTATGATGCCAGGAGGCATATTTCACGGTGGATTCCATGCCACGGTGGATTTCGTGAGATTTTACGGTGGATTCCGTAAACTTTTATGACTGGGGCTCATACACAAAGTGGATTCTTTGTGTGAGAAGTTGATGGGGACGTCTATCCTTTTCGGGCATTTCATTAATTTAGTGTGTACATGGGTGATTCCATAGCGGGTGATTCCGCAAAATGCATATTAATTTAATAAATGTTTACGAGTTTAGAGTGCACACTCGTAATAAATTAAGGTTAGGATTGATTTCTAACCAGTTGATTTATTTATGTAGCTGAAGACTGCTAGGTATTCATTTTTGTCAGTTTAATTGTATTATTTTATTAACAATTGTGAATGCTTCAGTTGATGTGTAGAGATAGCAGCAGTGGCAGAGGAAAGCATTGGAGGATAGCGAGTATTCGATTTATCATTTATATTTTGATGGGCGCATACCTTAGGCATGGCGCCTATATTTTGTCGGGCCTATTTATTGAGGCGTTGGATATTTATTTATTATTTTGTATGTGCATGGGCGCACGATTATGTTATCTGTACTTAGACATTGTATTGGGTATGCCAGACTCTTTGGGCACCGCCCATTAGCTTTATTTCTATTTTGTGCTAAAGCAAACTCAAAAGCCAAAAGCTTGCTATTTTGTAATTTGGGCTATTATTTGAGCTTGAAGATGATTAATACATAAAATACATGCTTTGTGGAGCGCTCACACAAGGCATGGGGGGAGATTGCACCCAAGTGGTCTCTTGTTCATGTCGTGCATGCCTTTTACCTTGAGTTTTATGAAAAAAGTAGAGTTCTTTTGTTCTTGGGACCTTTCGCCATTCACTACGCGAGCGTACATCATCCGATTTGCGCACCATCAACAGATAATACTCGAGCATCTTGCAATGTGTTTGGATCAATTTCCTTCGAGCTCACGTATCTGTCAAGATGTATGATGTGCTTGTTTATTTTTGTGTAGAAATGCAAAGATATATAATGAAAAAATACAATGTATAAACACCTCACAAGCTCTCTCATCTTGTAAATGATATCACGTACATCTTTGGATACATAATGGGATATGCTAGTAGGAAGTACGAACTGAATATAAACAATATTTATAGATCAAATGATTAGTTGAGGAAAAAATCATCATATCCCAAAGTTTACACATAGTTACTCCACTAATTACTATATTCATGGTTAGATATACCCTTACTTGAATCATTTTGTGCCAATCGTGGGACTTCAAACCAGATAGTTGCTCCACACCTCTTTTCTTTTTCTTTATGAAGGCTCCCTTGAGACATCTCATACATCCTGTGGGTGTTCGAAAGATATATATTTGTTCATTCACTATTTTTTCCTTATTCTTTGACAACATCCAAGGTGCATGGGGTAGCTCAATCTTTCCTCTGGGTCCAATGCGTGGCCAGGCTCGTCTCATGCGACCAATATTACGTAAATCCTCCCTTACATTAACTAAATCACGAGCCCCTATCAAGTGATCCCATAATGTAGATACAACATTTTTGAATATGTGCATGGGGTCCAACAGGTGATTGATCTTGAGTTCAATCCAGTATGGAAGACGAAAAAATATAGAGAATCTAACAAACAAACAATGTATTATGTAAACAATTCATCATGCTAAATACTTTAAATTCAATCGAGAGAAATGCACTTCTTACCGACTCATGCTGAGTGGAGGGTAGCTGTCGGCATTAATCCATATCTCCTTCCAATCTCCAATGGTTAGAGATTGTGGAGTCATTCCATTAGTAGGGAGAACATATTTGGGATGGTCAATAGGAAGAAATGGATGATGATTGTCGTAGATAACCTTCTTTAAATGTGCCGGCCTAGAGGAAACTAGAGAGGGACCGCAAATAGGACATGCATGATATCCTGACATGGTTAAACCTGAAAAAACAAGTGAATTAATAAAATGCAATTGATTCAAGTCTTGAATTTCAAATATAGAGTTATATACATGTACCTGAACACTCTCAGTATCCTGGAAAGTCGTGCATGGTCCACAACAACATGGCCTTCAATGTGAAATCTCTAGAGGATGCAGATGCACTTGTATCTTGCACCTCAATACCTTCCCATAACATTTCTAACTCTTCAATCAAAGGCTCTAAGTAAATGTCCATGTTTTTTACCTTGTGCTTTCCAAGAATCAGAAGGGACAACATTACATGTCCCTTTTTAATTGCCATGGATGGAGGAATAGTATAGTTCACCAATACCACTGGCCATACACTGTATGATGTGCTTTTGATGCTAAATGGATTGATTCCATCCATACCTAAACCAAATCTCAAATTTATTGGCTCTTCTTTGAAAACGGGCCACAAATTATCTATATGTTGCCATGCCGGTGTGTCTGCAGGGATCCTCCATTTTCCATCACTTGAACGATGACTAGCATGCCATGACATGAGCTTTCCAATAGACTTACACTTGAACATAAGTTTTATACGTGGAACAATAAAAAAATGTCGCAAAACCTTACGAGGCACATCCATTGACTTCATCTCCATTTCGTATCTTGATTCACCACAAACAGGACACTCTCGTTCGAACTCATAAATCCCACGAAATAAGACACAATCATTGACACATGCATGGATCTTGACATAATCGAGGCCTTCTAGAGATGTCAAGTAGTGTGATCTTGCTTGCTCTCTCTTAGTTGGCAATTTATTTCCTTTTGGAAGCATTTGCAATAATAACCTACATATATTTTTAAAAGTGAGTTAAAAAACCACCAACGTCATATATTTCTCTCAGATTTCAAAATAAAACTGAATTGATACCTACTTCAATAATGCATCCAAACTGACATTACTCCATCCATAAATTGTTTGCAAGTTAAGTATCTCGAGGGACGCACGAAGAACGGAGTATGTGCAACCTTCATACAACGGAGTAGATGATGCTACATATAGTGGATCATCTGGCTTCGTAGAGTGAACTTCTCCCTGAACCGCTTGCGAAAATAGATGGTGTACCATGTTGTCCAAAATCTCATCCTCTATGACTTGATGGGGCATTTTTATGTGGGCTACTATCATGGTCATTAGTCTCTACTCTTCTTGAAGACTCTGCCTCCTCGTGTCGACGTTTTGCAGCCTCTCGACGCCCGAGAGGGAGCATCTGAGGATGTGGCAGCGCATCCTGCTCAACCACAAAAGGGAGTTTCATGTACATTGATATATAATTCCTGTACCATAGACTAGCAATCTTAGTGGTAAAAAAAAACAATGAATACCGGTGATTTTTCTCGGTCCCATTCTCCATACAAGCTAAGGTGTGACATTGCAATTCGACGTGCTCGAAAAATATACCCTCGACAACGATCATACATGTATTCAATTTTTCATCGTAGCCATGCATCTCGATTATGAAGACGCAATATTTCATCCTCACTTGAGGATGTACTCATTGACTCATCAGCATGCACCGCACTAGGTGATGACGACGACATGATTAAACCTAATTCATGACAACATCAAATTAAAATATTTGTCATTCATACGTTTACATAAGATCTCAATTTTAAATACACAAAAATCATCATAAATACATTAAAACTTATGATAAGAATTCACTATTAAAACATATCTTAAAAACAAAAAATTATGATAAAGCCTAAATGTGCGTCTATATCTGCGTTTACATACGCGTCTATATTAGCGTCTATGTTCGCGTCTATTTTCGCGTCTATACTCGCGTCTATCTGAAAAATAGACGCGCATATAGATGCAAAAATAGATGCATACGTCAAAATTAAAACCATACTTAAATCATTTCTTTTCAAACTGGCCTTTCCTTTCCTGTGTTTTTTGCGGTTCTGAAGCTTGAGTTTAGCCGATATGCAGTCTCTTCATGCCTCACTCCTCATGACTCACCTCTTCTTTCATTTCAAACACACAACAAGGGAAAAAGGAAAGCCAAGGAGAGGAAGAAAGAGAGAACAAGAGAGACGAGAACAAGAAGAAGCAGCAAGCAAGCATCAAGGGAGGGTAACTTACCAAGGAGAGGAAGAAGGAGAAGGAAGAAGTGCCACCACCCGCCACACCAAACACCCAAGGTGAGTCTCTCTCTCTCTCTCTCTCTCTCTCTCTCTCTCTCTCTCTCTCTCTCTCTTTGTTTCTCTCTTCCTCTCTCTGCTATGTCTGTGTATTTAGGATTTGTGATTCCATTATGTATTGCATTTTGTAAATCATCAATGGCGGTCGTCGGCCCAAAATCAGCCGACCGAGCGCGTCTGATAGCGCGTCTACATTTCAGTGTAGACGTAGATATAGACGCGAAAAATGTTTCCTGTCATAGCGTGTGAGGGCGCGTCTTACAGTGTGTGTGCTGGCGCGTGTGCTCTGCAGTGTACACATGAGGATACATACACTGGAAGGTTGACCTGCAGCCTACACGCGATTATACACGCGCATTGACCTGGAATGTGCGTCTGATAGCACGTCTGTGCTACATCTTAGATACGAAGATAGACGCACTGGACAAAAGGTTCACTGTGGAGCGCATCTGAGGGCGCGTCTAACCTGCTATTTAGACACGGGGATACACGCGCCAGTGTCTCCCAGTTCTGATAGTAAACAATATGTTTTTGCAATGATGAATGTGACCAATTCCATGTTTGTGTTTATTAGTTTTCTTGTTTATGAGAAGCATTAGCACTTAAGTTTTATGCTCAATGTCTAAAGAAAACTCTTTGAAAATGTAGGTAATATATGATTTTTTGTATGCAAATAAATTTATCTTTTTCTTGTGTTTTTTTTGCAGATGTCGTATCCTGGTTCATCTAGCAATGACTCGGATTTGGATCGCATGAATGATACATTGGCCTCCTTTGCCGGGGGGTCAATGCATTTTTTGGAGGTTTTAATCCTAATAGGGAAGACTTTATGGGAGAGATGACCAGACACCTTGGCCACTCTCCCACAGCGAACGAGGTGTTCAGTGTCATGTCTAGGACGCCTCTGACGTCTTTGCCTGGCACTACTTCCCAGACTCCACATGTAGGTACTCCACATGCAGGTACTCCATATGCAGGTACTCCACGTGCTCCACGTGCATCGACTAAAGCACAACCATCTGCATAAGCATGTGCATCTGTAGAAGCTCGTGCATCCGGTGAGGTAGAGGGTAGTCGACAGAGAGGAAGGAGGGAGAGTCGAGGGGGAGGACGAGGCTTGTGTGGGGGTTGCCTAGGAGGTGGCAAGCGATCACCCTCACCAGTAGATCACATAGAGGAGGTTGTATGCCAGTACTATAGAGTTACAAATGCTGGTGGCATACTTCATGATGATGAAGGAAGGGATGTAATGGCGTACATGAGGAGCGTCGTGCATACAACGTATAAAGATTATTTCATTGCCTTCAAAAATCAGAAAAGCGGCTTGTGGCAGGAGGTAATGAGGGCAATCCATAGGAGGTACCCAAATCCTGAGGGTCAGCGATTCTCGTACTACAACAAAAAGGGTTCATAGAGGCGCTTGTAGATGCAATATTTTAATTGTGAAAAAAAATATCGGGCGCGTTTATTAATGTGTTTATTTGCGCGTCTACAAAATCGTGTCTAAAAGCGCGCTTATGATCAGAGTTACATGCACACTTAGACGCGCGTATAAATGCGCTACGTAAATATATAATCATATTTATAAAAAAGTGGACATATTCATATTGTGTATCTATACAAGCGTGTATCTATGCGTCTAAAACCGTGTTTACTCTGAAAGTTTTTGACGAGAATAGACGCGCATTTATCCTACAATTTAGACGCGCAAAACAGAGGTATGAAAAAAAAACCAGAGAGCATGTGGCTTTGCAAGCCACATGCTCTCTGGTTTTTCCCCATCAACATCAAATTGTATGCTTAGGAAAAACAGAGAAAGATTATTTCGAAGATTGGATATTGAAAACAAAACAATGTATGTAGCACACGAAATTTCATATATATAGTTGAAACGTTTTTACATTATGAGTTCTAGTGCTTGTGACGTCATGGTCGCAAGCACTAGCTGAAAGTAATACATATAAAAAATGAAAATTACAAGCCAAGGGGAGGCATGCATGCATGGGGCTCCTCTATATCTCCTCAGAAGAGGCATCATCATCGCTACCACCACCGTTGCTTGTGCCGCTACCGTTGCCGCCACCGCTACTACTAGTCCCCCCTTCGCTATCCTCAACTGCATCAGGGTTCGCCTACACAAAGGATTAAGGTATATAAATACCATTACAAATAATAAATTAGAGTTATCTGTACTTTTCATGTAAAAAATAAAACATACCTCTTCTGGTGGTGGAATCCTCATGGCGCGATTATATTGCTCCTCCGTGATGAGTCCCTCCTCGTAGAAATGCTGCCAAGTGGACGCCCGGTTATGACCTCGATGGTAGCCTACCTCTCTAGGAGTAGGCATCCTACCAACGATATGATACTACAAGACAATTTGAACATACAACGTATTAAAACACACTACATAATGAAGTGAAACAAATTACAAAATTTAATTTAAAAAAAAACAAATAATACTTACAAACTCAGCCTCCCATGACTCCCTGCCACCCGATCCATAATGTGACGATCCCATGGTTGCCATCTGGATACGTCGCGCCTCTGCATGCTGGCGACTTGTCATTTTCTCGGCTGCTCTCTTCTTGGCCTCTTTCCACTCCTTGCGGTGGCAATTGGGTGGTTGGCCATATCCAAGGCGCCCCTCCTCTTGTCTCCACAATGACTCCTTGGCACGCGTCATAAGGTGAGACCTCTTGTTATGAAGCGCGTCTCTCATCTTTGACCGTCCCCAATCATCTGAGAATCGTGAATTCTCGAGATTAGGGTACCTTTTATGTACTGCCCGCAACACCTCTTGCCACAAACCATTTTTTTTGTGCTTGAAGGGAATCATGCAATCTTTGTATGTGGCATGCACGACACTCCTCAAGTAGGCTATCACTTTCCTCCCCTCAAAGTCATGCAAGATACCACCAACATCAGTGATAGAGTAGTACATTTGTGGAGGCTCACCTCTCTCATTTTTCGGTGAGGGTGATCGAGAGCCACCACCTAGGCAACCCCCACAAAGCCCTCGACCTCCTCGTCCTCCACACCACTCTCCCTCCTCCCTCGATGTGCAGTACCCTCTACCTCAATTGATACACGTGCTTCTGCAGATGCACGTGCTTCGGCCGATCCATGTACCTTAGCTAATCCTTGTGTAGGCAAAGATGTGATAGGTGTCCCAGACATCACACTGAAAACCTCATTTGCAGTGGGAGGGCGACCAAGATAATTGGTCATCTCCCCCATGAATTGCTCCTTGTTTAATGGGGCTGGAGGATCAAGGATTCCACATCTACACAAGAAAAATCATATTAACCTATGCAGATAAAACATATTACATACAACGTCTATACCTGTGTCTCTGTGCGCGTCTATACCTGTGTCTCTGTGGGTGTCTGTCAGCGCGTGTATCATCGCATGTACACTACAGAGCACACGCGCTAGCACACGCGCTCAAAGATGCATCCTCAGAGAAACATTTTTTGCATCTATATCTACGTCTACACTAAGATGTAGACGCGCTATCAGACGCGCTCGGTCGGCTGATTTTAGGCCGACGACCGCCATTGATGATTTACAAAATGCAATACATAATCGAATCACAAATCCTAAATACACAGACATAGTAGAGAGAGGAAGAGAGAAACAAAGAGAGAGAGAGAGAGAGAGAGAGAGAGAGAGAGAGACTCACCTTGGGTGTTTGGTCTGGCGAGTGGTGGCGCTTCTTCCTTCTCCTTCTTCCTCTCCTTGGTAAGTTACCCTCCCTTGATGCTTGCTTGCTTGCTTGCTTCTTCTTCTTGTTCTCCTCTCTCTTGTTCTCTCTTTCTTCCTCTCCTTGGCTTTCCTTTTTCCCTTCTTGTGTGTTTGAAATATAAGAAGAGGTGAGTCATGAGGAGGTGAGGCATGAAGAGACTAGGTGAGGCATGAAGAGACTGCATGTCGGCTAAACTCAAGCTTCAGAACCACAAAAAACGCAGGAAAGGAAAGGCATAGTTTGAAAAGAAATGATTTGTATGATTTGAATTTTGACGTGTGCATCTAATTTTGCGTGTATATACGAGTTTATTGTTCAGGTAGACGTGATTATAGACACAAAGATAGACGCAGAAATATACGCGGAATGAGAGAGGGAGAGGGAGAGGGAGAGGGGGAGAGAAGAAAATATAATATGGAAAGGAGAGAGAGAGAGGGAGGGAGAAGAAATGAGAGAAGGAGAGGAAGAGAGCCAAAGGAAATGAGAGAGGAAGAGGAGAGAGAAAAAAAGAGAGAATGAGAGAAGAGAGAAAAAGAGATAAGATGTTAAACATAATAGGCAAATAGAGCAAGAGAGGGTATGGCCCCTACACGACATCCACATCTGTGCACGACATCAACCGCGACTGGCCCCTACAGCATGAGGCCTCCTCTGTGCCCTACTGCAAAACACAAACCAGATTGCCATCAAGACAATTTTTGCATGCATGAAATCGCTTCCTTGCGGAAGTACTTTCATGAGTGGTTTCAAGTTATATCTAGCGGAACAAGATCCTTACAAAGGTCAATCCAAATCGAAGGCTCTTCCTCAAGGCCTTTCAATTGAGTCACTCATCGTCGACTATCTCAAGAAAGTATCACAATTTATCTTGCATTACCTGAGGGACAGGTATGGTGGGCAATTGATGATGAAGGATATTCAATGGTGTCTTTCCGCACCAGCAATATGGGCAGAAGCTGCCAAGCAAAAGATGAGGAAATGTGCTCCGGAAGCTGGTATGGTCAAGGGAGTGTCAAGCAGAACATGCTCAGAGGATGTTAGCCCTCATCTATTAAGAGTAGTTCTGGAGCCAGAGGCTGCATCTTTGCATTGTCTCCAAAATCCTAGATTCCTATCCATCAGAGAAGGAGAAAATTTTGTTGTGGTTGATGTGGGCGGAGCCACTATTGATTTGCTAGTAGGTGAGGATTTGCTGGTGGGTGAGGATTTGCAAAAATCTGAGGCTGATGCTGCAGCGTTAGATGCGACCTTATTGTGGCTTCAAAACTAATGAATGATCTACATTTTAATAATTATCCTTGGACCTAATGCCAGTCCGGTTGTCCAGCTCACTTGTGAAATGGTCTTGGTCCAAGTTGCTTATATTGTTAGCCCATGCCAGTATCCAAAAAGTGTCACCTGATTGATAGCTGTCTTTTTACAGACTCCTCTACCCTGTAGTGTTCTGACTTTGCATTGTAAGCCTTGTGTATTCCAACCTCCCTCCTTGTGTATTCCAACCTCCCATGCCAATGAGAGAGGGAGAGGAGAGAGAAAAAGGAATGAGAGAGGGCAAGGAAGGGAGAGGAATGAGAGAGAGAGGAGAGAGAAAAGGAAATGAGAGAGGGAGAGGAGAGAGAAAAAGGAATGAGAGAGAGAGGAGAGAGAAAAAAGAATGAGAGAGGGCAAGGGAGGGAGAGGAATGAGAGAGAGAGGAGAGAGAAAAAGAGAGAGGGAGGGAGAGGAATGAGACGGAGAGGAGAGAGAAAAGGAAATGAGAGAGAGAGGACAGAGAAAAAGAGAGAGCGATGAGATAATTTGCTTATTGATTCAATGTGTATTCCTAATTCTATGGTTTTTATCATGCGCACACGTGCATACTCAAGAATCAATAGTCAATTTTAAAGCTAAATTGAATTTTCCATAATAAAAAGGAAGTATCTTTTATCATCTTCAAGTACATAGAGAAATTACGAGATACATATTGCAATGCTTGCTACTAATTGTAAGGTTTCTGTCGCTTGCCGCTAATTACTTATATCAGGCTTGTCAACTGGAGGAACTGCCATTCATTAAAGAGCAATGAAAAAGTAATTATTAACTCTATTTTTTAAATTCAATGATTCAATGTGTATTCTTAATTCTATGGTTTTTATCATGCGCACATGTGCATGCTCAAGAATCAATTTCAGGTGGTTAAATAATTATTAACTTTGGTTTTTTAATTATGTGAATTGCTAATTTTAGGTGGTTAAATAATTGTGCATCTCCTGGCGCGTCTATATTAGCGTCTATTTGCGCAGATATATAGACGAAAAATTTGCGTCTATTTACACGCACGTTTACACGCACTTATAGACGCTGTGATAGATGCGCCCGACTTTGCGCGTCTAACATGTGCGTCTATGCCTCGTTTTTGTTGTACTGTCGGATGATTGGGGACGGACAAAAGTGAGGGATATGCTTCACAACAAAAGATCCCACCTCATGAACCATGCCAGGGACTCACTACGGAGGCAGGAGGAGGGGCGTGGAGCCTATAGCCAACCACCTATGTGCCACCGCATAGAGTGGAAAAAAGCCAAGAAGAAAGCAGCAGAGAAAGTGAAGAGTCGCCAGCATGCATAGACGCGACGGATCCAAATGGAAACCATGGGATTGTCGCATTACGGATCGGGCGACAGAGAGTCGTGGGAGGCAGAGTTTGTAAGTATATTTTTATTTCTAGTTTTTTAAAATTTATATTTCTTTCAATTCTTTATATATTTTATTCTAATATATTGTGACTCATAATTGTTTATATATATCTAAATGTTTTGCAGACTACCATCGTTGGTAGGATACCATCTCTTAGAGAGGTAAGTTACCATCGAGGCCATAACCGCGCAGCGACATGGCTTCACTTGTATGAGGAGGGTCTCATCACTGAGGACCAATACAACCGGGCCATGAGGATTCGACAGCCAGAGAAGGTATGTTTTTCATACTTTCGTATTAAAAGTATAGCTAATTATAACTTTTTCTCTACCTTGTCTATATAAGGGACCCTGATCTTTTGTGTGTGTAGGCGAACCCGGATGTGGAGCATAGCGAGGAGGGGGATAGCGATGCTAGTAGCCATGGTGGTACTAGCGAAGATGTTTCCTCTTCAAATTCGTAGAGGAGCACCATACCTCCTCATGAGGCCTTCTTTTCTTGTATATGTATGATATCTCTTTGAGCCTACTGCTTGCAACCACACTTTAGGTCGCAAGCACTTAAACTTCCCTTGTAAATTCTTTTGATATATAGTGAATACATGGACTTTTATTTTCAATTCTTGTACCCGTAAGATATATTGTCTTTTTCCCAACAAATGCACAATCTGATATATGGGAGGGGAAAAAAAAAACCAGAGAGCATGTATTGTCTTTTTCCCAAATGCACAATCTGATATATTGTCTTTTTCTAGTTCTGTTTTGCGCGTCTATCTACGCATCTAAATTGCAGATAATTCGCGTTTATATGCGCATCTATAGTGCAGACTACACACACTTATACACGCGCTTCATAATTCAAATTTAAAAAAGAAATTAAATATCTTTTTAAAAAAAGAACATTGTTTGTTTTCCGCTCGCGTCTACCAGTGCTTGTAAAAGCACGTCTACCAGCGTGTCTATATGCGCGTGTATATGTGCGTCTATTGCACGTCTATTTGTGCGTGTAAATTTGTTAATACATGCGATTATAGATGTGAAATGGTAGATGCAAAAATAGACGGGCGGATAGACGCGCCCGTAAGAATTTCTCTATATTCAAAAATCGCATCTAAATGTGCGTCTATGAGGCCTTTTTGTTGTAGTACGCGAGAGGTCTCTCCTTGGGTGTTGCTTGGAGCGAGAGGATGCTTGGGTGCCAGGGGAGGCTCTGGCTATAAATTCCTTGTCTCCGGATCCCGTATAAGAGGTTGACATGACTCGAGTTGATGGGATCTTGAGGCCCGTGTACTAGTCAACAGGCGAAACTTGGAGCAGCAATCCTGTAGATTGCTGGGATAGCCTTCAAGCATGATATTGGATGTACTCCAAAATTATGATAAATAAAGAACATATATTTGAGAAAAAGAAATTTTCTTGACATTTTTTTTGTGTCAGTGCCTAAGTTACGTGAAGGAACTAGTGATTAATTTGATTAATTAAGGAAAGCTGCTTAGTAGTTGGTCATAAAAATCTCGAGGCCCATGTACTAGTCAATGGGCGGAACTTGGAGCACCAATCCTGTAGATTGCTAGGATAGCCTTCAAGTATGATATTGCATGTACTCTAGAATTATGATAAATAAAGAACAAATATTTGAGAAAAAGGAAATTTCTTGACATTTTTTTTGTGTCAGTGTCTAAGTTACATGAAGGAATTACTAGTGATTAATTTGATTAATTAAGTAAGCTGCTTTTGCATGTCAAACGTAATGTGGTGGATTATTAGAGAACTAAAGCAAACTGAGGAAAGTATGGTGGACGTGACTTAGGTCGGTCCTACGAAAGGGTGGTCCTCATTAGCTGGGAACTTTTCTCAAAGATGAGATATCAAGACTATGAAGACCTATTATTAGTAGATTTAGAATCTCGATTTATGCTGTTTTAGGGGAAAGAAATGGGACTATGCCTTATGGCAGAGAGGTTGAGCTTCATATCCCTCTCGTTTCCCATTCTCCATGAACCAAGTGCAGCATGAATTAGCTTCGACTCTGTTGTTCCTACGCAAAGTGGTTCATCTGAAGCTCGACGCTAGTTACTTCCTAGAGACCTTGCTGATTGGAAAGGAACCATGACTTCAGGTCGATCCTAAGTGGAAACAGCCAAACACTTCCACTTGGGGAAGACTCGGAAAGACCTAGATCGCAAACCCTATGACATTCCTTATGAGTGCCAGGAGGAGCACCCTCTTCCCGATGGACTACTAAGACGTGTCCCACAAGTGGACGAGCGGACATGTTACAGTTCTTTGTCAATTGCAATATATAGGTATTGTTTCTTCTATTGGTATTTTTGGATATCTGCGTTACAGGTGTCTGCATAGTAGGGAAAAAAACAAGGTTAATGCTATTGTTACAAAACTTTTCAGGTTACCTTTTGGTTAGGAATCCATAAGTTGAGCATGTTGGGGGTAAAGGGGCCTCCGCCTAGTCGCCCGTGTATTACTACATTGACAGTACCCGCCACTACACATTGCAGGTGGCGGGTGCCCGTCATAGTCACTTATTCTTTATTCTTTTAGTGTCAGTTTGAATAAAGGAAGGCTCGACCACACATTGTGGTTGTTGGAGTTTCCACTTTGAGTTTTACTCTTACTCTTGCTCTTGCTCTCCATCCGCCATAGCTCTCACCGCCAAGCCTCTTCCTTTTGGGTTCCGCTTCCCTTTCAATGGGTATGAGAGCAAAGGCATTCGAGCTTGCCCGACATTCTCTTTAGCTTGGATTTGAAGAGCTTCAACCTGAGCTTCAATGGCATCCATGGCACCTTCATTTGTAGGTATGTTTTGATCTCCCACCTCCTCCTCGAGCTTTCAAACCTTCATCGGCTTCTTCCAAGGCTGCATTGGAGCCCTCTCGACATTGCCAAGTGCCCCCAAGAATAGCGAGCGCAAATTGTGGTACATTTTTAGGGAGTTGGGCTGACCTGCTCCTAGAATTTCCTTGCTCTTCCTTGGCTTCCGAACACTCTTGAACACAATATTAGTGAGTTTGGGAATCTCCCAATTTCCATTTTTTGAATACTAAAAAGGTCGCACCTAGATAACATGTCCATAACTTTCTCAAAACCATATGATGTGACCCATCATTGGAAATCGCTTGAAAAATGGAATCTATTGAGCTATAGAATGCTCAATTTGGAGTTATAGTGTTCAAGTTATTACAAATCCAAAGATTTTACCATGTGTCCCAAACTTATGAGAAATTCCCATATTCCCCAATATGGTGTTCTTGGCAACCTTCTCGATCATTTTTGGAATCCGCGGCATTAGTTCTTGGCTCTCTGTGATTGATTCGAGTGCTTCCCCCTTCATCCCTTGCTGTATACACAATCCTAGGACCGTCAAAACACGGCAGCACTTGGCATTTACTTCTTGATGCTTCTTGGCATTGCCCGTTTGATGCCTATTGTTGCTTGGTGATGCCTGGATATTATGGGATGCTATGTCTATGCTTTGGGATTGATTTGGATCAGATTTGGGCACCATTTGAGCTGCATTTAACAGTAAAAATGCTACTGTAATATAGTGGGATGATGCTCATTTACTTGGTGTATGCATTGGTTCTTGGATACGGGGTGCTTACTGGAGGTTTTGAATGATCATACTGATGTATTTGGAGATTATCAAATTCTTCTTTTTGGTTCTGGAATGCTTTTGAGCTTGGAATAGGCTCCACCTTGGTTGTTCTTCACTGGTATTTGGCTTCAGTTTGGCATGCTTTGGACTTGTCTATGCCTATTGCCACTACTTGACATTTAGGCTTCTTGCATTTATGCTTTGGTGAGATATGGATGCCACTTGGTTTGCCCATGCTTGACAGTTACTTGGAGCTTTTCCTTCACATGTATTTGAGCATTTTGGATCTACAGGGCATTACATTTGGTTGTCAGTTACATGCTCTTTGAAGGCTTTTAGGCTTATGCTTTATGGGCCTGAGATAGTTTGGGATTTATGCTCCGGATGTACCCTACTGGGATTTGACATGTCTGATGCTATGTATTGGATATATTAGAGCGTCACTTTCTCTCTTTGCATCTGATTTTATTTCCAGTGGGAGCCTCTTGGCATATTCGGATGTACATACAATTTTACTTACAGTTGAGCTTGAGCTTGTGGGACAGTTATATGCATTTGCTCTCTTGAGAGCTTTATGTATGCAATTAGTTTGTAGTGGGCTGATTTGATATGCCTATTGAGGCAGGCACCTATCTCTGTCACAGGTTTGTCAGTCTCATATGCATCTTGGATGGTTGTGCATTGAGCTTCTTTCTGTATCAGTTGTGCTTGTGCTTGGTCTCTTCTCTTACCCTGAGACCCATTACATGCATGACTTCTAGACCTATTACATGCTTATGCTTGGTCTCTTCTGTTACCCCCAAGACCCATTACATGCATGACTTCTAGATGGTTGTGCATTGAGCTTCTTTCTCTATCAGTTGTGCTTGTGCTTGGTCTCTTCTCTTACCCCGAGACCCATTACATGCATGACTTCTAGACCTATGAGATTTATCTTGCCTGATAGGTTATTGGTTTGACATTTCTTCGTACCTTCTTGCCCCTGGACACTCACTATTGGATGTATCTTGCTACCTTGAAGTTGCAGTGACATATGTATCAGTGATTGCTTCATTTTGGGACAGTTTTACATACTACTATCATTTATTACAGCAAGCTGAAATATTCAGATTTTGAGCACTTCTATGAGGGTAATGCTTACTATTTGATGTTATCTTAGTCATATTTGGTGGATAGGTGCTTCTCTTGGTGATATCCACTCTTTTAGCCAATTTTAGCAGTGGTTTTTGTGCATTTTCTGCTAATTACAACAATCTACAATTTTTCTTTTTTATTTTGATTTGGGATAATATGGTTGGTCATCTGAAAGACACAACTCTCTTTAACATTTCCAAGTTGGATGGTACCAACTATAGGTATTGGAAGTCCTAAATATGGTAGGTTTTGGTGTAGAAGTTGTAGATTAAACCCCTGCATCTCAAGGGTGTTAAACCTGAGGATATGGATGATGATGTTTGGATGGAAGTTGATAAGCTGTGCAAGTCTACCACTATTTTTTCACTCTCAAAAGAGGTTCATCATAATGTTGTTCAAGATGAGAATTAGAGTGCATGGGATTTATAGGAGAAGATTTAGGAGCTCTATCCGCAGTAGAGTCCTGTGTCATAGATGCATTGGCTAAAGCAGTTAATGGACCTTTGCATGAAGGAGGGGACCTCCCTATCATCTCATTTCAGTCAGTTTCATGCTATCATGAAGAGTCTGTTGTCACACAGTATTGACTTCAAAGACAACTTGTACCCGTTATTTTTTCTTGGCACCTTGCTTGAATCATGGGACGTCTTCCGTACTGCCATATGCATGAACAAGCTTGATGGGCTGAAAATCAAAGATGTTGAGAGTGCTTTATTGACTGAGGAAATCAATAGGAGAAACAATGATGCTTTTCACTCTTCACATGCATTGACCATTAGAGGTGGCAGACGTGGCAGGCATGATAATGATCATAAGGGCAGGGACTCTCAGAAGTCTAGGTCCAAGTCACATGGTCGCAGTAAGTTCTGTGGATGGAAGTCTGATCTTACCTATCATTATTGTGGGAAAGTAGGACATATTAGGCTGCACTGCCATAAGATGCGCGATGATAAGCTCAAGGAAAAGGGAAAAGAGAAAGTGCAGGAAAAGTCTTCTAAGTGCAGTATTGTACTTGTAAAGTCCAGTGTGAAGATAGAAGAGGTTAATGTCATGCAGGCCATTGATTCAGATGATGATTACATACTTGTAGCTTCTTTATGTGATGCCTTACAGGCTTCTGAGATACATTCTTTGCATGTGCAGTACTGGCTTTTGGATTCATGTGCATCATTTCATGTGACACGCTGTAAGGATTGGTTTCATACTTATCATACCATCTCTGGTTCTGTGTGTCTTGGTAATAATAGGTCTCTTGATATTGTGTGCATTGGAGATGTTAGGTTACAGTTTCCTTCTGGCAATTCTTTTGTTTTGCATGATGTATGCCATGTATCTGCATCAACTCATAGTCTTATGTCAGCTGGACAACTTGATGATGTAGGGTATTTTGTGTCTTTTGGAGACTCTACATGGAAGATTACTCGTGGTAGGCTTGTGCTTGCAAGAGGTGCCAAGTTTGGTAGCCTCTATCCCTTACTTGTATTTGGAACTACATTGAATCATGTTTTGTCTGTGGGTTCTATCCCCCATGTATCCCTTTGGCATGCTCATTTGGGGCATATGTCTCTTAAAGGAATGAAAATGGTCAGTGCTGCTTTGCAGTATCTTCCACCTTTTGACTATTCACATTTTGATTCTTGTGATCATTGTTTGTATGGGAGGTAGACTAGAAATAAGCATAAACATTTTGGTAAGAAATGCATGGGTGCGCCCTTGGCCCTTGTGCACTTAGATGTATGTGGGCGCATGCCCTGTAAGTTACTCGATGGGGCAAAGTACTTTGTTACTTTCATAGATGATTACTCACGTAAGGTTTGGGCTTATCCCATAAACAGAAAATTCGATGTCTTAGACACATTTCAGTGTTGGCTTGCATAACCAGTCTGGAAAAAGGCTAAAATACCTAACCTTGACTCATTGCATAAGAATCAGACTTGGGATTTGGTTTCCTTGCCTCAAGGTAAGAAGGCTTTGCCATGCAAGTGGATGTACAAGCTGAAAAGTACCCTGGACACTTCAAGTCGGCATACAAGGCTTGATTGGTTGCTAAGGGTTTTAATCAAGAGCATGGCATTGACTTTGATGAAGTCTTTTCTCCTGTGGTCAAGATGACCACCCTACACTTAGTTTTGGCCTTGGTTGCATAGCTTGACTTGGACTTGTACCAGATGGATGTCAAGATGACTTTTTTACATGGGGACTTGCATGATGAGATTTACATGGAGTAGCCTAAGGGCTTTGCAGACCCTGGTAGGGAACACCTAGTGTGAAAGTGAAAGAAGAGTTTATATGGCTTGAAGCAAGCACCTAGGAAATGGTACCATAAGTTTGATGCATTCATGCAGCCATAAGGATACAGCCGTAGTGCTATGGATCCGTGCTAGTACACGAAGAAAGCCCGTGATGGTTTTGGTACTCTATATGGATGACATGCTTTTAGCAAGGACAGCTCATGAGGAGCTAGATGCTCTTAAGGCTCAACTCCATAAGAGATTTGAGATAAAAGATCTGAGACATGCCTCTCATATACTTGGTATGTGCATTACACGCGAAAGATCTTAGGGACTACTCTATTTGTCACAAAGGGAGTACATTCATAAATCCTTGAGTCCTTTCACATGCAGGATGTTAAGCCTATTAGCTGTCCATTACCTTCTCATGTGAAGGTTTCATAGGCCGATTGTTCACAGATAGATGATCAAAGGGATGAGATGGCCAAGATTCCCTATGCATTAGTCATGGCAGTCTTATATATGCCATGATAGCCACCCGTCCAGATATTGCCTTCGCAGTTGGAGTTGTCGCATGTTATATGGCTAAATTTTTGGCAATAAACATTGGGATGCCATGAAGGGTATCATGAGGTACGTGAGGGGCACAACAGATATATGTCTTTGTTATGGCAGCCAGGATATAGGAGTCGTGGGGGTACACTGACTCTGATTATGCAAGACATGTAGATAGTAGGAAGTCCACTTCTGGCTATGCATTCACTTATGCTGGAGGGGCTATCTCTTGGATGTCCAGGGGGCAAAAGTATATGGCCCTTTCTACTACAGAGACCGAGTATATTGCAGCCCCACAGAGGCTTGCAAGGAGGCTATCTAGTTAGGCCGTTTGATTGTAGACCTTGGTATGACAGATGCTATGCCTACACTTCATTTGGATTCTATGAGTGCCATTTAGTTGGCCAAGAATCTGGCCAAGAATCCGGTCTTCCATGCGAAGATGAAACATATTGAGGTGAGGTATCACTTCATTTGCAAGGTCATGGAGGACAGGTCTGTTGACCTTTTCAAGATTCTGACTCAGCAGAATCCTGTAGACATGCTCACGAAGAGCCTTACTACCGAGCGCTTTGCCTTCCTCAGGAGATTGATGGGCATTGGATGAGATGACGTCTTTTTCTTCATCATGTTGTACATGTGTACATGTTATACTGTCATTTCTTTTTTCTCTCTCACTGGGGCAGATTTACCTTTAAGTAGGAGGTTGTTGGGGGTAAAAACAACTCCGCCTAGCTGCCCGTATATTACTACACTGACAATACCCGCCACTACACACTGCAGTTGGTGGGCGCCCACCACAGTCACTTATTATTTATTATTTTCATGATAGTTTGAATAAAGTAAGGCCAAGCTCCACTTCCCTTTCAAAGCATATAAAATTTAAATGTTTCAAGTGTTGATGCGTTATAATCTTCTCATGAAGATTTTTTCAAGGATATGTTAGATATTATAGTTTTGATGTACAACAAATATAGTTATTCCTTGGGGAAGTCACTATATGTATATCCTCTACTTCATATGTGTTCAGGGCCTGTTTATAAATATCCTTATTTGTGAATTTTCTTGAATGAAACATAACCCTTTTCTATTCAATCTATAAATAACCCTTTTATATTACACCCTTCTGTATGTAAAAAAATATCAAAATAGTATTTTAAAAATACATTATTTTGAACCCATGTGATGCACACATGTATTCATGAGTAACTTACTCGAGAGTTGTTTGTAGCCCTAGTTTTTTAAATAGAAAAATGACATGTTAATTCTTATAAGGCCTAAAAGTGAGTCTAGATCTTCCCTATAATGATTACCCGTTACATTTAAAATGGTTGAATGAGATTTGCGAGGTTGGTTTTATAGTCATAGAAGTCACTTAAGTTTGGCATAAGATATATTGTGATAGTCTTATCAAGAATAAGGAGTTCAAGGAAGGTGATTTGGTTCTTGGATAAAATTGATGCTTTGGAAAGTTTCTTGGTAAGCTCAATTAGTATTGGCTTGATCCCTATAAGGTACTTGTAGTCAATCCTAACACTTTATCATATTCAAGTAGTTGATGATTATAAAGATACCATTCTTATCAAGTACTATATAATTGGATCTGTACTTCCCTCCATGGGGTTTCAGACAATTAGAGCAGCTTATCTCTAATTGTCAAGTACTATATAATTGGATCAGTACTTTCCTCCATGGGGTTTCAAACAATTAGAGCAGCTTATCTCTTCTTACTTTTAGTGCTAATCATGGCTCCATTTGACACTTTGTTGACATCCATCTTAATTATCAAAATGGAGTGGTATAGTCCTATATCCTCTTTTATAATACCACTCACTTTTCCCTTGTCTTCTCCTTTAGTTATACAAATGTGGAATGGATGTCTTTGACCAATGGTACTATGACCTTGCTAAGGAAAGGTGAAAACATGCTAGAAAATATGAAAAAGAAAAAAATAGATAAAAAAGAGAAAAAATAAAATTATTATGGGAGAAAAGGAAGCAATTCCTTGCCATAATAGGCCCTACTCCAAGAACTGAAGGTGGCAACATCCTTAACGTGGAAAGCTAAGGCAGTGATAGTCCTTTATTCAAACCTCTTTGGGAATGCTTTTTCATCCACATCAACTTCATTCTTCCTCAATGGAAAGGATTTCATTGATAAACAATCAAGTGATGTGAGCTTTCATCCTAACTAGATGTGATCATGAGTAAGGATTGCTCTTTGTATTTATCAAATGAGTGTGAGAGAGAGGGTGGGGCAATAGAATGTCTTTTGTTCAAATCAAATGAGAGATGAGATGTGTCAATAACGATTGTTGTAGGCATTGGTTGGGCCTTTCAATCCACAAAGCACAATCTGTTCTGGGCACTATACTATAAGGCTCCTTGGCCTTTTGCTTCTTTCATTAGATGCTAACATTAGATTGAAGGTATGTTTGCACCATCAATTGTACACAAGGCATTCAAAACTTTGCACAAGCAAGTTTGAACATCAATCAATGGGTACAATGAATTGGGTTGCCCTCCAATTTACTCTCAATGGTGCGTTGTCGTGATGCTATGCGGACAAAGTGTGAAAAAGCATGGAGTGCATCATCATCTGACTTTCTTATTAATTTAGAGAGTCAATGTGATCTAAGTCATTAGTACTAGTGTGAGTGGTATGAATGGTCCAAAAATACTAGATTTTTGGATAATTTTAGCCTATTTTTGATATTTTTTTGTAAAAATTTGGAAAAATCTAGAAAAGCTTCTATATTAGGATGGCATGCAAAAAGTAAGTTACTTTTCCAGCTAGTAGGGGATTTTTCATAAAAAAGACAGATGGGCGAAATCGCGCGGCATTGCGATTGCAGTTGACAGGTTGAAAACTGCACTTTTTTGAACTAGAAGAAGAAGACGAAGAAGTGAACTGGGAGATCCCTGATTAGGTGTCCTAGGGCTCTTCCCCCCTTCCGAAGCCAATGGAGCCATCATATTTGGGTTTCGAGCAGCAGAGAAGGAGATGTTATTTGGATGTACGTTTTTGTTCTACAAAGGAGCTCCAGGAGATCTAATGCCTGGAGATTGCTTTTGAGTAGTGCTAAACAAAGGATTTCAGGTTCTGCCAAAATACATATTGATTCAATTCATTGTGCTTTGTCTTTATCGTGTTTACCTCTTTTCTATTCTTTTTCTTCTCTTCCACCTTCTATCTCTACTTCCTTCTACCTCTAATCCCTGGTGGATTCGACCTTTTGACAAAAACCCCTCCAATAGCGCGAGAGAGTGGAAGATTGAGTGTGATGAGTCATCTTTTCAATCAAGTGAAAAGCGAGGTTTGAGGGATGCTACGACAATCAAAGATAAGTATATTCTTGAATCGGTATGCATGCATAAAACAAGATTCTTCATGACACAACAGTTTTGCTCTATGCATTATACTATAAGTCTCTCTAGCCTTTAGTATTGCACCTAAGCCAACCTAGTTAGGCTACATTGGTGTATCATTGTGTATGCACATTGATATACTCTTGTTATATCCTAGAACTTGTCAATTTCTTTGTTGGGTTGAAAATAGATTTCTATCAAACTCAAAATTGAGTGCTTTTAATGGGTGGGATGAGCAAGCATTTTATCATTCAATTTAAGTGATTAATGAGATTGAGAGGTCCACACATCGATGATGGCAATGTAATATTTTTCAATAGCAATTATCATTTCCCCTATGATATGCTAGTTTAAAATTTGATATAGGGAGTAAGAAGATTGGGGATGGATAGGATTTCAATGTTA
This sequence comes from Lygodium microphyllum, assembly GCF_053477565.2. NCBI lineage: Eukaryota > Viridiplantae > Streptophyta > Polypodiopsida > Schizaeales > Lygodiaceae > Lygodium > Lygodium microphyllum. Next base: position 457,089 of record NW_028229557.1, on the reverse strand, counting down.
GTTGAATGCCTAATAAATCTTTTAGATCAAATGCTCAATAGAATGGTTTAGTTTGTGACAGAGATGGTATGTAGCATTTTCTTCTAATAAATTTTTATGTAAATGTTATTCAATCTTAGTTAATGTTATGTGGTCCCTTCCACACTATTGTTCCATGCAAAAAAACTTCATTACGGTCCCACAATCATCATCAACAATTCCTAGGCAAAGTTTTGAAACCATATTCCCTTCAATGGCTCTAAGTATATTTAATTTCTTTATGCATGTTTTCTCTACATTCCATTAAAATACCTATTTTTCACATTTTCTTTGGGAATTATCCCCACAATCTTGTTTATGATCTCTTCAACCTTGACATTTTTTATTTTCAATTAACGTCAATTAAGCTCCAAAACTTTGTCTAGTTCATTTTTCATGTCTTCCCTTCAATTCCATGTGAACATCTACCTTTCACTCTAGATGTGTATTTTGAGCTTGTTTTTCATGTGTATTTTAAGGATTTTGTTCGATTTCCTTTTTATGGCATAATGTTCTCAGTTTTCAAACTCTTGATATTAATTTTTGTAGTGTCTTTTGCATTTTCTTTAGTTCTTTATGGGTTTTCCATGCAAACACTTGATATTCCATGTCTTTTGGTTGATTTATTCTTCTAAAATGTTGAACAATTTTTTACATTTGCATTGTTTGTAATTTGTTTGATTTTTTAATTTTAGGATGAGAAAAAGTTAAAAGTCTATTGTAGTTATTTATTTGCCAAGAAAAAATTAGACAAATAAAATGACAAATTTGGGCAGAGCTATCTCTTCTTTTTTTAATTAAGCAAGAAAAAACTTAACAAAAAACTATAAGAAACCTCTTAAAATACTTAAAAGAACAAACAAAAAACCAAAAAAAGTAAAGAGAACAAGAAAGAAAAAGAAAAAACCCCCTCCCCAACCATAAATCCCTTCCCTCCACGTTCACCTCTTTTCTCTCTCCTCTTTCTCTCTTTGTTTTCTTGCATAATCTCTAAGGGCCATACTTATCTAGTCTATTTCTCTCTTTGTCTCTTAATCTTATTGTATAATATCTGAAGAAGAAACAAAATACATATCTATCTTCTATAACTAAAGGACATACTTACTTAAGTACTCCCCAACATCCTCACCATTTAACCTTACCTCTCTCAGATGAAAATAAAATAGCAATGCTCTCTCTTGATCCCCCTTGCAATATGCTCTAGATTTAGAAAAAACATGAATCCCCTTCCATTGGTGGATGTACTTCTCCATGACCCTTTTTACTCCTATTATGAAACATGCTTATGCCATTGAAGTAAAATGCTCACATATTGCTTCAAAGAAAATGCAAGTTTTAGGATGATGCCATGCTCTCCAAGTCATTCCATATTCATAAAGAAAAGATGTATACAAAGAAGGTCTTGTGCCAAGAATAGGCTATTATGCTCCATGCTTGATGCTTATATGCATACAAAGTTCATTAGTTTTACTTAGGTCCTTTAATGCTCATGACCTCACCCCTCTAAGGTAGGAATGAACTACACTCTAACCCCCCTCTCTCACATACACTCACAATTGATACAATGAAATTAATGAACACTTCCCATTGCTATTGGAGTCCTACATGGCCCTCCACTCTTCATTCCACCTCTGTCTCTATCCTTAGGGTCCCTATTGAATGCAAGGATTTCCTGATGTGTAGTGTTAGAGAATGTGTGCTCAATGTAAGGTACCCACTCTTGTGTATATCCATCTAGATTTTGTTGCATATAGTCTCAATTGGCCTCATGACATGCTAGTGCATAAAATGGTGTGATTAAGTGCATCCTCCCCTCATGGCATGGTAGTAAATGAAAGGAAGGTGCATACAAAGCCCTAGTGCAGTGCACTAGAATATATGTTTTGCAATGCATAGTGATAACCCCTACAAGCTAAGAAAACATACCTCCTTATAATGAAATTGCTTGACATTCCTTTTTATTGACCTTTCCCACTTTGCACATGGCTGGCTAGAAAAATGTTTTGGTGAAAACACATCCTTTCCTACATATCCAAATTCCATGCTCTCACATTAGGGTAAATAAAAGAAAAAAACAACCATCTTATGTTCAATTTTTATTTTAACAAAAAATACCCCCATCATCTATGGGTCAATTTTGTTGTATTAACAAATGGATCTTGAATTGCCATTTGTTTTAAATTCTGTATATGTTAATTCCATGTAATGCTTGTATCTAACTAGGAGAGACACTTAGTGGAATCTAATTTCTATAAAAATAATCTTGTTTGATTAACAAAAGAAGATACATGCCTTGTCCATCTTGGCAATGCAATGTATGTTTTGATCTTATGATGTAACAATAATGTATTAACATTGTGTGGCACCTCTCTCAGATGAAAATTTTTATTTTTCCTAAGACTTGAGCTACTCAAGATCATTGACTACTTCACATGTATGAGAAATATGTAGAAGAGAGAAAAAGATTAAGTAGAGAAGAAAAGATTGAAAATGTGAGAAAAAATAGAGAGGAAGTACTAACCACACACTTGAAGGACACAATTTTGCAAATTATTTGTGAGAGGATAATGCAACTATTAGTGTAAAAAACTAGCATGAATTGAAGTGTCATTGCAATTTACTAGACATGAATCCCTAGCAATAGATTTCACATGCATAAAGGAGACCTAAAAGTGCCTTCAAGATTGCTGCTATGAGTTGTGTTTATTTTAGTATATGATATTATTGTATAATGAAGACAACTTCAATAACTAATTAGACATAGCAATAATCCTATGAATAAAAAGAAGTAGAAATTATGAATAATGAAGATCACTTTCAAAATTAAGAATGTACGAATTTGATGAAAAGCAGCAAAATAAAATTGGGGGAGAAATAGAGATGGGTCACATACAAAAGGCCGAAAGGGTGACATAGAATCTGATTAATAAATATACCATTTTTGAAGGAGAGAATAGCATAATACAAGAATTGTCCTTAACCAAAATGAATTGAAATGAAAAGATACAATAGGGTTGTACAATGTAATTTCCTTCGCATGGATAAACGTGTTACAAATGGAAAAATATATGAGTTAAGTACCATACCTAGCATACAAAAAAATGCAATTATAAAGCATACAAATCTATTGTTAAGACCTAGAATATTGATGATAATGACTAAGACATGAAAAACAATGTTTAATTCCAAGGGATTGGCCATGGAGGTAGTATAGCGTAACATGATTGTGCAAGGGAGGGAGTTCTAGAAAGAAGGAATACATTTTATGAGGTAAGATTTGTTTATAAGGTGTATGTACGGTGTTAGAGGGATTTTTGTCGAAAGGTCGAATCCACCAGGGATCAAAGGTAGAAGAAAGTAGAGATAGGAGATGGAAGAGAAGATAAAGAATAGACTAGAGGTAAACACAATAATAAAAAAGCACAATGAATCAAATCTATATGTATTGACAGAACCTAAAATCCTTTGTCTGGCACTACTCAGAAGCACTCTCCAGGCATTAGATCTCTTGGAGCTCCCTCATAGAATAAAAACGTGGACAAAAAATAACAACTCATTCTCTGCCGCTCGGAACCCAAATTTGATGGCTTCGTTGGCTCCGAAAGGGGGTAAAAGCCTAGGACACCTGATCACGGATCTCCCATATCACTTCTTCTTCCTCTTCCAATTCAAACTATAGTTTTCAGCCAGTCAACAGTGATCGCGATGTGCACGATTTTGTCAATCTGTCTTTTTTATGAAAATCCCATAACTAACTAAAAAAACAACTTGCTTTTGGCATGCCATTCTAATCTAGAAGATTTTTTAAATTTTTTAGATTTTTACAATAAATAAGATAAAAAATATGCTAAAATTATCCAAAAATCTAGTTTTTTTGGATAATCCATGCAAGTCACACTAGTACTAATGACTCAGATCACATTGACTCTCTAGATCAATAAAGAAGTCGAATGATGATACACTCCATGCTTTTTCACATTGTGTCCGCATAGCATCACGACATCCACCCCCTGTGAACCTGCACATCCTCCGGTATGTGCCAAAATCCTAGTTGTCACCGGATTCTAAGTCAAGTCTTCACGGGCAAGCATAAGATACCTCATTTGCCAAAGACCTGTAGGCATTGTGACCAAATTCACCACCCACTTAAAATGAAGAGACAATGGATATGTGGGTTGCAATCCATCTGGACGTCTCACAGATGAATACATTTGACATGTCGTACATGTTTCCACAAAGTGAGCAACATCCTTATACATACCCTACCACCAATATATTTCTTTGATCTTTGTAAAAGTACCCCCAAACACCTCTATGACTAGGCCATAAGCTTTCATGAAATTCTTGCGTAACATCTACTTGTGAAGCTCTATTACCCAAAACTTGCAATGGCATACCTTGTTTCTTTTTAGCATGTTTCCATAAGTATCCATCTTTTAAGAAAAACCCATAGGCTTTCCTCTTGATCTTCTTAAACTCCTTATCTGACCATTCATATCTCTTTGTTAATGTATTGAGATATTGATCATTTCTCAACCACTCTCCTACATATTTGTCTTCCAAAAACACTTCCACACAGGATGCAAAACATCTAAAATGTCTTATCTTTGTTGTCCAAGCTTTTGTTAATGTTGTAGCAACACCTTGCATTGCTAAATTCACTCTTACAACATAATTTTCAGCTGCAAGAAAGTCATCTTCTTCCTCCTCATCCATCATCACATCTTCATTCTCATAGCGTGCTCGAGATAACATACCTGCCACTGGGTTATCTCTTCCTGCAATATGCTGAAATTCAGGGTTCAAAGATTTAATGTATGCAATCCACCGAAGCATAGCAATGTCCAAGGTAGCACAACTAGTAATCATACCCAATATAGGCAAACAATCAGTCTTAATGACTACATGAGCACCCATAAAATACTCCTTATCACATTTAAGGGCTGTCGCAATTCCCCATAATTCTCTTTTAACCTGTGGGTACCTTCTCTGGCATTCAGTCAACCAAAACGTATTGCATATCTTTTCCCTTCCTCATCGTCTTGCCCAATTGCCCATTCACTCCCAACTGGGCTTGTATCAAATGTAATAATGATAGGCTTTCCATGTAAATAATCAACCTTTCTCAATGTAGGAGTAGATTAAATTAAGAGTTGCTTCAATTTCTTCATTGCTTTCTGATGCTTCATTTCCCAATGAAGTCTGTGACCTTTCCTCAGAAGTTGATATAGAGCATCGGCTACATGTGCAAAGTAAGGAATCCATATCAAATAGAACACACATGCACCCAAGAATCTACACACCTCTAATACATTCGTGCATACATCTTGCAATTTATCAATCCCATCTATTTTTTGTGGTGATGGTCTTTGCCCATAGGGCCCACACATATGACCAAAAAACAAAACCTCTTCAACTCCAAAGATAGACTTTTTTTCAGAAAGAGTTAAATGCACCTCTTCTAGACGTGTCAAAATCCTCTCACAATCCACAATATGGTCTGCAACAAACTGTCTACATCCATGAGCGTCCATCTCTTCATTCTTTTCATCCATTGCACACCCTTTGATTGGAACATCATCCAAGAAGGGCATTGTCAATTGTGGTATAAAATACATGAGTACCCTATTCATAGCATTTGTCATGTGCCACTAAGTTTGTTGCACCTATGGGAGAGTACACATCCATACTAACCCCAAGGGAGTCTTCATGGTTGTGATCTCCATGCTTTCAATTGCAAGTTGAAACTGATCATACCCCGAGTAAAGATTACCCAAAGAATAGATTGCTCTGCCTACAAAATCCTCTACAAATTCATCAACCAGAGGACTTGCAACCACATTTCTTATGGTCAGTTTATTGACCAGTTGCATGTCTTGAATAAATCTCAAAGCCCCATTCTTTTTGGGCACAGTAAACCAACGATTTGAGTACAGGGTTGAAGAGGGCTTCAAGATCTTCATGCAAATCTTTTCATTTAGCAAATCCATCAGCTTTCGCAAGTAAGCTTTAGGCACTGGAATAGGCCTCAAGTTCCATGGCACATGTGGCACAGTAAATATTACCATAGGAAAGACAACATTTGGATCCAAAAACCTATTTCACTTGGCTGAAATGCAAATTCCTTTCCATGGCTAGCCAACATCTGCATAAAACAATCTTTCTCAGTAGGTAAAAGAAACCCTTCTACACCAACTTTAAATTCCTGTAATGTTTCAGATGTAAACTGATGACCTATATCTTTAGGATCTCGTAAGCTTGGCTGTCTTGACACTTTTTCATACAAACCCTCACTCTCTGGTGGAAGTGGCAAAGTAATTGGTTTCAACTTTTTGTCAACTGTCTTATACTTTGTCTCCACAAGTGCTTCAGCCCATTGTAATCCTTCTTGCTGAGCGAACAATGCTATAACATTATACATATCCAAAGAACATAGTGACAACACTCTGTTTTCAGCCTCATTTTCTACATGTAAAGTTGCTGAAATTTTAGCCATAGTGTCATTAATATTCAGCCCATAAAAGATGCCTGAAATGCCTTCATTTTCAGCTAACAATCCCAATACTCTCAGTTCCTTAATAGCTCGTTTCATATATATGTGTTCAGCTTTGCACAAAGCTTCCATAGTCTTAAACGGACATGAAAACTATTTGTTGTAAACTGAGAATAACTAATAGTAAATACATGCTTCATTCCATCAAGAGGTGAGTACATCCTCTGAACAGCACTACTGTAGCCCCGCATTACAGCAGTGCTTAATGAAAATCTAGGCCTTTGAATTCCCTTGCATTTGGAGCCAAAGGAGACTCTCGAAGCATATCTCGATTTCTAGGATGATTAACACAAACAATAATAACTTGCATTGCTTTTGTCCCATCCTTTCTTCTAACTCTTGTAGAAGCAGAACCATCATCAAGCACCTTTGTTTCCATACACACTCATGTAGCCCAAAATTGTTGGGAATCATCTTGCACAAAGAAGTGTTACTATTCTTGTACATCACCAATTGTCACTTTTACATTAGGACATGCAGCATAGAGCTCTCCTGAAGAATTATTTGCAGCCCTCATACGCTGTCGTATTGCTGCGCATTCGAGATGTGAAAACCACCCGAAAGTAGTGTGTGCGATTTCATACTTTATGCACACTTAGTTTTTGTGATTACATTTATGCTCTGCGTATTCAGTCTATGTTGACTTTTACATTAGGACATGCAGCATAGAGCTCTCCTGAAGAATTATTTGCAGCCCTCATACGCTGTCGTATTGCTGCGCATTCGAGATGTGAAAACCACCCGAAAGTAGTGTGTGCGATTTCATACTTTATGCACACTTAGTTTTTGTGATTACATTTATGCTCTGCGTATTCAGTCTATGTTGAACTGGGTCAAGGAGAGAAGACATTACAACTATTTGAATAAATGCATGAGGAGGATATCCCTCTGGATAGTATCACACTTGTCTGTGCTTTAAAAGCTACAAAGAAAGTAATTATATTAACACCTTCTGCAGATGCCCCAATGTTGTGATGGGTGTTAATGAGGAAAAATACAAACCAGAGATGCAAATTGTATCAAATGCCAGTTGTTCAACGAACTGTCTAGCTTCGCTTGCAAAGGTTATACGCCAAGAGTTTGGAATTATTGAGGGTCTGATGACTGAGGTCTATGTAACTACTGCAACTCAAAAGACAGTGGATGGTTTTTCTAGGAAGGACTGGCGAGGAGAAAAATAGTACAGCACAAAACATCATCCCTAGCTCAACTGGTGCTGCAAAGGCAGTGGGAAAGGTGCTACCTGCGCTGAATGGCAAGTTGATTGGCATGGCATTTAGAGTTCCGACTCCTAATGTTTCAGTTGTTGATTTAACTTGCCAACTGGAAAAAGATGCTTCTTACGATGAAGTTAAGGCAGCAGTCAAAGCTGCGTCTGAAAGCTTAATGAAAGGGATCCTTGAATATACTGAGGATGATGTGGTCTCTACCAACTTTGTTGGGGATGAGAGGTCTAGCATCTTTGATGCAAGGCAGGCATTGCTCTGAACAAAATAAATTTATGAAGTTTGAGGCATGGTCTGACAATGAATGGGGCTACAGCAACCGAGTGGTGGATCTCATCAGCCATATTGCTTTGGTTGCTGCTGGCAAGAAATATTGAGATCTTCTAATCTATGCGACTTCGAGGTTGGGCCTGTCATTAAGCTGGTGGTTTTTGTGTAACACTCAGGAGTTTTTGCTTTTTTTCGGGACAGAGCCGCGCTTTAGGGGAAAAGAGAGCCGTGCTTTGAGGGGAGAAAAACGACGGAAATAACTGGTGCAGAAGAGCTCGGAGGAGAGGAACGTAGAGGCAACAGGGAACCCGGTGGAGGGGAATTTGGGTCGCGGATGATAGAGGAGGCAACAACCGAGGCTTCGTCTTCTTCAGCACACATGAAGTGGAGGGTGGAAGCATACAACGAGCGCCAAAGAATGATGAAGCTGACAACATCAACAAATCAAAGAGTTCGTGAGCTCCGAAAGGCTATGCTGGTCTAAGCTTGTACATTGCGGAAGAAGAACACGTCGATGACGAATCAACCGGATGTGGCTGCGATGGATGATGAAGGCGAAGTTGTAGCTGAGGTGGAGGAGATGACAGACGGACCTGAAGCTATCTTCCAATGCTGCGATGGTGCATGCTTTTGTATCCTTCCACGCCATCAAATGCTGCAATGCACACTGGCGTAACTCCTCTTTAAACCTCATTGCTATGCGGGAAAGTAGAAGCTACTACTCATGCTGTGAATCCAAGAAGCACCTTGTTCAGGTATCTGTTGCTCCATGGCTTACGAGATCTCGTGTACTCGCCCTTCTTGCAAGGGTCTCTCTCTGTAGCTTGGCTTCGAAGCTCAAAGGCAATTGAACTTGTACTGGCCAACGGTCGCCCCTCCCAAGTTATGGAAAAATCGAATCATCTACCGTTAATGGTGCTCAAACTCCTGATGGAATAACGGGAGAGGCGAAGAAAGCTCCAAATCAAGCAGAAAAAGCAGACAACACGAGGTCTTGTTGATGATTGGAATTTTGAGGATTGGCACGATCCATCCTCGTTGTCATCAGCAAAGGATGTGAATAGGAGTAGCAAGAGCAATATCATTGAAAGCTTATATCATCTTTCCTTTATACACACACGTAGAGTGGATCTCCTTCATCAGTGTTTTTTATATTTGCTTTGCTATCGAAGTCTGAGAAGCAACTACCTGAGGAATTGATAAAGAATATGACTTTTTATTACCTTATGGATGTCATCACTACTTCGGCCCCATCTTGTTCCTTTGAGTGAGCTTCTTTTACCCCAATGTGCTCTCCCTCAATCCACTGACACTGACTTTAGTGCTACACTAAAGACACAAACTAGCTGATCTATCAGTTGAAGAAGAGTCTATTTTGAAGATATTCTCTTGACGACTGGATGACATATCTGATGCTCTTGTATTTTGATTTATAACATAAAGTGGTTTTCTTGCAAGGCTTTTGGTTGATCCGTCTTGTTACTTGTACTTGAACCAAAAATTGTAATACACTTAAACCCTGGCATCATATTCGTCTTGATTATTTGTTTCGCTTGATCTTTCATCTTGGAATTTCTCAAGAACCTCTGTGGTTGTGACTTTGCTTTCGAAACCCTTCGACAACGCCAATTATGATTAATGTCTATAGGCCATACACCATTTTCATACAATCCATGTTCAATGACATTTATCTTAGATCCATAGTCAAGTAAAGCAACACAAGGAGTTTCACGTTTCCTTATTTTCACTACCGTTTCAGTGGTAGCCGTGGCCCAATGATTTATTGTGTAGTGACTTCGAGGAATAAATCCTAGAGTCTCTTCTCCATATTGTTGCATCTGCCTTACTCCACCATGCATATTGCTACAAGACAATGCATTTTCAACCACTTTCTTCTCTTTTCCACATGCATCCTGCATACATAATCCAGTCCTTCATGCTCATATTCAGCCCAAATACCCAACAAACTAGTTTCCTCTTCAAATTGCAGCAATGCACTAGTGGTATCACCAAGAAATCGACACTTCCTCTTAATTATGTCAATGATCTCATAATGAAATTCTTGTTTGGCAATGCCAAGCACCTCTCCCAAGGTGAATTCCACCCGATTGTTTAGGATCCGTTCTTTAAGAACCTTCTTAAGATCTATGGCTGTATCAATGTTAGATTGCAACTTATATCCTGGTTGCTTGCATTCTTTTTTCTCTCTTGTTTATTATCAAGTTTTTGCTCCTGACTAACCTCTTCCATAACATGCTTGGGAGGTGGATGATTTGTAGCTTTAGGCTGATCCACACTTCTTCTTGTTACTCTTTTAGATGTCCCTGCAATATCTTCATCTCTCTTTCATTTTTCTTCCACAAGCACATCCGTGTTTTGTACCTTTTCTAAATATGCATACACTGAATATGTATCTACCGGTGATTCTCAACCAGTTATGCCACGAATGTCTGCCCTGCATGAGACATTTAACTATTAGTGACCTTTCTCTTTTTAGCTACATGTAAAGCATGTGTCCATATTTCAGCCTTTGGACCAGCCATCACTTGGTCATTCATTCTATCCAACTGTAGACCAAAAGAAGAAGCATGTACCACTGCATAAGCATTTCAAACTGCTAGGTCTTCCGACAACTTATGCATACCTCCCTTTCCAAAATTCAAAGCTAGAGGCAATGTTGTTTCTTGTGCATGGATCTTGCCATCTTTCCAAAACATGAGCTGTTGTGCTAAGGCCTCCTAATAGGCAGCATAATCCTTTCTCACATGCTTCAAACTATCACACCACATAAATCTTTTTCCTAGCTTAGGGGCTGTTGCCCATCCCCTTTCCTCTTGTCCTTTTTCATCCAATTTTACAACCTTCAATTGAAGATCCTGTATGCCTTTGACCAATTCATCTAATACATCTTCCCTAACAGAGGGAACAGTAGCAGGTACATCCATAGGGTTAGCCACAGAAGTAGGTGGCTTACTGGATACATCAACTGTCTTGCCCGTAACTAGTGGGCAAGCTGGAGACATGCAATCTTTCTCTTCTTTTATGTTTCTTCACAAGTGCAGTAACAGCTTCCTTGACATGTCGCCACTCTATTTTCAAACATATCTCTGTAGTCTAATCCTCTAGCAAATCATCAAGCTTCTCTTGAAGCTCAGGATCAGCTGCATGTAGAAACAATTCAATTTTTTGACTTGCAAGAGCTTTTTGTTCTACAAGATCCAATTGCTCAAATCGACACTCAAATTCTCTTAACAATTCTGTAGCCACAAGATCCTTATTGGATTGTAAAACCCACTCCTGAAAATTCTTGTGCGTAATCAAACTGGTATCTTCAATATAAAATTCTTCCCTTAGTGTCTTCTTGAAGGCTACCTTATCAAAATCCTGCATGTATAATTTAGTAATCCCCGCTTTTAGTTCATGTACAGTAACACGTACAAAATACTGACTCCATGCAGGTTGAGCCACCCCAAAGAATTCCATCTTCTGAGCATAGGTATGTACATATGCAGATATATTTCTACCATTGAATAACTTCACCTCACGCTCAACTGCTTGTTGCAAAGCATTCATCACTCACTTTCTGTTTGCACAGAAGCTTGCATCACCTATTGTTGTTATTGTACCTGCAAAAGCATATTCATATTTTGCACCAACTGTTGCAAAACATCATTAGAGATTATGTTAGAAGGTTCTCCCATCTTGTCTTTCTTTCTTCTGATGACCTTTCATATCAGGTTCACCAATGTCGGAGGGGTTTTTATCGAAAGGTCGAATCCACTAGGGATCAGAGGTAGAAGGAGTAGAGATAGGGGATGGAAGAGAAGATAAAGAATACACAAGAGGTAAACACAATAATGACAAAGCACAATGAATCAAATCTATATGTATTGACAGAACGTGAAATCCTTTGTCTGGCACTACTCAGAAGCACTCTCCAGCAGTAGATCTCCTGGAGCTCCCTCGTAGAACAAAAACGTGGACCAGAAATAATAGCTCATTCTCTGCTGCTCGAAACCCAAATTTGATGGCTCTGTTGGCTTCGGAAGGGGGGTAAAATCCTAGGACATCTAATCACGAATTTCCTAGATCACTTCTTCTTCCTCTTCTAGTTCAAACTACAGTTTTCAGCCTATCAACAACGATTGTGACATTTCGTCAATCTGTCTTTTATATGAAAATTCCATAACTGGCTGAAAAAGCAACTTGCTTTTTACATACTATCCTAATCTAGAAGCTTTTTTAAATTTTTTGGATTTTTATAATAAATAATATAAAAAATAGGCTAAAATTATCCAAAAATCTAGTATTTTTGGATAATCCATACAACTCACACTAGTACTAATGACTCAGATCACATTGACACTCTAGATCAATAAAGAAGTCGGATGATGATGTATTCCATGCTTTTTCACACTGTGTCCGCATAGCATCATCACAAAGGGTGTTTTTCACATATTTTTACAAGCTTGCATCTTCAAAATATTATCAACTAAAGCATATTAGGCATCTATGATAGAATAGACAGTACTGAAATAGTTAAGTTGATGCACAATGCTCTCATTAAGTGATGCAAAATTTGTGGGTGTTTTACTTCAAACATGTTTACAATATCAAACAAAAGTAGTAAAATAAATCTTTGTTTGTGTGATGTACATTAACAATGTCCCACACATTAGAAATGAAATGAGATTTTAAAAAAATTGCCCTCCAAATATCTACAAGTAGTTTCCAAATGTACAACAGTCTTGGTCCAATAGTGAAATTTGGGTTTCAACCCTTATTCTCACACAATGAAAGTGACCAGTGCAAGTAATCCAATCATCCTTCACATATTTTTGTGTTGTGAGTGTCCATAAAGTGTTCTATAGCTAGACCTCAATAGTTTCCAATATGTGTTTTGTTATTGGCACCTCTTTCATAATTGACCCCCTTATCCTATGTGTTCACATCCCATATAATTGACATGCTATTTAACTTCCACATTTTAACAGCTTAATTGATATCACAAATTGTGTTGCTTGTCATTCATCAACTAGAAAAGCAAGTTAACATCGTTACATAAAAGCTTTTGTCATGAAGCATGTTAATATGGTGTCCTTTTCTAAGCTATAAAACTTATTGCTCCCTTAAGTAGCTAGGTCAAGCTATGATAGATTACATGACACAAAGATGGGGAGGTTTCCTTAAGATTACAACATCATGTCCAATAGAGCTCAAGTTAGAGACTTAATCTATGTATACCCATGAATCATAGATAGAAAAAGTATTATTTTGAAAACCTTAGGAGTTTAAAATTGTTACATAGAAAGACATGCCATCGTTAACGCTTATACGCATGTCATTGCTTGCTTATTCAAAGGCAGCCAAATTCATGTCATGCAATTTGCTGTTAAGGACTTGTAATTGATTCACCTTGCATAGAGGGCACATCCTAGAAGGCAAAACACAAGTTTGGGGGTCGTCGAAAATTAGAGATTTATCAGTATAGCATTACAAGGGAGAAGAGAGAAAGGAAGCTTTGCATGGAGCAGCTTCTGGCTTGCTTGCTTATCATAGTCATACGTAGTACGATTTGCAAAATATGGAGCTCTAATTCTTGCTAATTATGGAGTTTAGAGGGCGATGACAATGCTGACACCGAGCTGGAGGACGGCACCGAGGAGGGAAGCGACGTGGATGTCGACGGTGCCATCGACCTCGCCGTCAACGATGACGACGATGCCGTCGGGGAGGGTGACGGGGCCGACCTGGTGGCCGGAGGAGGGGTTCTTGAGGTAGCATTTCTGCTCGGGGGAGGGGACGTCTACCGAAGCCCCGATCTCCACGTCGATGCTGACAGCCACCCCGACCTCCACCACCGGCACCAGCACCACCGGCTGCCCGGACTGGTTCTCCACCCGGCAGTTCGCTTTCACAGGACACGCCATCCAGCTGCATATACTCGCGGCAACTACGACCACTACAAGCAGCTGCCTCAGAGAGAGCACTACACTACAGCCACGGCCACAAAGAATATTGACTGCCATGTTCGACGGCGCGCAGGCAGAGAGAGAGAGAGAGAGAGAGAGAGAGAGAGAGAGGCTCAGTATATCGAGCTGGGGGAGCTTGCAGGCTCCCTCTTTATAGCTGTCAGCTCCCATCATTAGCTCACTAATCAACATCGTTATCGACCAGATAATTAGTCATAGCCATATCGGGCCCCGGCATCAAGGCGGTGGTCGTTTCTGTAGCCAAACCTTTCCTTTTCGAAAGTTGTAAGCAAAGATGCTCATTTTGACGATGATCTTTGCCACACACCTTCGATATCAGCAATACTTTGCACACTGTTCTTGTTATCTAGTTGATTATAGATTTATTGTCTATATCCACCATGCCTTAACATGCTTTAAAGTTTTAAGCTTCATTGCGCCGCCTATCCAAACTTGCTACTCTCTCTCATCATTAGCAGTAACTCGTACTACAGTCTCTTGCTCGGGCTTTCAAAACATCAAGGACGAAGAGTAAGAAGCACACTACCCAAGTGCGGTATTTCATAAGTGAACTAGCAATTGGGGTATTTTGATAAGCGAAATTTAAAGGAAATGCTATCAACCTTGTGTCGTATTTCCGAGTGTAGAAACACCGCCGCCCAAGTACGTGAAATTTAAGATTCCCTTACCTCACCGAAAGGAGAACTTCAACATGATACTGTGGGCTGCCATCTTAGCTGTAAAGGCTCGCTCTTCCCCCCCACCAAGTTAAAAACTTCAGCTTGTGTTTATTTTTGTGGTGATTTTGTTGCACATCACAAGTCTCAAATACAAAACATTAAGTACGGTGTCTAGACGTGTGAAAATCGCACATCATATGGTTGTGGGATCTCATCAACGATGAGAGTCCTTCAACGGTTTCGACTTTGCGAAATTGAAATGCTTACAAGGGATCGTTCCACCATTGGCATAGGATTTGACAAGTGTGAACTAGACTTTGACATTTTGTGATTGATTGGATGTTATTTTTGCCACTTGCGTGGAAATACAAGGACCATGAATAGAATTTCAAACGACAAAGTTGTTGTCTATGAGGCACTTGCATATTGCTATAGCTGTTAAGGACCATTTGTCATCTTTTGCATTTTGGCAAATTTGCTCTCGACGTTATGAGGGACCCTAAGGATGACTCTTTGGGTTCATGTCTAGCACTACAACCAAAGTGGGAGAGTTTGCCAATGAAATGGTCTAGGAGTGATCTACAAATACTTAAGGATCAAATCCTTCCCATGAAATAAAGAATCTTTTGTGGAGTGGTTGAATAGTTGTACTTGCTAAGATAGTGGTTGCCCAAAAGATTGCAAGAAGGGTTGACATTTTAGCATTAGCAACTTTTAAGCCATTATCAATTACTACTCAAGGATTTGGATTTTGGTAACTTGTAAAATAAATTTCCATGCATTATTTGTGAGTTTTTCACACTAAATTATTCAATTTAAAATGGGGGTCTCACAATATATAACCCTTTTTATTTACCTACATTGAAGGCCTATTTAAGAAAACCATAGATGTGATTTTTTTCAATGGATTTAACACATTTTCTATTTGAACCTGAATAACCCCTTATAAATAGTAAATATGTATAAAATGTCTACTATCTCGAAACAAGATAAGATACGTCCAAATCCCTTTTAGAATATATGTATATAGTTAACACACTAGCTTTCAAATTTCGAAATATTCATAGGTTCGATAAGATGTTAGTCGTACAATTATTTTGACTTTTAGAAAGCTTGCAATCCCAAGGATTATCTGAAGACTTTTACTTGTGCTATCAAAAAGTGATCACATGCATTCATTGAATGACATTGAGGACGACTATTGTCTTCTTTTATACTTAAAATGCCATTATTTTCTTTCTTCTCGAGGACTTATTCGCATATGTTTTCCTTCCTATATGTCAATGTACATGATCTAGATGAATTATGTCTTGTAGTGACTCCCTCTCAATTACGTAGTTGCCTTTGGACATTTAACATAAAGTGAATGTCCTTTTCAATCTTACCTTTTATAGACCATACTAGAGGCTTGCCAAAGAGTGAGATCCAAAATTATCAAATAGAGTTAGAAAAATGTAGCCAAATGTTTTTCAAAAATTTCAACTTCAAAACTACAATGTAAAAATAAACTTCTATATTGTTCTTTAATCATATCGCTCTTGACCATATGTTGTCAAGCTCATGTCACACAACATTAAATAGACATACATTCATATCCACACATACACAGCCCCCCCCCCCAACACACATAGAGACAAATATATACATACATATATACAAATATGTGTGTGTCATGTATATAGGTATGTGTGTATGTGTATACATGTGCATTTGCATGCAAAATAAATCCACTAAATTGATATCGATGTAGAAAGAACATAACATTTTAAATGGATGAAGCCACAAAAACTCAAAAAATACTATTGACAATCCTCAATTAGTAAGACTGCTAAAGAGCAACATGTGTAAACATATTTATATACAAGAAACCAAAATGATTGGTGAATGCTTGCTATGATTATGAAATGTATGTATTATTGGTCAATTTTTGCTGTTGAATGTGGCCTTAGAGATTGACATATGTGTTGAATCACAAATTTAGAGTAAATTGTATGTGGTTATGTACATATCTTGGAATTTTGAATGCTCTATTATTTATCTTTTGTTTATTGAGCTCATTTTCCTCTATACACGATTGGTTTTGATTTTCAAGTGTTGGAAATGATCATATATGGATTTCAATAGCCTTTAACAAGATTGTCCTAGTCTAGTGCTATCCCATATATTTGGTAATGAATCCAAGCTCTAAGAGCCTACAACAAACTTGGAAGAGATTGAAGGAGGTACTATTTTCCATGCAAAGAAAGGACTATGGTAGAGACAGAAAGGACAAGTTATGGCAAAGAAATAAAGTCCTCCAAACCCAAGGGCAGTTAAGTTCAAAGTCCTATTGTCCATATGCCTAGAAGAGTATAGTATAGAACAATCCAACAAAGGGCTCATACTAAGGTAGAGCCACACAAGGATCAATTCGATCCATGAAAAAGAGATCAAAATTTCTCAAGAACTCAATTGAAGGATTTTATAGTTTATTCTTGAGAATTTTAAAAAAATGAGGATAGGTGTCAGCCCATGCACAACTAGTTGGTGAAACACATGGATCCCAAAAAGGAGTACAATTTGATGAGGAACCTCGACACATTCGAAAAAAACTTGAGATTTTTTCAACTATGGTTGGTACAACCAATGCATAGAAGAAAGAATGTTGTTCAAATGAAGGGGAGTATAGACTTCCCATTTGGTGTTTGCATCAAAGCCAACCATAGTTCCAAAATGTATAAAGGAGAAAATAAAGGCTAATGCTATTTTGAATTCAAGAACTTAGTGTAATATTCCGCGTTAAAAAAATGAATTGGTTTAATGGAAAAAAATTTTATCCCCCCTTATCCCTCCAGCCGACTGACGAGCTGGACGGGGAGGGGAATAGAAGGAGCTATTAAGCTCCTTGTTGGAGCCTTATGGAGGGAGGGGGACCATGCATGATGACACGCCGGGAGGAAAGATCCCCCTCCCCTCCACTATTTAAACGAGGGGGGGCCGCTGGAGAAGGGGAGGCTGAGCCGTGAGAAATAGAGGCCAAAGGAGACAACCCTGCCGTGATTGCGAAGAGGAGAGTGCCGCCATAACACCGAGCTGAGGGAGGAGGACGGAAGGCTGCTGCCGCCTACATCCTGAGGCCACCGGCTGCCATCGCCAACCAGTCCACAAAGAGCCGTCAGGGATTCCGTCGTCCTCCACACACCACGTGCATTCAGAAGCTTCCAAGAAGCTTCTTGGAAGCCTCTAAGGGGGGATCTTTAAGCCCCATTTCTCATTGATATTCTTTTAAAAGTCCTTTAACCCCAGTTTCCATTATAAACCCCCTTTGTTCCCCTCAAGTTTAATCCTCCCTAAATCCCCTTTGTCCCCTCCCCCCATTTAAACCCCCCTAGGATTTTTTCCCCTTAAGCCCCTCCCTTAGACTTTGGAAACCTACCCTCGGTTTTAATTCCCCTAAGACCTTTTTCACCCCCTTATAACCCTCATAACCCTTCTTCAACCCCCCTCATAACTCTCATTTTCCCACAACTCCCTAAGTTTTTTTTTCCTAATCCCGCGTATCCCCATTATTATTTTCCCCCCGAACCAAAAAAATCCAAACCATCATCATGGCCTCAGATGGTATCCCGTAGAGAGAAATAGTCGTGAAATAAAAGATAGGGAGGGAAAGTGGAGGGAGTGAAAAGGAGTGAACGAGGAAGAGTGGGAAAAAAATAAAAGAAACGGAAAAAGGAAAGGAGAATAAGCACTTTCTCTTCCTTCTACCCCAAGTCAAAATTCTACAAAGGTTCCATGGTTGCAAAACCACACTCCCCCATAAACTTTTTTTTCTTTTTTTTGGATCCAAAGAGACGGTGGAAGTCCAGAAGAAAGAGAAAAAGGCTACCTCACATTCAAACTACGATGCCGCCAAAGAAAGTCCAAGGTGTAGCTGCGGGAGGGTCATCTCCCGGTATCCATGTGGATATCTCACCCCAAAACCAGGTTTTTTTCTCTTGGCTTTAATTCGATTTTAAGTCGATCAGGCAAAGGAAAAATGTTAAGGATAGGATATATTTGTTCGAGTTATTTGTAACGAAGGAGTTTAGCTTATGAATGACAATGTATAGAACCTAGCTTTCTTCAAATTGCATCAAGCATTATAAATTACGAGCAAGTTTACCCATTTACTATAGTAGTATATTTTAGTTATATCCTAAGGTGTAGAAATTATATCTTGCACCATTAGTCTTATTCCTTTGGCAAACGAATCATGGTAAATGGCTAAATTCATGAAAGGTTTCTTTCGATGCTCAAATTACTAGGGAGTTATCTTTGCTAGTTGCACATCTTAGCAAGGCAATTGTTGTTATTTGGCATGAGTTCATCTTTAAGGAAAACGGAAGTTAAATGTTAGGAATTAACAAGTATAAAAATTAGATATACGAACTCATTTGGAAAGAAAATGTAATGGGGAATTGCTGGATGACACTCTATTAACACTTTTCCCTTGCTATTTGAGGACTTGGGGACTAATAAAGTGTGTATACACCAAGTTCACAGCTAGGCCTTTTTGTCCCAAGGAGTATTGTCGCTCTTTGTATCACCTTGGCATTATGCTATATGCCAAATTAAACTATATTGATTGGGAAAGTAAATTGTCACAAGGATAGTAAAACTGTGACAAGACGATTAATATTACCTTCCAAAAGATAACTGAACCAATCTAAACATAGAAACATTCATACCCTAAACACTTGACTACTTTCCTTACCGTAGGGACAATAAATTCATAAAGATAAGAAACTAGGGTTTGTCCCTAAGGTTCTTAAAAGAAGAAACCCTAGGCCTGACATATGTCAGCTTAAAGAAACTAAACAGATTATCCCATCGCACGACTTGCGCAGCATGTATGAAATCATTTAGTCTTGTGATTGATTCACAAGGAGAAAGGGGAAAAACCCTCATCAAGGACGGCAGATCCTTACGCAAGTTATCTTGCAAAAAGACGTATTTTTGGATATCCTTCTAAATAAGGAAAGTTGTAAATCGGAAACTAGCATATCTAAAGCACTTTAGGGTTAACCAAGTTGGGTATGCCCTAACATCGAAATGTAAAAGGATCTTGCCAATTTACAAGACACCTTGGGAACGAGTGTTGATACACTCAAAAAGGAAAGAACACTTCCTTAGCAGTTTGCCATACAACTGGGTTGATTAATGGAAATGTTTGTGCTTGCTAGAGATTTTAGGGCTCTGTTTGAATTATGAATTACAAATTAAATGAGTACCTATACTTCAGGTTAAAAGGCCTGAAGGGAGAGGCAGCTTCAGTTACCCCCGACTGCCTGCCTGACCCTTACCAAGGGGGTTGTTGACCGTGCCGGGAACGTGGACCAAACCCGCCGCGAGAGGTCTCTCCGTTAAGCTCTACTTAGAGTAGGAGGACGCTTGGGTGCCAGGGGGGACTCTGGCCGTAAATCCCTTGCCTTCCTTGTCCTGCACAAGAGGCTAACGTGACTCGAGATTGGATCTCGAGGCCCGCATACTAGTTGACGGGCGGAAGCTTGGAATAGTGATCCCTGAGGATTACTGGATAGCCTTCGGGCGGATTATGGACAAGCCTACGGGCGGAACTCCTTGTATTTCAAAGATAAAATGATGAAATGTAAAGAAAGAACTTTCTTGATATTGTTTTTCTATGTCACATGATAAGATTACGTGAAGGAACCAGTGCTTAACGGGGTTAATTAACGAAGCTGATTGTTATATGTCAAATTAATGTGTTAGATAATTACATAACTAAAACAAACCGAGGAAAGTGCGGAGGATGGGCCACGGGCCCGTCCTACGGTTGGGGTGGTCCCGGTTAGGGGAACTTTTCTCAAAAATCTCGAAGAACAGCGGAATGATCATCATCATCAAAAAGAATAACGAGAACGATGGCCTAGAGTTATGTCTTACCCGATTTACGCTGTTTTAGGGGAACGGAATGGGACTATGCCTTATGGCAGAGAGGTTGAGCTTTGCACCCCTCTCGTTTCCCATTCTCCTTGAACCAAGTGCAGCGTGAATCCGCTTCGGACCTGGCATTTCTGCGTAAAGTAGTTCGCTCGGGTCTGACGCTAGTTGTTGTTAGCTAATGACCCATTAGGAAAACCCTAATTCCGGTCGATCCTAAGTGGGAACGGCCAGGATACTTCCGCTACATGGCAGGCGCGGGAAGAACTAGATCGCAAAACCCGTAACATTCCATGGGAGTGCCGGGCGGAGCTTTTCTAGATATCCTTTCCGATGGACTGCTAAGACGTGTCCTGGATGATACTAGGGGACACGTTACAAGTTGGTATCAGAGCCGACCAACAACGGAATTGTTTTTATGAGATCTCAATAAAATGAAGTAAAGAAATTGTTACTATCCAAACATTTTCTCATCTTCAATGCTGTCTTGCAGAACTATGAAGCGTGGAACAAGTTTTTGGTGTTTCGGGTCATGTTTATGACTGCAATGCATTCTCCCCTTTATAGACAAAGAATTGGGATGATGAACATCCTGGAGCAGATTTATAATCCATCACCTTTATACATAGAACGAAGATGGACGGGGTCTTCAGGAATCTACTATATAGCGCCCACCGGTTTGCTTATCTACAGACCAACCTAAAGAGGATCAAGTGGTTGGAAGACTTGAAAGTCGTGAAGCTGTTCATTTTTGTGGAAGCTCACGTAAATTTGACTTTACATATTCAAGGTCGGAAGGTTGAAATGAACTCATATGTATATGAGGAAGTAACCCGTGTAATCCCAGCCGACAGGATTAAAGTGTTGGGCCGCCATGAGAAGTATGGATTCCAACGGAAAGGGTATCCTGAACTTCCAATGAATTATCGATTCCTAAAAATCCATGACCCAAAACCCTACTATTACAAAGTTCCTGTAGACAAATGCAATACAACGTTGTTCTCCCCACACTGAATGTAATGATTGGATTATCAACACACGAAACGTTGTATAAGGCTATGCCCATGTAAATACAAATAAAGACTTCTTTTTATCAATATCTCGATGTGCATAAGAGTTGTTAAAAAGTTAAGTAGCTTCATTATTTACGAGATAGCTGAACTAAAAATGAAAGATAAGCCATCATCAATTATCATATAATAACGTTAAGAAAACTTTTATCCACGCACAACCCTAGGTACAGGTTCCAAATTCGCCTCCTACATCAAGTACTGCTGTTACCCAGGAGAAGAAGTTCCTCCTCAAGCAGATAAAGCCACCCGAGTTTGACGGGAGAGGCAGATTCGTCCAGGATGATGCTGAAATTTGGATTGAATCCATGGAGGATTACTTTGAAGCAGCTGGTACTGCACCTACCAATCAGGCCATGCTCGCCAAGTTAAAACTCACCGGCGAAGCCAGACTTTGGTGGAAGCAATGGTGCAGGGATCAAGGGACTTCAGAGGGTTCCATTACCTGGGAGAAGTTGAAGAAAGCCGTGCAGGGAAGATATTTTCCACCTCCATATCGTACGCAGAAAATGAATGAGTTCTACGAGCTAAAACAGCTAGGACTCACTCTTGACGCATACTACTCTAAATTCATCTCACTTTTAAAGTATGCGCCACAGATGGACATGACGCAGCAGGTGTCCAAATTTTACGCGGGCTTAAATCCACCTGTAAATACCCATCTCGAATCTATGCATCCATCAGATCTTCAGGATGCACTCATTCGAGTGGCGCCTATAATTCAGGAGGTGCAAGCTAGACCAAGGGGTAACAAAACTTGGTCCTATAGTGACCCGAATAGAGAAGCATTCAGACCTCAAATGAAGAGAGTTCAAGGTCACAATCCGGGAAAAAGGAAGAAAGCAAGGACAAATAACGTCAACAACTTTGTTCCTACTCAAAGTAATGGTCGAAACCTCTGATGTTTCCACTGCAACGAACCCGGTCACTTCAAGAGGAAATGTCCCAAGCTCAGCGGAGGACATCGTCAAACGCCTTTCCAAGGTGCAGGCCGCGGTCAAGGAGCCGCCACCCATGGAAGAGGAAGAACTACCTACATTGCCAATAGGCAAAAATGCGAAGAAGAAGATGAGGAAGATCTGACTATGGAAGCTGAATTCGAAAGAGCAACAGTTCATGCCACTTTACACAAGAAAGGGCCGAATCACCAGTTCTCGGTGATTCAGACACCATCAGACTATCAAGGTAAAGGTTTCAAAACCTTGATTGATTGTGGCAGTACACATTCCTTTATCTCACCAGCATGTGCAAAAAGATTAGGAATAGCCACAGTAGAAGCACCTACCCTGCTTGTGGAATTGGCAAACGGTCGTGAGGTAACTTGTACCAGGCAAACTGCTAAGGTGGAATTATTTCTGGGAGGAAAGAAAACCTCAGTCAAATTCAGAGTCATGAATTTAGGTATCCATGAGTGTCTACTCGGGATGGATTGGCTTAAGCCTAATGACGCCCACATTCATTGTGGAAAGGGTCAAGTTTCCTTTCGAAATTCTGAAAGGGAATTTGTCACAACTCAAGGTGAGGCAGGAGTGCCAAGAATCCAATTGGCCAAAGTATCTCGGATCATAAAAGGAGTCAGAAAAGGATTACCCGTTTACCTGATCAAACTCAACAAGCTAGATCAAAAGCAAGAGTCTCATGAAGGACCTTCTTGGCTAAAGGAATACGCTGACGTATTCCCTGAGGAATTGATTGAACTTCCGCCTCCAAGAGAAGTAGATCATGAGATTAGGCTAGCACCTGGAGCTGCACCAATTGCAAAGAGACCTTATAGAATGTCGATACGAGAAGCAATTGAGTTGAAGGAACAGCTCAAGCAACTATTGGATCAGGGTTACATCCGGCCTAGCAACTCACCGTGGGGAGCTCCAGTACTATTCCAGAAAAAGAAAGATGGGACACTTCGACTATGTATTGATTACAGAGGGTTGAATCAATCAACAGTCAAGAACAAGTATCCTATTCCTAGAATAGATGAGCTTCTTGATCATCTTCAAGGTGCAAAGATCTTCTCCAAGATTGATCTCAGGTCAGGTTATTATCAGATAAGGATCAAGGAAGAAGATATTCCAAAGACGGCCTTCAATACAAGATATGGACACTTTGAGTTCCTGGTTATGTCATTCGGGCTTACAAATGCACCTGCCACCTTCAATAGATTAATGCAGGATATTTTTAGACCATAGCTTGATGATTTCGTGCTTGTCTTCTTCGATGAAACTTTAGTCTATTCTAAACAGGAAGAAGATCATGAACCTCAACTTCGGATTGTCCTTGAGACAATGAGGTCTCATAAGCTGTATGCAAAAATGAAGAAGTGTGCATTCTTCAAGCGTCAGATTGAATATCTGGGATTCATAGTATCATCAGAAGGAATATATTGTTGAAGTCCCCTAAACTTTTCTGATCCAACCTTAAGAGTTGAAGCTTCAAGACGAATGTTGGAGGACATGGATGATCAAATAACATCAATAAGACAAGACATACAAGCGGCCAAGGATAGGCAAACGACATACGCAGATTTGAAACGTCAACATAGAGTCTTCGAAGAAGGAGACATGGTCTTCATTCATGTACGCCCTAAAAAGAGTTCTCTATCCCTAGGAGAATGCAAGAAGCTAAGTCCAATATATTGTGGGCCGTACAAAATCCTCAAATGCCTAGGACCCAATGCTTATAGATTGCAACTCCGTGAGAACCTAAAGGTTCACAATGTATTCCATATCAGCCTATTGAAAAAATATGTACCCAATCCTAATCATGTACTTGATGACCAACAAATTGTAATGCCTAGTCAAGGAGTCCTTGAACTAAGGCCGGAAAGAATCTTAGATGTTAGGGAAAGACAGTTAAGATCTAGAACCTTGAAAGAATGCCTCGTCTAGTGGAAAGATTATCCCGAAGAGAATGCCACTTGGATAGATGAAAGCTCTCTCAACCATCAATATCCCCAGTTTATCTCGAGATGAGGACATCTCGATTCCTCCAAGGGGGAGAGAATGTAATATTCCGCGTTAAAAAAATGAATTGGTTTAATGGAATTTTTTAAAATTCCCCCCTTATCCCTCCAGCCGACTGACGAGCTGGAGGGGGAGGGGAATAGAAGGAGCTATTAAGCTCCTTGGTGGAGCCTTATGGAGGGAGGGGGACCATGCGTGATGACACACCGGGAGGAAAGATCCCCCTCCCCTCCACTATTTAAACAAGAGGGGGCCGCTGGAGAAGGGGAGGCTGAGCCGTGAGAAATAGAGGCCGAAGGAGACAACCCTGCCGTGATTGCGAAGAGGAGAGTGCCGCCATAACACCGAGCTGAGGGAGGAGGACGGAAGGCTGTTGCCGCCTACATCCTGAGGCCGCCGCTGCCATCGCCAACCAGTCCACAAAGAGCCGTCAGGGATTTCGTCGTCCTCCACATGCCACGTGCATTCAGAAGCTTCCAAGAAGCTTCTTGGAAGCTTCTAAGGGGGGATCCTTAAGCCCCCTTTCTCATTGATATTCCCTTAAAAGTCCTTTAACCCCAATTTCCATTATAAACCCCCTTTGTTCCCCTCGGGTTTAATCCTCCCTAAATCCCCTTTGTCCCCCCCCATTTTAAACCCCCCTAGGATTTTTTCCCCTTAAGCCCCTCCCTTAGACTTTGGAAACCTACCCCCGGTTTTACTTCCCCTAAGACCTTTTTCACCCCCTTATAACCCTCATAACCCTTCTTCAACCCCCCTCATAACTCTCATTTTCCCACAACTCCCTAAGTTTTTTTTTCCTAATCCTGCGTATCCCCATTATTATTTTCCCCCCGAACCAAAAAAATCCAAACCATCATCATGGCCTCAGATGGTATCCCGTAGAGAGAAATAGTCGTGAAATAAAAGATAGGGAGGGAAAGTGGAGGGAGTGAAAAGAAGGAGTGAATGAGGAAGAGTGGGAAAAAAATAAAAGAAAGGGAAGGAAGAAGAATAAGCACTTTCTATTCCTTCTACCCCAAGTCAAAATCCTACAAAGGTTCCATGGTTGCAAAACCACACTCCCCCATAAACTTCTTTTTTTTTTTTGGATCCAAAGAGACGGTGGAAGTGCAGAAGAAAGAGAAAAAGGCTACCTCACATTCAAACTACGATGCCGCTGAAGAAAGTCCAAGGTGTAGCTGCGGGAGGGTCATCTCCCGGTATCCATGTGGATATCTCACCCCAAAACCAGGTTTTTTTCTCTTGGCTTTAATTCGATTTTAAGTCGATCATGCAAAGGAAAAATGTTAAGGATAGGATATATTTGTTCGAGTTATTTGTAACGAAGGAGTTTAGCTTATGAATGACAATGTATAGAACCTAGCTTTCTTCAAATTGCATCAAGCATTATAAATTACGAGCAAGATTACCCATTTACTATAGTAGTATATTTTAGTTAAATCCTAAGGTGTAGAAATTATATCTTGCACCATTAGTCTTATTCCTTTCGTAAACGAATCATGGTAAATGGCTAAATTCATGAAAGGTTTCTTTCGATGCTCAAATTACTAGGGAGTTATCTTTGCTAGTTGCACATCTTAGCAAGGCAATTGTTGTTATTTGGCATGAGTTCATCTTTAAGGAAAACAGAAGTTAAATGTTAGGAATTAACAAGTATAAAAATTAGATATACTAACTCATTTGGAAAGAAAATGTAATGGGAAATTGCTGGATGACACTCTATTAACACTTTTCCCTTGCTATTTGAGGACTTGGGGACTAATAAAGTGTGTATACACCAAGTTCACAGCTAGGCCTTTTTGTCCCAAGGAGTATTGTCGCTCTTTGTATCACCTTGGCATTATGCTATATGCCAAATTAAAATGTATTGATTGGGAAAGTAAATTGTCGCAAGGATAGTAAAATCGTGACAAGACGATTAATATTACCTTCCAAAAGATAACTGAACCAATCTAACCATAGAAACATTCATACCCTAAACACTTGACTACTTTCCTTACGGTAGGGACAATAAATTCATAAAGATAAGAAACTAGGGTTTGTCCCTAAGGTTCTTAAAAGAAGAAACCCTAGGCCTGACATATGTCAGCTTAAAGAATCTAAACAGATTATCCCATCGCAGGACTTGCGCAACATGTATGAAATCATTTAGTCTTGTGATTGATTCATAAGGAGAAAGGGGAAAAACCCTCATCAAGGACGGCAAATCCTTACGCAAGTTATCTTGCAAAAAGACGTATTTTTGGATATCCTTCTAAATAAGGAAAGTTGTAAACCGGAAACTAGCATATCTAAAGCACTTTAGGGTTAACCAAGTTGGGTATGCCCTAACACCGGAATGTAAAAGGATCTTGCCAATTTACAAGACACATTGGGAACGAGTGCTGATACACTCAAAAAGGAAAGAACACTTCCTTAGCAGTTTGCCATACAACTGGGTTGATTAATGGAAATGTTTGTTCTTGCTAGAGATTTTAGGGCTCTTTTTGAATTATGAATTACAAATTAAATGAGTACCTATACTTCAGGTTAAAAGGCCTGAAGGGAGAGGCAGCTTCAGTTACCCCCGACTGCCTGCCTGACCCTTACCAAGGGGGTTGTTGACGGCGCCGGGAACGTGGACCGAACCCCCCGTGAGAGGTCTCTCCGTTAAGCTCTACTTGGAGTAGGAGGACGCTTGGGTGCCAGGGGGGGCTCTGGCCGTAAATCCCTCACCTTCTGGGTCCTGCACAAGAGGCTAACATGACTCGGGATTGGATCTCAAGACCTGCATACTAGTTGACGGGCGGAAGCTTGGAATAGTGATCCATGAGGATTACTGGATAGCCTTCGGGCGGATTATGGACAAGCCTACGGGCAAAACTCCTTGTATTTCAAAGATAAAATGATGAAATGTAAAGAAAGAACTTGCTTGATATTGTTTTTCTATGTCACATGATAAGATTACGTGAAGGAACCAATGCTTAACGGGGTTAACTAACGAAGCTGATTGTTATATGTCAAATTAATGTGTTAGATAATTACATAACTAAAACAAACCGAGGAAAGTGCGGAGGATGGGCCATGGGCCCATCCTACGGTTGGGTGGTCCCGGTTAGCCGGGAATTTTTCTCAAAAATCTCAAAGAATAGCAGAATGATCATCATCATCAAAAAGAATAACGAGAACGATGACCTAGAGTTACGTCTTACTCGATTTACGCTGTTTTAGGGGAACAGAATGGGACTATGCCTTATGGCAGAGAGGTTGAGCTTTGCACCCCTCTCGTTTCCCATTCTCCTTGAACCAAGTGCAGCGTGAATCCGCTTCGGACCTGGCGTTTCTGCGTAAAGTAGTTCGCTCGGGTCTGACGCTAGTTGCTATTAGCTAATGACCCATTAGGAAAACCCTAATTCCGGTCGATCCTAAGTGGGAACGGCCAGGATACTTCTGCTACGTGGCAGACGTGGGAAGAACTAGATCGCAAAACCCGTAACATTCCATGGGAGTGCCAGGCGGAGCTTTTCTAGATATCCTTTCTGATGGACTGCTAAGACGTGTCCTGGATGATACTAGGGGACACGTTACACTTAGGAGCAAGATATTAGATCAAAGATTGTTGTATAGCCAATGCTCTAACTGATAGAGATTCATTAATGAATATGATGATTTAAATATACAATGAAGAATCTAGGAATAAGGCATGCAATTGAAAGTGGCTTCTTAGTTTTTTTAATCAATGAAAGTTAAAATTCTTGGGCATCTCCCCCTATTTGAATACCACCTTTGCTAGAAAGGATTGTTGGCTCATTTACCTAATTATCAAACCTAACCTTGGTATGCTTTTCACCCATTGGTAGTAATGAGTAACAAATTGATTGGTTCAAAGGGACCTTCACCATGGGGTGACGAGCCTCTAAAGTGGTCCTCCTAAATCATATATGCCCCAATATAATGGCTTTGTTATACTTGAAATATCATTTGACTCAACCTAAGAGATACCCAATCATACCATAGTAAAGGGCGGTATATTGAGGCAATTATTTTCATAGATCACAAAGGAGTAATGCCACTATAAGATACATGCCATATACCAACGTTTAAAGCGATGCAAATATTCATCTAAAAAATTACCCCCGTTGTCGCTAAAAGCAAATATATATATGTCTCTTCTGATGCATATATGGATGCTAATAGCGACTCGTGCAATAAATTAGCGACGCTAATAGCAATGGTTATAGAGAAAAAAAAGGTGGCAAGGCAGTATACTGCTTTGCGACCTTCGAGTACCATGTGTTGAAAAGTGTTCCATAAAGAGATTATAAATTGAATAAACAATCATCATTGAGACACGTGTATCATGAGATACTGAAAAAAAAATGTCAATTGATTCAATATTCAAATAAGTACAAGAACAATGATGACAACTCATAAAACTACATGGAATGATAGAGAAGAAAGTCCAAAACAAACATGGAAATGATGACAACTCATAAAACTACATGGAATGATAGAGAAGAAAGTCCAAAACAAACATGGAAATGTATCTATAAATATTGCAAAATAGGAGTCCATACAAAGGATGAGAAATATATCCAAGGAATGCTACATGGAAAGAGCCTATATGGATCATAGGGCCACAAAAGGAAAGGATGTGTGCTCCTCAAACCTATGCGAGTACTATAGCTCCTTGCTATCTGAGATCTTGTCTTGATGAAATGGAGCATCAAACAAACTCTACAATATAAACAACTAGATATTAATTGGTGCACAGATTGGACACCGTATGCGCACCTAGTGAGCGTCACAAGGTCCGCAAGAACAAAAGAACTCTACTTTCTACACAAAAAACAATGAAGAAAGCTTGCACGACATGAACAAGAGACTAATTGGGTGCAATCTCCCCCCATGCCTTGTGTGAGCACTCCACAAAGCATGTATTTTATATATTATTCATCTTCAAGCTAAAAAAATAGCCCAATTTACAATTAGCACGCTTTAGCTTTTGTGTTTACTTTTGTGCCACTAAAGAATTAAAGCTATTGGGCGCCCAAGAAGTCAGGCGGTACCCAAATACAATGTCCAATACAAATGTTTAAATCGTGCGCCCATGCGCATACAAAAGTAATAAATAAATATCAAGCGCTTTGATAAATAAGCACGTCAAAATATGGACGTCATGCCTAAAATACACGCCCATAAAAAATTAATGATAATTTGAATACACGCTATCCTCCAATGCTTCCCAATGCTACCGCTGCTTGCTCTACACATCAACTGAAGCATTCACAATTGTTAGAAAAATAATACAATTAAACCGACAAAAGTGAATACCTAGCAGTCTCCATCTACAAAAATAAATTGGTTAGAACTCAATCCTAACCTTAATTTATTATGAGTGCACACTCTAAACTCATAGACATTTATTAATTTAAATATGTATTTTGTGGAATCACCCACTATGGAATCACCCACTTACACATTAAATTAACAAAATGCCCAAAAAGGATAGGCATCCCCATCGACTTTTTGCACAAAGAATCCACCTTGTGTATGAGCCCTGATAATAAAATTTTACGGAATCCACCGCAAAACCTCACGGAATCCACCGTGGAATATACCTCCTGGAATCATATCCCCGGGGTGGGATAGCAATTGTCCTCAATTGCTATTAGCTCAATGTGGAGCTAACAGTGTGCGGAAAGCACTTAGGTCTCTAGCGTGCATCCATTGGGCCTCTTCAACAGGATGATTTTTAAACTTGACCAAATATCTAGAATATCTATGGCCAATTCTAGTGGTCATAAAGTCATTATCTATAATAGTTTTAGGCTCAAGGATTTCAGTTTCATCATCTAGCAAAGGAGGGTTTTCATAGATAGGGTGTATAGGTAGTTGTCCTCTAAAAGGTCATAATAAACTGATATGGAAGGTGTTGTGAATTTTCCAATGTTGTGGTAATTGTAGTTTAAATGCATTGTCATTTATTTTGTATATGATCTTGAATGGGCCATAAAATCTGGGTGCTAATTTGACAACGGGGTGTTTATCTACACTTTGTAATCTTTGTTTTTCAATTCGTAACCAAACGTAATCATCAACTTTAAACTCATAGCCTGTCTTTTCTTGTTTGCTTGTTTTGTGTATGATTGCTGGGCTTTGGCAATCATATCTTTAACTTCATCAAAAATAGTAGCATGCATGTTACTAATATCATCAACACTTTGAATTTTGTTTGATAATGATGTAACAAGTGTACGTAATCGATATCCATAAATAATTTCAAATGGTGCTTTCTTTGTAGATGTATGTGGTGTGTTATTATATGGAAACTGAAGTAAATGTAGATATGTATCCCATGTATGTGGTTTTGAAATTGTGTAAGCACACAAAAGATCTAAGATAGTACTGTTAGTAGCTTTTGTTTGACCATTTGTTTCAGGATGAAATGCAGATGAAAAATCAATCTTTGTTCCTAAGTTAGCAAACAAAGTAATCCAAAAATTATTGCAGAATCTAGAATCACGATTAGAAATAATGGCTTTGGGTAAACTATGGTTAGTGAAAACAATTTTCAAAAACAATTGAGCAACTTGAGATGCAGTTAAGGTTTTCTTACATGGAATAAAATATGCTTGTTTGCTAATTATGTCTACAACAGTCCAAATCATATCATGATTAGCTTTAGTGTTAGGTAGACCAGTGATAAAATCCATTGAAATTTGTTCCCATGGTCGTGATGGAATGGATAATGGCATTAGTAAACCATATTGTTTACCGTGGTGTCTTTTTACTCATTGACAAATTAGGCATTCAGATACAAAGTTAGATACATCAGTGTCCATATGTGGCCAATAAAAATCTTCAATCAATGTACACAAAGTAGATATAATTCCTCTATGACCTTGATATGGGGGGACAATGAATTTCATGCAAAACAAATGATCGAAATGGAACAATCACACATAATCTTTTTTGATAAAACATAAATCCATTGGTGTAAGACAATGAATCAATAGGAATCCAATTATTTGCAACTAGTTTATTCCAATCAGCTTGAAAAGTAGGATCTTGATGATAAGTATCTTTCATAGGGATAAGGGAATCAAATGATATCACATCAATATTTTGAATTGTCGGTCTTCTACGCAAAGCATCAGCAAAAATATTCTCTTTTTCAAGGTTATATTGTATAAGGGGATGAGAAATTTGAATAAAAGCAGCCCATTTAATATGTGGGTCAGATATTTATGGTTGACTAAGAAGATGTCTAATGCTTTGTTGGTCAGTTTTGATCATGAATTCAGATCCCATTAAATAATATTTCCATTGGCGTAAGGCCTGTACTACGGCTACCAATTCTTTGTCATAGGTAGAATATTTAAGTTCAGATGGTTTGAGTTTGCAGCTACAGTAAGCTATGGGATGAGAATCTTACATAAGGACTGTTCCTATTCCAAATCCACTAGTGTCAGTAACTACTAAGAAGAATGGTCTATTGAAGTCAAGTAATTGTAATACAGGAGCATGAGTTAAAGCATGTTTCAGCAAATCAAAGGACTTTTGTTGATTATCAGACCAATTATACACGATACCCTTCTTTAAGAGTTTTGTCAAATGTAATGCAAGTAATGAGAAATTCCTCACAAATTTTCTATAAAAGCTAGCAAGACCGAGAAAAGAACGTAATTCATGAACATTTTTGGGTATGGGCCAATTTAAAATTACTTCTATCTTTTTAGGGTCGACTTTAATACCTTCTGATGAAATAATATGTCCTAGATATTCAATTTCTGTTTGGAAGAACTCACTCTTTTCGGGGTTAGCATATAATTGGTTGTCTTTTAGTAACTTAAAAACTAAATACAAATGTTCATAATGCTCATTCTCATTTTTATTAAAAACTAATATATCATCAAAGAAAACAATGACACAATACTGATGTTTCAGAAATATGCGACTCATCATACGACTAAATGTGGCTGGTGCATTAGTTAAACCGAAGGGCATAACCAGAAATTCATAGTGTCCAAATTGTGTTCTAAATGGAGTTTTGAATATATCAGATTTGTCCAATCTTACTTGATGATATCCAGATTTAAGATCTATCTTACTTAATATGGCAGATCCTTGTAGCTTATCCATAAGATCATCTACCCTAGGAATTGGGTATATATTCTTAACAGTAATTTTATTTAGGGCACGATAATCAATGCACATGCGATAGGTATTATTTTTCTTTTTCACTAATAAGACAGGTGCACCAAATGGAGAACTACTAGGTCTAATTAATCCTTTGTTAAGCAATTCTTCTATTTGGTTTTGAGTTTCTTTATGTTCAATTTGGTTATGTTTATATGGTGCTTTACATGGTGATTGTGTTCCACGAATTAAATCTATCTTATGATCTTCACGACGTGAAGATGGTAATCCAGGTGGTAAATCAGCAGTAGCAAAACAATCTTGGAATTGTGAAAGAAATTATGCATGCCTAGGATGCATCTGTTTTTTCTTTAGCTTGAATTTCATTCACCCATGTTGAATAGGAATTGCTACTTTTACGTAATACACGTTGTCGAAGGGTTTTCGAAAGCAAAGTCGTGACCACAGAGGACCTTGACAAATTTCAAGATAGAAGATCCAACATGTGAATAATCCTATTGACCAATTTCCCACACAGCAACAAGTTCTAGATGGCTTTGTTTTATGGTTGCGGGTGTATGCTCAAGCTCCAGGGCAAAGCATCATGCATAAGACATCAAAGTACAACAAAGTATATCTTAGAGTCAAATAATCTGAGGAAATTCTTTGGCTATATGGAGCTTTCAAATTCTGATGTACAATCAGATGCTACTGCAACATTCAAGCACATGGCATGCTTTTGCTATGTTAAACCAGTACATTCCATTGTAAATTACAAAGAGACATCTTTGCCATGTGATTATGGGGAGCATCTTCCATGGAAAATTCAATTAATCCTTCAGATTTCATGACAGCATTACAATATGAATGGATTATGGCATCCACACATGGCTCTTGTAAATTTCGTAAAGCTAATTAATGCTAGACATCACAAACTCCAACATACATGAGAATGCGGAAAATAGCCGGCCTTCCAACCTCCTTGAAGAGGTTTAGTACTAAATGTCAATCTGAGAAGCATCTATAGGTGCTAATTGTGACCCAATACAGAACTCTAATTCACATGACATTGCATGGTCAAACGAGCAATTGCATCAATTGATCGTTGGTCATCCGTGCTGCTTGTATGAAAGAATACATAATGGTAGGTCCAAAAAACTGGAATCCTCTTCTTACTAAGTCTTTGCTAATGCTCTCTGATTTTTTTTAAAAAATGTCTTCATAGGCACCTGCTTCAAATAGCAGTAACTGTTAATCATGGACTTGTGATTTACAAAGCCCCAAAAGTACTTGTCCAAGGAGCTATGTTCCTGTATTATCTCTAAAATCTTATTGGCATTCTCCGCAACATCTTGAATGAACAATTATGCTGATATCTGATCATTTACAATCACAACTGCAGTACCAGGTGGTGGAAGTTCTGCTTCTTGCACCATCTGTAAGTTTGACAGGCCCGAAAGAGTAATGATTTCTGTTGAGTATTTCTCTGTCACAAGTTTGGCCTCTCTACAATAGGTTGATGTCTTCCATCTCCACAAAAGATGTCAATTACTCTTTATTATACGTTCCTTTCGTGCTCTTCAATGTTCATTCCTCTCAACTGTTGCAGATCAGAGACAACCTTATGCGAGTCCCAACCACAAGAGGGGCCCTTATGCTCTGCCAGACAATGATCACATACACGAACAACTGGTGCATCATCATCTAAAGTTAGCGCTATTCTTCCATGAGTGCACTTGTCACAAAATACATCATCACAGCTCCTGTAATGATGCCGTCTCAGGAATGGTCCAAAATCACTTGCGCATGTAGAGCACCTGGTTAATCTTCTTTTTCTGATTTGCTTCAGACCTTTTCCTGAATCCCTTGATGTTATCAAGCCATTCTCGCAGCTGAATTGATTTCTTCCCTTTTACCGTATTCTCCCAAAATCTTCTCTACAACGTTGTCGTATTGCTGTGCATTTGAGGTGTGTAAACCACTCAAAAGTTGTGCATGGGATTTGGTACTTTGTACATATTTAGTTGTTGTGATTACATTTATTCTCTGCGTATGAGTATAGTAGCGAGCATGAAGGGTTGATTTCAGTCTATGTTGAACAAGACATTACAACTATACAAACAGATGCAAGAGGAGGATATTTTCTCAAATCAGTAGACATTTAAGATCACATTTCAAGCATGTGATGCCCTCATTGAGGAGGAAGATGTTATGAGCATGGATGGGAAACCAAGAAAAGTTTCTTGAGAAATTTTCCGAGCATTACATGCAAATGCTCACGTGAAGGGCTTCACTTAAGATGTTTTTGTTAATAGCACACTTATTAGTATCTATGGTAAATGTGGCAGCATTTTAGAAGAGGGGAATGAGGAGGAAGAGGGCTCTGGTTCTGACGATGGTTATGTTGATGTCATACATATGCATTGCAACATTAAGAAAGGTGAAACAAAACCTGCTGTGGAAATACATGGTAGATTCATCAGTGGAGCCACAGAGATTATGGTCGAGTCTGTTGTATATGTTAATGAAGATGAGACCGAGAAGTCTGAAAAACCCTTGGCACAATATGAGGGCCTTCTTTTGAGGAGCTTGATGAGAACCTTCAACGGGCATTCTTGGATATCATAAAAGCCAAAGGGCTTACTGTAAAACTTGCAGCAAATATGTTGGATTATCTAAGGTCAAAGGAGCAACGAGAGTACATGCGATGGTTACACAACATGGAAACTTTCTTCAGCTGATGTGTTTGCTATTTGGGCAACCACCAATTTTGGGCGGATTTGGATAATTTGAATGCTATAGAAAACCCCTTGGGAGGTTTTTTTTAACTGCGAAGTGCAGATTACTGGACAGAGCAGTATTTGGGTCAATCTTTTCTGGGACAGGGGAGCCGTGCTTTGAGGGGAAAAAGGAGAAGCTTTTGGGCTATTTTTAAAAAGGGGGCTTTTTGGAGGGAAGACGTATGATTGTTACGAAAAATTTTGGGAGGTATGGATCTTACACAGGATGCGCGGAGTAGAGGAGAGAAAGATACGACTGAAAATTCTATGTGATACAGAGTGGCATTCTGAATCATATCCTTGCCGCCTGAATAAGGATGATGACCTTAGCTTGGAATGGGGCTTAATCAGAAAATAGGGAAATGGAAAACACGGAGGAGCTCTGCAATTTGAAAGAGGATGAAATCAATATAGCACTTGTCAGTCCGTTGCGAAAGGGGCTTAGGATTACATGCAATTGTTGATGTATGCCTCGTTCAAGGTTGTCGGCCTGGTGATTCGCTCGTTTTCCACTACTCAGGTCATGGGTCATAACAAAGGAATTACAGTGATGAAGTGGGAAGCTGAATTTGTGTTTCGACGGAGGAAGCCGTGACAAGAAACATCAACAAAGAAGGGCTGTTGGAGATTACGGACTAAAAATCTGGAGCTCAAGAGGAAAAACGACAACAAAGAAGGTCGATAGGCTACTACGAAGAGAGGTTGAGACGAAGAAGAGCTGATAGAGTTGAAGTTGGAGGAGGACTATTGAAGCTTCGATGAACGTACCGAACAAAAATTCAAACCTGCAGTCAAAGAGGGGTGAAGTAGTTGCAGAAGATGAGGACTAGTGTTGACAAGAAGAAGATCAACCGTCAAACAGATAATTGAATTTCGTGCGGTACCGGGACCTGCTTTTGTATCAGGAAAGAGGTGTTGCAGGAGGATAAATCAAAGGTTCTGATTCAATCGATGGAGGTTTCACTCAGAGTGTATACCTTCCAGTGGCAAGGTTCGTTGAGTTCATGAGAGAGAGAACTGTAGTGATCTGAACATCTCTCCGTATTGATCTGAAGATTACTGAACCTCAAAAGCTTGTGAGGAGGAGCACAATTTTTATTGCGGTGTCTTGACTTGGAATAATTTGTGCTCTATGTTGTAAAGGAGTTTGAGCCGTTGATGCAAAGGTCTTACATAGTTATATATTTCCACTCTGCGGCAGCATGGCAAATGTAGCCTGATCCAGGCTGAATGAAGTGACTTCAGCAACTATTAGTCCATAAACATAGAAAGAATTTGCATACAATTTATGTTCTCCATCCTACAGCGGGTTTGAAGGCCACAGTTCTGGGATTACAGCTGTTTGTAGAGATAGAGGTTTAGAGAAAGGTGGTTTATGTGGAAAGATTCCTTCAGTTGTTCAAGTATGCGTCTACGGAATCATCCCTTAGTCTCTAAAAGCAGCAACTACAATAGAGCCTTATTGTCATCAGGTTTTTGGACAATTGCAACACACTCCCTTTCTCATGACATATCTTTGTCTTCCATGGCTCCAAATATGAACAATGACTACGAATTCTGAAGACATTGATAATCTTGGTGAATAAATACAGTTTCCACGCAAGAGATTTTATTACACTTCATGCCTCTTGTTTGTAAACTCACTGATGGCAGTTTCCTGCACATTATTGATAACATAATCCAAAAAAAATCGCAATAGTGTTGTATATTGAATTCTGAATTTCTGCACATATGACTTGAGGTCAAGGATCTACAAATGCTACAGAATTAAATTAAGAGGCCTAAAATCAGTTGAAGTCATCCTATATTTTGCAAACTTCATGGCAGAAATATGAATACTATTTGACATCATTTTTCTTATTCACCTGATTGATCTTCTATTCTGGAATTTATCAAGGACTTCTGTGGTTGCAACATTGCTTTCACAAATCCTTCGACATCTTTGGTGAACCCGACGTGAAAGCGTCGCAGAAATTTCAGGATGGGAGACACTTTAGCCTCTATTTCAGCTTCCTCTACAACTCCAGCTGCCTCTACTTCAACTCCCTCAATGACTGCTGCGTCAAGTACTTCAATGGAGGATCTAAAACAGATTTTGCAGAATATGTCCATGTATATGTAGCTCCAAAATCAGCAAACACAAATGTATATGCAGTAGCAACAACAATTGCATCAACAACAGTTGTCTCAGCAAAGGCAACTCTATTCAGAGCAGGAGAATGCAAACAGCGCGACTAAGGCTATTGAAGCAGTTGAGAGTGAGAAGAAGCTATTTGATGGGCGTAATGTTTCAGCATATTTGAAGACATATGAGATCAAGATGGGGTTTTTTGGAGTTCCTGCTGGACTTATGAGTAAGTACTTCCTTCGTCTTGTCACACCTGCTTTGAGGACAAAGGTGACTGATTTATTTATTCAAAATACACATTGGCAAGATTTTAAGAAGGCTCTAAAAGAAGAATACTTCCTTGAGGACTTTGGTATGGCTACTCGGTGGTCATTCCGAGAGTGGGTCTACATGCCAAACAAAGGTCTTGCTGCTTCGGAGTTGATTCGAGAATTCGAAGAGAGGTACAGTCAGCTTGATGCCATTGAACAAAGAGCATTGGATGTTGAAAAAGTTGAGCTTTTCTTGCAAGCTGCAAATCCTGCTCTTCAAGAAGAATTGGGTGAGCTTCTTGAAGATCGCACGAAGCCTATGGGTCTTAAAACTGATTGGCAGGATGCTCAGGATGCAGTTTCGACTTTGACCAAGAGGAGGATATGGAAGACTCGCCTACAGAATGGTTCCATGACACCTACATCATCATCTGCTCCTATGCCTACTTCTATCCCTGTTATTTCTTCTCCTCCTCAGCCAGTTTCTTGGCTTATGCCAGTGCCTACTATTTCCACTCCACCTATTCCTCCTGTTCCACGACCGATGCCTACACCTTCTGCTCCAAAACCATCCGCTCCATCGGTGCCTACCTCTATTGATGACATAATCAAAGGCATTACAGATTTGACACTAGAGTCAGTCAAAGCGGAGTTGGTGGGTAAGTTGAAGGAGCAGTTTGCTTCGACTGTGCCTACTACTTCTTCTAGTGCTCCTACTGCACCTAGGAGTGCTCCTAGTGCACCTAGGAGAGATCGGAGATGTATTTGGTGTGATAGTACGGAGCATCAGCATTGCAGGGATTGTGACTCTTTCCAGGATGCAAGGAGGCAGAATTTGGTATATTGGGGGCAAGATGGTAAGATTTGGTTGACTGAGACAGGAGCTCCACTTGCTACCAACTTTGGTAAAGGTGGAATGAAGAAGTTAGTGGAGGACATGGCTGCGCGTACTTCTTATGTGACGGCTAGAGGTGATGCTTCTGCATATGGAGTACAGATTGAGAAGGGATCAGAGACTCAGTCCGCACTATGGACTTATGCTATGGAGTCTGCAAACAAGGGGAAAATTCAGCAAACTGTTTTGACTAGCGTAGGCTCTAGCATCAGATCAGAGACAGGTTGGGACTCGCCTGTTGACATGTATTCTATTTATGCTTATTTGGCTAAATCTCATGGTGCAGATGTATTTATTGAAGAGAAGCGTAAGAGGGATGAAGAAAATCCAAGTGCAGCTAAGAAGACTAGAGGGGGTGAGTTTGTTATTCCACCTACTACAGGACCGTCTTCACGATCAGGGCCAGATCGACAGATGGAGGATGCTCAAAAGAGGGAAAAGAGACAAGAGCCTAGAGAGAGAAAGCAGCCAGGATTCAGATTGATGTCCGATATTGAGACATCTACAGACATGAAGAAAATCTTTAATGATAAGATACTTGGCAGTGAGGTGACTTTCACTATTTCTGAGGTTTTGGGCATCTCAAAAAGAGAGTTTCAGGATCAGTTTTAGGAGGTCCTGAAGAGGAAAAGACATACATTGGCTACCACTGATACACAGGGAGTTTTGATTGGAGAGTTGGATGAGGATGATGATGAGGTTATGGTTGATAATGCTTCTGTTTTGCCGCAGGTAGAGAAGAGGGTTCAGCCTATGCATTATGTTGAAATTGATGAGCCTGTTTTGATACCGCGTAGTCACTTTTCGCGGAGCCATTGGGCTAGGGCAACTACAGAGACGATGGTAAAGATTGGAGAGAAACAGGTGCCTTATGTTGCATTGGTTGATCATGGTTCAGAGATTAATCTCATTGTTCGTGGAGTTTATGAGAGTAACAGATGGCCTATGGATGTAGAGCATGGGTGGCGTATGAGAGCCGCCAATAACACTGCAGGTAATTTATATGCTGCTTGCCCTAGTGTCAGGGTTTCTATTGGTGATGTAGAGGAGTATTTTCATTTCTTTGTGCAGGATTCATGCTCTTATCCCATAATTCTTGGTCAGCCATTCATTATAGAGATGCGCACGGAGACAAAGGTCATGGATGATGGATCTGCTTATGCACGGATTCGCAGTAAAGATGGTATGAGAGCAGTTCAGTTTATGACTGTATGTGTGAACCATGTTAGAAACAGGGATACTCTCAGAGATGCACCCTTGCCCACTGTGAGGGATTCGGGTTTTCATTAGGTACCGCCGTTTCGCGAGACGACGATTGTACAGAGCAGAGGAGATTGGAGTTCTCGCCTCCTGGCAGCAGTGTTTTCTCCTCCGGTTATGTTGGGATTTCAGCAAACAGTTCAATGAGTTATCAGAAACTGAAAATTCTATGTGATACAGAGTGGCATTCTGAATCATATCCTTGCCGCCAGAATAAGGATGATGACCTTAGCTTGGAATGGGGCTTAATCAGAAAATAGGGAAATGGAAAACAGGGAGGAGCTCTGCAATTTGAAAAAGGAGGATGAAATCAATATAGCACTTGTCAGTCCGTTGCGAAAGGGGCTTACGATTACATGCAATGGTTGATGTATGCCTCGTTCAAGGTTGTCGGCCTGGTAATTCGCTCGTTTTCCACTACTCAGGTCATGGGTCATAACAAAGGAATTACAGTGATGAAGTGGGAAGCTGAATTTGTGTTTCGACGGAGGAAGCCGTGACAAGAAACATCAACAAAGAAGGGCTGTTGGAGATTACGGACTAAAAATCTGGAGCTCAAGAGGAAAAACGACAATAAAGAAGGTCGATAGGCTACTGCGAAGAGAGGTTGAGATGAAGAAGAGCTGATAGAGTTGAAGTTGGAGGAGGACTATTGAAGCTTCGATGAACGTACCGAACAAAAATTCAAACCTGCAGTCAAAGAGGGGTGAAGTAGTTGCAGAAGATGAGGACTAGTGTTGACAAGAAGAAGATCAACCGTCAAACAGATAATTGAATTTCGTGCGGTACCAGGACCTGCTTTTGTATCAGGAAAGAGGCGTTGCAGGAGGATAAATCAAAGGTTCTCATTCAATCGATGGAGGTTTCACTCAGAGTGTATACCTTCCAGTGGCAAGGTTCGTTGAGTTCATGAGAGAGAGAACTGTAGTGGTCTGAACATCTCTCCGTATTGATCTGAAGATTACTGAACCTCAAAAGCTTGTGAGGAGGAGCACAATTTTTATTGCGGTGTCTTGACTTGGAATAATTTGTGCTCTATGTTGTAAAGGAGTTTGAACCGTTGATGCAAAGGTCTTACACAGTTATATATTTCCACTCTGCGGCAGCATGGCAAATGTAGCCTGATCCAGGCTGAATGAAGTGACTTCAGCAACTATTAGTCCATAAACATAGAAAGAATTTGCATACAATTTATGTTCTCCATCCTACAGCGGGTTTGAAGGCCACAGTTCTGGGATTACAGCTGTTTGTAGAGATAGAGGTTTAGAGAAAGGTGGTTTATGTGGAAAGATTCCTTCAGTTGTTCAAGTATGCGTCTACGGAATCATCCCTTAGTCTCTAAAAGCAGCAACTACAATAGAGCCTTATTGTCATCAGGTTTTTGGACAATTGCAACACACTCCCTTTCTCATGACATATCTTTGTCTTCCATGGCTCCAAATATGAACAATGACTACGAATTCTGAAGACATTGATAATCTTGGTGAATAAATACAGTTTCCACGCAAGAGATTTTATTACACTTCATGCCTCTTGTTTGTAAACTCACTGATGGCAGTTTCCTGCACATTATTGATAACAGAATCCAAAAAAAATCGCAATAGTGTTGTATATTGAATTCTGAATTTCTGCACATATGACTTGAGGTCAAGGATCTACAAATGCTACAGA
Source organism: Lygodium microphyllum (assembly GCF_053477565.2). NCBI lineage: Eukaryota > Viridiplantae > Streptophyta > Polypodiopsida > Schizaeales > Lygodiaceae > Lygodium > Lygodium microphyllum. The sequence continues at coordinate 415,312 of NW_028229557.1, read as the reverse complement.
ATTAAATTAAGAGGCCTAAAATCAGTTGAAGTCATCCTGTACTTTGCAAACTTCATGGCAGAAATATGAATACTATTTGACATCATTTTTCTTATTCACCTGATTGATCTTCTATTCTGGAATTTATCAAGGACTTCTGTGGTTGCGACATTGCTTTCACAAATCCTTCGACAACGTCGTCGCTTTCTGCAGCAGTTTTTTCATCCACCAAACTCGGCACTTCTCTGCATCAACGTCCACCGATAATTGTATCATCATCTTCTATGGTGGCTGATTCGATCTTCATCGCCATCCTTGTCTGTAAGCTTCTACTTCTCCTCTGTCACTCACCTCCATCACTCTGAACACAACAACATCTACTGACATGATGATTCCCCCTTTTCCCGGTGATTTCACGGTATGAGTAATATCCCCCACTTTGAGCTTCATCTTGCTCCGAATAGATGAATCGCTGCCAGCTTTTTTGAAAGATTTTCTTCCCACTTTTTTACTTACAGTCCCCATGCTACTATGTTCATCACAGCTATTTTTTTTTACTAAAGAGCTCCTCCCATTTTTAGTCTCAATTCTTTCATATGCCTTTCTACTAGAGACTCTTTTTTAATCTGTAAAAGGTCCATGATTGTTGGGTTATCACACTACTCCTCACTTTCATTATCCCTTATGTCCTTGAAGAATGGCATTTGGCGCCGCTTGTTCCACTAGACCTTATTAAGAGATGCATATTTGCCTCGAGCTTTGATAGAGTAATCTTCTTTATGGACATGACCAGCCTATTTACAACCATCTATGTGGCTATTAGAATGTACAGTGTGTTTCTGGAAACGAGTTGTTTCAGGTTTGATCTCAGCACTGGATTGCTCTTCAATGGCTGAACTCCTCTTCAGCACGTTAACATTGGAATGCTTAGAATCTCTTACATGTGAATTCTTAGAACCTCCTACATGTGATGATGCATCTTGTCATTTCTCCTTCCATTTGAACATCTTCCTGTCCTTACTGCCTTCCCACAAATATATTCACTTCCAAACCCTTCTCCACTATGCTGGCATGCAAAACAAGAATGCAAACACAACAACTAAGTATGTACAAAGTAACAAATGTCACACACACAACTTTTTGGTGGATTCCACACCTCGGATGCGCAGTAGTACGACATCCACCCCCTCTAATCCTGCGCATCCTCTGGATGGGCAAACTACCCATGATCATTATCATCAAGATCCACGAACAGATCAATCTCTTCATTGTGTATTTCCAGTATATCAACAAGATTATCTGTCATATCATCTGTCTCTTCTACTGGAGTTTCTTCTCGTTACTCTTCTCTTGCAAATTCTTCCAATACATAATCCTTATCATCTCTTTTCTTGAAAATCTTGATTTTTTTTCCTGCAATAGGCACTCTAAGCGCTGTTCCATCTAATTCTGTCAACTCATATGTTGCATTATCAAAGACATGTCTGAATATGTATGGCCCAAACCATCTTTTCACCATCTTTCGAAGTGTAGTATGCTGATTTTCAAGGCTTCTATCAAAGACTAATACCCAATCTCCCTCTTCTATTGCTCTAGGCCGCAAGCGATACCTGCTATCAAACCTGTCCTTATTTCTAAGTCTAGCAACCTTCAACCTGTCAATAGCTAGCTGAATATCTTCTGGTCTTCTCTCCAACTGCCGAATCCGAAGAGCTAAGAGCTCCTCTCTCGTCAAATCCTCCTGTCAAGGTAAAACTGACCAAGTCAAAGCACAAGTCTCAGTTGGCATAACCGGTTTCTGACCATACATCAACTCTGAAGGCATATATCCTGTGGTAACACTATGAGTCGTACGATCAGCCCACAAAGAAAATGGTAGAAGTCTCGGCCATTCTCCAATCTACCCTTTGCATGCTTTGGCGGATGCCCTCTTTCACTCTTCCCATTTCCTTCTGGATTATATGCTGTGGTTAGAGCCAACTTGATTCCTAGCTGAGAGAAAAACTCCCTAGCTTCATCTGCATCCAATTCACCACAATCTGCAGTGATCTTACCCACACAGCCATACCTGCAGAAAATTTCTTCCAATAAGAACTTACACACTGCACTAGTGGTCTTCCTTCTCAAAGGTCTGCCCTCAACATGGTTGGTAAGATCCTCTCTAGCCAAAACAATATACCTCATCTGCCATAGACCCATAGGCATAGTAATCAAGTCAACTACCCACTTATAATGAATGCATAGTGGATAGGTCGGATGAAGCTCATCTCGATGACGCACTACTCAATACATCTGACAGTCTCTGCAAGGCTCTACAAAGTGAGAAACATCTCTGTACATTCCTTTCCACCAATATTTCTCCTTGATTTTCTCATAATTAGCCCACACTCCTTTATGACCAGCCCAAGGACTCTCATGAAATGAAACTCTCTCATCACTTGTAAACTAGGTCTCTTTATCGGAGACAACCCGCAAGGGTAATCCACCTCTTTTCTTCGGGTGCTTCCAAAGAAATCCGTCCTTGAGAAAATAACCATAGGCTTTTCTTCTGATCTTCTTGAACTCTTCATCTGTCCATTCATCTCTTTTTCTTAGTGTACTAAGATACTTTCCAAACCAATCTGCAACATAGAGTTCTTCTATGAAAGCCACAACATCATAGACATGGCAAACATGATCAACCATAGCAGCTGAAATTTTTGCATCATCCTCTTCTACAAGTAGTGTCTCCTCCTCATCATATCTGGCTCTAGATAGCATATCCGCCACTGGATTATCCTTCCTTGCTATGTGTTTAAATTCTGGATTTAATGACTTGATGTATGCAATCCATCTCAGCATAGCTATATGCGGAGTAGAGCAACTCGTAACCATACCTATCAATGGCAAGCAATCTATCTCTACCACAACTGAGGCTCCAATAAAGTACTCCTTGTCACATTTGAGAGCTGTAACCATTCCCAGTAACTCCCTCTTGATTTGCGGATATCTCCTCTGTCTCTCGTTTAGGACTTTCGCCCCAAACCGAATAGCATACGTGTTTCCATCTGCATCATCTTGACCCACAGCCCAACCTATGCCAATTGGACTAGTGTCAACTGTCAATACAATAGGCCTTCCGCAATTATAATCTGCTTTCCTGAGAGTAGGAGCAATCTGCAATAACTTCCTCAATTTCTGCATGGCTCTAGTGTGACTCTCATCCCAATAAAATTTTTGCCCCTTTCGAAGCAGCTGATATAAACAATCTGCTATGTGTGCAAAATGGGGTATCCAAATCATGTAAAATACACAAGCTCCAATGAATCTCTGTACCTCTGAAGTGGTAGAACAATACTCCGTAATCTTGCCTATAGCATCTACCTTCTCAAGTGAAGGTTTCCTGCCATAAAACCCACACATATGTCCAACAATAACAACCTCATTTACTCCAAAAATAGATTTTTGCCCTGATAGTGTCAAGTTCACTTCTTCTAACTTGGCCAAAATCTTCTCACAAGCTGAAATATGATTAGCCACAAAGTATCTGCATCTCTACTCATTTAAATTCTCATTCTTCTCTCCTTCTACACACCCCTTAATGGGCACATCATCCAAGAAAGGCATGGTAAGTTGAGGTATGTAATCACGAAGAACCTTATGCATGGCATTCATCATATGCGCAATATACTTAGTGGCACCTTGAGGCAAGGTACACATCCTGACAAGCCCAATAGGAGTTCTCATAGTGGTTATGTCCCTCCTTTCCAAAGCCAGCTGAAACTGATCATATCTTGAATACAAATCACCTAAAGAATAGATGGCACGTCCAGCAAATGCTTCTGATCAAAACTCGTCCACAACTGGACCTATACCAACATTCCTTATAGTAACTCTGTTTACTGGCCGCATGTCTTGTATAAATCGGAGAGTACCATTCTTCTTTGGAACCGTAAACCACCTATTTGAGTATGGTGCAGATGACGGCTCTAGGATTCCCATCCTGATTTTCTCATTCAACAAGTCAATTAACTTTGGCAGGTGCGCCTTAGGCACTGGAATAGGTCGGAGGTTCCATGGAATATGAGGGATAGTAAAAATCACCATAGGAGCAACAATATCTGGATTCACACATCCAATCTCATGCGAGAAAAAAGCAAACCCCCTTTCATGTCGCTCAAGCATATCCTGAAAGCATTTCTTCTCTAAGGGTAGCAAGAAATCACCATTTTCAATTTTTAATTCAGCAAGAGTCTCTGCTGAAAATTTATGGCCTATATGCTCTAGATTCCTCAAAATTGGCTATTTGGCAGTCCTCTCTATTTGCTGATCACTATCAGGCGGGAGCGGTACAACTACCGGCTTCACCTTCTTATCCACAGTCTTGTATTTCGTGTCAACCCTGGCTTCATTATGATCCTTTGCATTACTCAAATCCTGCTCTAAATCAGCAATTCTGCACTCTAGTGGGGCTGAATATCCTCAGCCCTCTGCTCTATGGACTGCATAGGAATAGCCCTAAACTCTGGATTCTGAAATATTTCAGTAGAAAAATCTTTTGGCTGAAAGTTTTCAGCCCTCTGTGTCTCTGTAGGCAGATCATAATCAGCCAGAAACTCTGTTTGCTGAATTTCTTCAGCACTCAACACTTTTTGCTGAGTCACCTCAGCCTCTGACTCTATCTGTGACACAAAATTTGCAATTTCATGAAACATGTCCAGGGATTGCCTGATAAATTACTGTGACAACTCTGCATATCAATTTCCAGCATACTTTCCATCTCTGTTATCGTATCTGCACAAACCATACTATCATACATCCCATCTATATACTCATCATCCTCTAAAATACCTGTATTTTTCAAACTTTTCTCTTTCCTGCATATGTACTGCCTGGAAGCTCTAGGCAACTTAGAAGTCTTCTAATAACTCATTGAACTATTTTGCTGAAATTCCAACAAAACTGGAGGAGAAAACACTGCTGCTAGGAGGCGAGAACTCTAATGTCCTCTGCTCTGTACCACCGTCGTCTCGTGAAACAGCGGTACCTAATGAAAACCCGAATCCCTCACTATGGGCAAAGGTGCATCTCTAAGAGTATCCCTGTTTCTAACATGGTTCACACACACAGTCATAGTCATAAACTGAACTACTCTCATACCATCTTTACTGTGAATCCATGCATAAGCAGATCCATCATCCATTACTTTTGTTTCCATGCGCATCTCTATGATGAATGGTTGTCCAAGAATTATGGAATAAGAGCATGAATCTTGCACAAAGAAATGGAAATCCTCCTCTACTCCAATAGAAAACCTGACACTAGGACAGGCAGCATACAAATCACCTGCAGTGTTGTTGGCGGCTCTCATACGCCACCCATGCTCTACATCCATAGGCCATCTATTACTTTCATAAACTCCATGAACTATGAGATTAATCTCTGAACCATGATCCACCAAAGCAACATAAGGAACCTGTTTCTCTCCAATTTTTACCATCGTTTCTGTAGTTGCCCTAGACCAATGACTCCGTGAAAAGTGATTACGCGGTATCAAGACAGGCTTATCAGTTTCAGCATAATGCATAGGCTGAACCCTCTTCTCTATCTGTGGAAAAACAGAAGCATTCTCAACCATAACCTCATCCTCATCCTCATCCAACTCCCCAATCAAAACTCCCTGTGTATCAGTAGTAGGCAATGCATGTCTTTTCCTATTCAGGACTTCTTGGAACTGATCTTGAAACTCTCTTTTCGAGATGCTCAAAACCTCAAAAATAGTAAAAGCCACCTCACTACCAAGTATCTTTCATTAAAGATTTTCTTCATGTCCGTAGATGTCTCAATATCAGACATCAATCTAAACCCTGGCTGCTTTCTCTCTCTAGGCTCTTGCCTCTTTTCTTTCTTTTGCGCATCTTCCATCTGTCGTTCTGGCCCTGGCCTCAAAGACGGTCCTGCAGTAGGTGGAGTAACAAACTCACACCCTTTAGTCTTTTTAGCTGCATTTGGATTTTCTTCATCCCTCTTACGCTTCTCCTCAACAAGTACATCTGCTCCCTGAGATTTAGCCAAGTAGGAATAAATAGTGTACCTGTCAATAGGCAAATCCCAACCTGTCTCGGATCTGATGCTAGAGCCTGCACTAGTCAAAACAGTTTGCTGAGTTTTTCCCTTGTTTGCCATCTCCATAGCATAAGTCCATAATGCTGACTAATTCTCTGATCCTTTCTCAATCTGGACTCCATATGCAGAAGCATCTCCTCTAGCTGCCACATAAGAAGTACGCATAGCCATATCATCTACTAATTTCTTCATTCCGCCTTTCCCAAAATTGGTAGCAAGCAAAGCTCCTGTTTCAGTCAACCAAATCTTGCCATCTTGTCCCCAAAATACCAAATTCTTCCTCCTTGCATCCTGAAAAGATTCACAATCCCTGCAATACTGATGGTCCGTACTATCACACCAAATACATCTTGATCTCTCCTAGGTGCACTAGGAGCACTCCTAGGTGTAGTAGGAGCACTAGAAAAAATAGTAGGCACGGTCGAATAAAACTACTCTTTCAATTTTCCCACCAATTCTGCTTTAACTAACTCCAGTGTCAAATCCGTTATGCCTTTGATTATATCATCAAGAGAGGAAGGCACCGACGGAGTGGATGGTTTTGAAACAAAAGGTGCCGGCATCGATCTTGGAACAGGAGGAGTAGAAACAATAGGCACTGGCATAGGCCAAGAAACTGGTTGAGGAAGAGAAGAAATAACAGGGATAGAAGCAAGAATAGGAGCAGAAGACAGTGTCGGTGTCATAGATCCATTCTGTAGGCGGGTCTTCAATATCCTCCTCTTGGTCAAAGTTGAGACTGCATCCTGGACATCTTGCCAATCCGTTTTAAGACCCATAGGCTTCGTGCAATCCTCAAGAAGCTCTCCTAATTCTTCCTGAAGAGCAGGATCTGTAGCTTGCAAGAAAAGCTCAACTTTCTCGACATCCAATGCTCTTTATTCAATGGCATCAAGCTGACTATACCTCTCTTCAAATTCTCGTATCAACTCTGAAGCAGCTAGACCTTTGTTTGGCATGTAGACCCACTCTCGGAATGACCGCTGTGTAGCCATCCCAAAGTCCTCAAGGAAATAATCTTCTTTCAGGGCCTTCTTAAAATCTTGCCAATGTGAATTTTGAAGGAAAAGATCAGTCACTTTTGCCCTCAAGGCGGGTGTGACAAGGCGAGGGAAATACTTACTCATAAGTCTTGTTGGTACTCCAAAAAATCCCATCTTGATCTCATACGTCTTCAAATAAGCCAAAACATTACAGCCATCAAATAGCTTCTTTTCATTCTCAACTGCTTCAATCGCCTTAGTCACGCTGATTGCATTCTCCTGCTCCGAATATAGTTGCCTTTGTTGAGACAACTGTTGTTGATGCAATTGCTGCTGCTCCTACAAATACAATTGCGTCTGCTGATTTTGAAGCTGCATATACATAGACATATTCTGCAAAATCTGCTTTAAATCATCCATTGAAGTACTTGAAGCGGTAGTCAATGATGGAGCTGAAGTAGAGGACAAAGCAGAAATTGTAGAAGAGGCTGAAATTGATGCTGAAGTATCTCCCATCCTGAAATTTATGCGACGCTTTCACGTCGGGTTCACCAAAGATGTCGAAGGGTTTTCGAAAGCAAAGTCGTGACCACAGAGGACCTTGACAAATTTCAGGATAGAAGATCCAACATGTGAATAATGCTATTGACCAATTTCCCACACAGCAACAAGTTCTAGATGGCTTTGTTTTATGGTTGTGGGTGTATGCTCAAGCTCCAGGGCAAAGCATCGTGCATAAGACATCAAAGTACAACAAGGTATATCTTAGAGTCAAATAATTTGAGGAAATTCTTTGGCTATATGGAGCTTTCAAATTCTGATGTACAATCAGATGCTACTGCAACATTCAAGCACATGGCATGCTTTAGCCCTATTAAACCAGTACATTCCATTGTAAATTACAAAGAGACATCTTTGCCATGTGATTATGGGGAGCATCTTCCATGGAAAAGTCAGTTAATCCTTCAGATTTCATGACAGCATTACAATATGAATGGATTATGGCATCCACACATGGCTCTTGTAAATTTCGTAAAGCTGATTAATGCTAAACATCACAAACTCCAACATACATGAGAATGCGGGAAATAGCCGGCCTTCCAGCCTCCTTGAAGAGGTTTAGTACTAAATGTCAATCTGAGAAGCATCTATAGGTGCTAGTTGTGATGCAATACAGAACTCTAATTCACATGACATTGCATGGTCAAACGAGCAATTGCATCAAATGATCATTGGTCATCCGTGCTACTTGCATGAAGGAATATCTAATGGTAGGTCCAACAAACTGGAATCCTCTTCTTACTAAGTCTTTGCTAATGCTCTCTGATTTTTTTTTAAAAATGTCTTCACGGGCACCTGCTTCGGATAGCAGTAACTATTAATCATGGACTTGTGATTTACAAAGCCCCAAAAGTACTTGTCCAAGGAGCTATGTTCCTGTATTATCTCTAAAATCTGATGGGCATTCTTCGCAGCATCTTGAATTAACAATTATGCTGATATCTGATCATTTACAATCACAACTGCAGTACCAGGTGGTGGAAGTTTTGCTTCTTGCAGCATCTGTAAGCTTGACAGGCCCGAAAGAGTAATTATTTCTGTTGAGCATTTCTCTGTCACAAGTTTGGCCTCCCTACGATAGGTTGATATCTTCCATCTCCACAGAAGATGCCAATTACTCTTTATTATATGTTCCTTTCGTGCTCTTCAATGTTCATTCCTCTCAGGTGCTGCAGATCAGAGACAACCTTATGCGAGTCTCAACCACAAGAGGGGCCCTTATGCTCTGCTAGACAGTGATCACATACACAAACAACTGGTGCATCATCATCTAAAGTTAGCCCTATTCTTCCATGAGTGCACTTGTCACAAAATACATCACCACAGCTCCTATAACGATGCCATCTCAGGAATGGTCCAAAATCACTTGCGCATGTAGAGCACCTGGTTAATCTTCTTTTTCTAATTTTCTTTAGACATTTTCCTAAATCTCTTGATGTTGTCAAGCCATTCTCGCAGCTGAATTTATTGCTTCCCTTTTACCGTAATCTCCCATAAGCTTCTCTACAACATCGTCGCTTTCTGCAGCAGTTTTTTCGTCCACCAAACTCGGCACTTCTCTGCATCAATGTCCACGGATAATTGTATCATCATCTTCTATGGTGGCTGATTCGATCTTCATCGCCATCCTTGTCTGTAATCTTCTACTTCTCCTCTGTCGCTTGCCTCCATCACTCTGAACACAACAGCATCTACTGACACGATGATTCCCCTTTCTCCCGGTGATTTCATGGTATGAGTAATATCCCCCACTTTGAGCTTCATCTTGCCCCGAATAGATGAATCGCTGCCAGTTTTTTCAAAAGATTTTCTTCTCGCTTTTTTACTTACAGTCCCCATGCTGCTATGTTCATCACGGCTATTTTTGACTAAAGAGCTCCTCCCATTTTCAGTCTCCATTCTTTCATATGCCTTTCTACTAGAGACTGGTTTTTTACTATGTAAAAGTTCCATGATTGTTGGGTTATCACACTGCTCCTTGCTTTCATTATCCCTTATGTCCTTGAAGAATGGCATTTGGCGCCCCTTGTTCCACTAGACCTTATTAAGATGCCTCCAGCCTTGATAGAGTAATCTTCTTTATGGACATGACCAGCCTATTTAGAACCATCTATGTGGCTATTAGAATGTACAGTGTGTTTCTGGAAACGAGTTGCTTCAAGTTTGGTCTCAGCACTGGATTGCTCTTCAATGGCTGAACTCCTCTTCAACACGTTAACATTAGAATGCTTATAATCTCTTACATGTGAATTCTTAGAACCTCCTACATGTGATGATGCATCTTGTCGTTTCTCCTTCCATTTGAACATCTTCCTATCCTTACTGCCTTCCCACAAATATATTCACTTCCAAACCCTTCTCCACTATGCTGGCATGCAGAACAAGAATGCAAATACAACACCTAAGTATGTACAAAGTAACAAATGTCACACACACAACTTTTTGGTGGATTCCACACCTCGGATGCGCAACAGTACGACAACGTTTAGCCTGAGTATGAGTAAGCAATGGAAAATTATTGGAAGTGTGCATACCATGCAGTGTGATTTGTTTTCCTTGAAAATAAAATTTAATTGAATGCGTAGAATAATCTATATTAGGATTGTATTGATGACATCAAGGCATTCCTAAGATAATGTCACTAGACTACAAAGGTACAACTAAGAAATTTCTTCGTTCAGTATAATCACCAATTTTAATTTCTAAATTATGCACCTCTTGTGTTCCATTATATCTCGTACCTAGGAATGCAGCCTTGATGCGATAATGTGTAGAAACAATATGTAAATTCAATTCTTTGACCAATTTTCCAGAAATAAAGTCATGTGTGCTCCCATCATCATGTAAAATAGTCTTTTCTTTATCGTGCACAAAACATTTCATTGTTAATAAGGAATGGGGAGTTGGCATACCTGGCAAAGTATCAGAAGTAGTACAAATATCATCATCGTCTTCCGTAAAGTCCGGCATCTTTGCACGTTCTTCATCTTCTATTGCTCCCAGATAATTGATATGGACAGATGGCTTTTTTGGATTGACAACTGGCTGCTAGATGTCCAGGTTGATGACATTTGTAATAAACTATGGGTTTTTCTTTGGATACATTATTGGTAATGGCAGGAAGTTTAGGAATGTCGGGATTTGACTGAAGAGATGGCTTAGGGTTTGGATTTGTGTTTGATGGCAAGGCAAGTGGTCGTGTCCAAGATTTACGGAATGAAGATAGAAGGAAACGACTTTGATTGAATCTTCAAAAATTGAATTGAATTGTTTAGAACCAAAGTTACCATTAGTTGAAAATTGTTGTGGTCGCTTGTCTCATCCGCGAATTTTGTCTTCAGTGTCATGGGCCAAGGAAATTGCATCTTCAAGGGTTGTTGGCTTGAACATATTGATCTCCGCATAAAAATGTCCAAGTAGGCCAAACATAAACTTGCGTATATGAGTTGCTTCAGGTACATCTTTGAGCATTGGTAGTTGCAATAGAACATTCCAGAAACATTCAGTATATTGTGAAACAGGTTCGCGATCCCTTTGTTGTAGAAGATCCCATTGTTTGACTGCTTTTTCGTGGAATTGGGGAGGAAGTAAATTCTGAAAAAATTTCTTTTGGAAAGTCTCGCAAGTAGTGGGACAATCAACGCTTTTGGACGACAGTCCACCATAAGGATGCTCGATCAACTAAATGGTTAGTGACACATTTAATTTTGTCTTTCTCAGCATATATTTCTTCATGGAAATAATCATCAAATTGACTGATAAAAGCAAGGACAGTATTTCCATCATGTGATCCATTGAAAGTATGAAATTTGAAGTTTCTTTTGCATCGATGGTATATCGTATAAGATCTTTAGGTTGCGATCCATCTTGGTCGGTGGTAGATCGTTGTAGATTGGCCAATTGAGCTTGCAAAGCTTGTCATCCTCTTCGTTCCTCTTGAAGTTGCATCATAATCAAATCCAAATTTTGCTCCATTGTTGGTTCGGGTAGATCACCTTCAGCCACCATTAAATCTTCCATGGTTTAATAAGCCATCTTGCAAAATTCCAAAAGACCTCACACACTCGAAACCTTGTTAGAGAGATGAGCGTAGCTCAAAGGCGGGTTTACAAGGCTTGTATTTTTTTCTTTTAGTTTGGTTTTTGTAGTATTTCTCCTTTGTGATTGCGAAATTCGATGTCACAATCGTCTTCCAAGAAAGTAATTTTGCGTATAGACTGCGTATAGTCTACGTGTTGATGATAGTTTGCTATAATCTACTTTTGTCAGTTCACAGGTGTGAACAGGGCTTCCAGAGGTTAGTAAACTGAGTCATGTATTGCTGAGTATGAACTGCATTTATGATAGTTGTTGAAGATGACTTGTAGGACCTTATTGACTTGGGTAACCTAGAGGACTTGGAGTTTTAAGCTTTTATGACTTAGTTTGGATTTTAAGGACCTGAATATGTCGTCACCAAATTTAGCGACGGCCAGTTCGTGTTGTCACCACAGACGGATGAATTTGAATAATGAAGCTTTTTACTAAGCTTCTTTTGAAGCCTTATTGCTTATCCTTTAAGCTTGAAAAGCTATGGTAAAGATTTTCTTATTTGAGAAGAAAGAACCAACAACTTTATGAAAAATCTTCCTACGTGGTCCTCCGCCTGTAGAGATCGGTCCCTCGCGATCTGAGTGTACATCAGGAGGTTCTTGACTTCCAAGAACACACTGGTATCAACCGTTTGCCACGAGACTGACTGTAGAGCTCAATCGTTCCAGGAGCTTTGCCTTCGCGCGAGATGGTAAGTGATTGGAAGCTCTCGATCTCAGCTTCGCTCCGATAACACTGGTGCATAGATCCGACGCCGTATGCGCGCGTAGTGAGCATCAAAAGGTCCCCAAGAACAAAAGAACTCTACTTTTTGCACAAAAAACAATGAAGAAAGCTTGCACGACATGAACAAGAGACTAATTGGGTGCAATCTCCCCCCATGCCTTGTGTGAGCGCTCCACAAAACATGTATTTTATATATTATTCATCTTCAAGCTAAAAAAATAGCCCAATTTACAATTAGCACTCTTTAGCTTTTGTGTTTGCTTTTGTGCCACTAAAGAATTAAAGCTATTGGGCGCCCAAGAAGTCAGGCGGTACATAAATACAATGTCCAATACAAATATTTAAATCGTGGGCCCATGCGCATACAAAAGTAATAAATAAATATCAAGCGCTTTGATAAATAAGCACGTCAAAATGTGGACGCCATGCCTAAGATACGTGCCCATAAAAAATTGATGATAATTTGAATACACGCTATCCTCCAATGCTTCCCAATGCCACCGCCGCTTGCTCTACACATCAACTGAAGCATTCACAATTGTTAGAAAAATAATACAATTAAACCTACAAAAGTGAACACCTAACAATCTTCAGCTACAAAAATAAATTGGTTAGAACTCAATCCTAACCTTACTTTATTACGAGTGCGCACTCTAAACTCATAAGCGTTTATTAATTTAAATATGTATTTTGTGGAATCACCCGCTATGGAATCACCCACTTACACATTAAATTAACAAAACGCTCGAAAAGGATAGGCGTCCCCATCGACTTTTCGCATAAAGAATCCACCTTGTGTATGAGCCTCGGTAATAAAATTTTACGGAATCCACCACAAAACCTCACAGAATCCACCGTGGAATATGCCTCCTGGCATCATTAATCCATGATATATAATGCATCACAAAAAAATTAATAACTGCAAAAAAGAAAGAGGCTTGACTTACTGGGCCACCATACACATAAAATCTATGGATGAGTGTAGTGAGACCGCGTCTCTCTACATACTGAGTTTCCAAACCTATAGGATCACGGTTTAGGATGGAGTATTGCAAAAAAAAGTAGCATTATTAAAAATAAGGTTATTATTATAAGTGATATTCCAAATAGGAAAGTGAGAACAACCAAAAGAAAACTTACAAATTCCTCCAAATAAGTTCTATGGCCACTAGTCCCCAGATGATGCATGACCCCTGTCTCCAATTATGCCTCGCTACCTCCCACTATGGTTGCCATTGTCTTGGAGAGTTTGTGGCCTCCTCCTTGAGTCTCCACCAATCCTCTGCATATAGTTTTTTTCTACTCACACACACGTTAGGCTTCTTTATACGTTTTGGTTTCAAAATGTTAAGACTAAACTTAAAAGCTTATGCTTTTATGGATAGCTTTTAAAAGTTAACACGGTTGACATACCGCCCTTTTGCTTTTGACTTATTACAGGCATCCTGAATTAATGAGCTGTCGTTCTTACCTTCTTCTTTGGCTGTTTGCCATTATTTCTTGCTTCTCAAATAATTGATGCTTTCTTCATAACAATCGCCATCTTCTATGTGTGTCGATAGCCGAAACTACTTGCGATCTGCGTATGCCACCATGTTCTCTTAATTTTTCACATAGTTTCTCCACTTCTCTAGCCTTAAAAACAAGGTTTTTCTCCATTGCGACTCTCTACACTAGCAATTCTGTTTTAGCATTCTTCTCAAACTCAAATGTAGTTCTTGCAAGTTGAACCTCCTGCCTGAGGCTTTTCATTTCAGCTTTCATGGTTGGAACGTGCTGAGCATCAATGAGAACCCTTAGTAGCTCTTTTGTTAGTTGATGCACCTGTGCATTTAACTCTTGATGAGATACATTAAGATTTTGAGCTCAATATTCCATGGTTCAGCTTCCATCTTGGCCACAACTGTTTCACATTTCACCATCTGTCCACCTTTAAATAGCTCGCTCAATCTTCCTCCTCTCAAAGAACTTAACTTTTCACAAAGTTCCATCCTCCATTCAAGTTCAACACGGCCATGGAGTTTAGCTTCCTTCTTCTAGTTTTCCACTCTCTTCTATTGAGCATCCTTTACCTCCACTAGTAAAGCCTTGCTAAGATGGACATGATCTTGGCCTTCTTCTCCCTATCTCTGTGGCACACCTCGCGGCCTCTGTTGCCAGCAGCAACTCCTCTTGTGAAAGAGGAGGATGAGAGTGGGGCCTCCCCCCCACCCTGCACTTGACATAGCCTCTGTGAGCCATACACTCTTTTGTTCTCCTCCTCTCACACAACTAGCCTAACCTAGCCTTCTTAGGGGCTACTCCAGGCATCTGACTTATGCCATATCTATCTCCATACAATCCGTACACTGACTCGAACCCATACACCCCACCATATTCTGCACCTTGTCCTCCTATATGTCATACCAAACAGGATCCTTGATGCGAGGAGATCTAGCAGGAATTTCAAGTTGATGTTCAGTACCTTTGTTTCTTACTAAAGAAGGAGGATCCTCCTCACCTTCATATCCCACTTGAAGGATTCTAGGTCCATTCAATGCCTAGAGTGCCCTATAACCACCGACCTCTCAAGGCATCAAGGAGTCCCACAAGCTTCCGCAGGAACAAACCTTCTAATTTGTTTAACTCCTAGACCAGTAGCAAACGTCTAGCTCCAACTTCTAATTGTGTCAATTTGGCAAGCAACATGACCTACGGCCTATTTATCGATTTTCTTGGTCTTGATTTTTTTAATCCTAGCTTTGTCTTTTTCTTTTGGCACTAGCTTTGGCTTCATATTTTGACCATCATGCCTTCTTCCTTGGTGGACTTCATGGTGGTCTTCTTTGCCCGCTTGGTCTATGTACTCTTCTTGATCTTGATGTTCTTCATCCTCACTTGGGCTTAACCTTGCATTTATATCTTCAAAAAATAGAAGGGTCCACTTTCTTTATATTCCTTGCATGTCTAATGAAACTGCATTTTGTCAAAGTTTTCCTTGCCAAATAAGACACCCTTACCCATCATTGTCGCTACTACAAGCTGCCTTGATTATTGTATAAGAAATGCTAGAAGCCAAATCCTCAATGATCCATGTATTTACCATAGAAGACATCAATAAAAGGACTCTTCTCTAGTGATTTCTTGCAAAGAACACACATCACCATAAAAAGCCACCTTGACATGCTCCTCATGTCTTCAATAAACTGATAATTCGTTTTATATGTTCTTGGCTTTTGTTTGTGCAATATGCCCTAAGAAGTATATGCTTTAGAATAAAACTTTGTGCCCAGACACAATGATTTAAGAAGATATGTAAATTGGAATTCATCCTATGCACACACTTAAGCGATGCTCACACGAAGAAATATGGATGCACTTGAAGATATTGTGCCTACCCTATCTACATGTGCTCGTGAGTCATGCAAGTGCAAACAGAGTTCCTTGATTATTTAAATCCTTAACCTCACCTCTTAACTCTCAACAAGAAAATATGTTATACTCCACTCTACCCATCCACCTTACACACTCTTCCAAAGGTTCCTAACTTGGTGATGAATATCTCAAATATCGAGCATGCAAGAAATGTGCGTGTTCAATGACATGTGCTCTCTCAAGTGCACATGCATTTAAGATTTACTGCATATAGCTACAGTGGGCCTCATGCCATGCTAGTGCTCAACGATGGTGCAAAATGTGCATAATCCAAACCCATGGCATGGAAGTATTTCATAAGAATAGGAGACGACCCCTGAGTGCAGTCCATCAAACAAAGTGCATCGTGAGGTGCTCCTGAACCCATCATCCCCGTGATGTGCAAGAGTCTCAACAAGAAATCAAACCTTGTTCCACAATGTTTGGCAGCTACTTAGAAAACGCCAACTTCAACTTGTCCAAAAGAATACCAAACTAGACCAAGGCTATCAAGTTTCACACTCAACAGATAAAACAAAATGACAAAAACAAATCCTAAGCTAGACAAACACAAGAAATCCAATTACAAAGTGACAAAACAAACAAACACGCAAACAACTTAGGTAACAAAAAACAAATCTGATTACAATTTGACTAGGGGTTTTTAGTTTTTGAAAAAATGCACTACAAGATATAGACCTTATACCGACGTTTAAAGCGATGAAAATAAAAACAACAAAATTTACCCCCGTCGTCGCAAAAAGCATCGTTATTGACGACGCCATAGAAACGTCGCTATTGGGGTCGCTA
Organism: Lygodium microphyllum; assembly: GCF_053477565.2. NCBI lineage: Eukaryota > Viridiplantae > Streptophyta > Polypodiopsida > Schizaeales > Lygodiaceae > Lygodium > Lygodium microphyllum. Next base: position 398,663 of record NW_028229557.1, on the reverse strand, counting down.
TATGCATCGCTATATGCGTCGACACAACCAGTAAATTTGCGATGCACATAACGACGTCAATAGCGACACGAGCAGTAAAATTGCGATGCAAATAGCGACTGTAACAGGGAAAAAAGAAATTGTGGCAGGGCAGCAAGCTGCCTTGCTACATATAGCACTGTGTGCTATATGAGAGCCATACAAAATAGTTTCTGCACTACTGCATACAAAGCGCTTGCAAACAAAAAGAATGTATACTGAAATCATAAAACTGATACATGAAATAAATACATGATCGCATAAAATGTGATTGGTACAATCATGAAAGGATATCACTAATACATAGAAAATGTCTACATAGATCATGCGACTAAAAACTAAAGGTATGTGAGCTCCAAGGATCCAAGGGCGAGCTACAAATCCTTATCCCCCAAAAGCTCGTCTCACTGCAAAGGAGCATCGAACGGATTCTGTAGAAAAAGAAACAACACATCAATCCACCATACAATAATGCATTCAAATATCTCATGGTAACTACGGACAAGAAAGATGAGTGACTTATAGGGCCGCCGCGTCCATACAATCGGTCGATCAATGCATTGAGACCGTGCCTCTCTACATATCGAGTCTCAAGGCCTTGTGGATCACGATTTGTAATGGAGTGCTGCAAAGAAAACAAAATGCTAACTGTTAGAAACATGATTGTCAGTACAAATAATATTTCAAAAAAACAAACAAGCAAAACAAAAGAGAAACTTACAAAGTCCTCCAAATATGTCCTGTGGCCGCCACTCCCAAGATGATGGACCACTCCGACCTCGAGTCGTGCCCTCACCGCCTCTCGCTGTGCTGACTCCAACGTCTTGGCGAATCTGTAGCCTCCTCCCTCAGTCGGCGCCAGTCGTCTGCATCTAACTACTCGGGATTTGCAGCCCCACTCTTGATTGCCTTGTGTGCGTGGGATCGTCTATGTGACATGTATGCACTCATGCAATCCATCATCCAGCCCGTAGAGAATCTATCTATTGCGGCTGGCACCGGAAACTCCTCGTGCAAGGACACTACTATATAGTCCTTGCTCCCCTCCGGTATGTTCTTCCAATGATCCAGGACGTTGTGCTGAAAAACTTGTTGGCACAACTCTCTTATGCAAGCCATCACCCTCCTCCCCTCATCATTCATGATGATGGCTCCTGACCTACTATCCACCAGGTATCCATAACCCCTAGGAGTCTGCCTAAGATGGGTCCTCTCCCATCTCCATCCATGCTCCTCGGCATATCCAGGAGACCCCTCTACATCCGGTGTACCGATGGGGGTAACCTCTCTCGGAGTGGCACTCAAAGGGGTGCCACCTACTGACGGCTGCGCAAAAGCCGGAGTAACTGGAGTAGACGTCCCCACAGGTGTGACAAATCCCTGGAGGTGACGCAGCTCCAACTGAACGATGAGATGGAGACACCACATCTGTGTCTCCACAGCAGCATCCCCTTGATCCCGATGCAGTCTCTCCCTCTATTCCAAGTCGTGAGTGTCGAGATCGTCTGCTCGAAGCTGAAGCATCTGATCGCGCTGAAGCAGATCTAGCAAAGCGCCCTGACGAAGAATGAGACAGCTCCTGGTCTGCCATCTCTCCGAATCTCGCGAGCTGGTCTGGAGACATGCGTGCCATCATGTCCTGAAACTCCTCATCGCTCATCCTTCGACTCATTCTAAAAATGTCACCTGCATAGATAAAAAATGGTGTTAGAATAATCAATTTAAACTATACAAAGGACAGTAATATAAATCATTTTTTAAAAATCCCTCTTAAAATGCATATCTTATGTACCTTTATGGAATATCTAAACAACGAATCGAGTAATACAATTCTCCAAGAATGAAGTATCCTGTGGTCCCATGTTAATCTCCTGACACAACTCTGCATACACTGGAAGTTCGATAGACATGTCACCACAAAAGAATGAGTCTGCCTCGTTCTCAAAAAATTCTTGGACTCCTGTATTTCCATCATTGTTAGCTGATAGGGGCTCCAAGCTTGCGGTGGCCTCCACCCCTTGTAATATCGACTCCTCTATTTGCATATTATCTTCATCTATGCCCGGAACATCGCTTTGATCATATACTCTCGCACTTCGAGGAGTTGAAGGTATAACATACCACCATCGAGGTTGTCGGGGGTTTGGATAGAAGATTACCTGTTCACAAACACGTACAAAGCGAGTTCAAACCATTGTGACATAAACTATGTCGTATTACAATTAGCAAGCAAATGACTCTATGCACTTGTTTACAATGGGCCGGCAACAGAAAGGTGTCACACAAATCCGTCCATTTTTTTTCAGAATCTATTTCGAGAAATCCAGATGGACCTCATCGAACTGTTGCTCCAGCTCCTCCAAGTACCACTTTGAACAACTGCACATCGAATAGTATCATGGAGAAGCTACGGTAATCCACCGTAATAATACTTTGCAAGTTCCCAAAATACTCCATCTTATCCACAACCGTGTTCGGATCCATTGTTTGTCGCCGGCTCTCTTGCTCAAACCTTGCCATGACACCACAGTCCATTGTGGAGCGCATTTTGTCAATACGCTCCACGCAAAAATGCCGTCCACGCGACCACGTTGCACTATATATTTTGTACTGTACATTGAAACACTCAAATTAGATGTTGCATATAAAATTTAGATACGACATATTCTAAACCCTTGATCACCTTTGGACTACATCCCCTCGAGAACTCCCACTCCTCCATTGAGACCTCTGTCCCTTTGCTGGATGCTGCAGTCAAGGCTCCATGCAACCATCGTGTTGACATAAACCGCGGCATCTCCTCCATGCCTTCAAGATATCGAATCGGTCGATGATGCATATTGCGTCGGAATTCAGCTCGTGCTTCCTCTCGATCTTGCCTTGCAATCTGGTACTTGGCGAGCTACATCTCCATGGAGGCATGGTGCAACATACAAAAGCGATTCACCTTCTCTTCCATTGAGGCATCCATTCTTTTTTCTACCCCATTTCCAACCACCACATCTCTAGTCAGTCTATCATCGTCCTTCAGCGTCCATAGCATTTCATTGTCTGGTTCCACCGTTGGTAGCCATTGTGAGATATGCACTAACGCCTCTGACACCAACCAACCTTCCACCATGCTATCTTCTGGCCGAGCTCATTGTCGCATAAAGCCTCTCAGGGTTTTCATGAAGCGCTCTAGGAAGAACATCCATCGCGTATGGATAGGTCCAGCAATCTCCACTTCATCCACACAAGATGCACAAGAAGGTGGACTTGTATCGTGAGCATGCTAGTAGGCAGGTATTTCTCAAAGAGACAGACCATCTCCACTGCTCCCCGCCTCACGGATTCAATAGAGGACGTCTTAATCTCTTTATGTGAGATCCATTGCACCAAAGTCGACAACTTGTAAATGGCCTCGCGAATTTCTGGAGTAAGGCATCCTGCGATCACTATCGGTAGGACAAACTGCCACAAATGAGAAAGCATTATGAATAATGGCCACTTTTCAAATTGCAAAATGCCCACGCTAATTATAATCCATTCTGTTCACAAACCTGACATATCTTATGCCAATCATGGGATTTTAGCCCCGACAATTAGTCATTTTTAGAAAATGCGGACCTGAGAGAACGCATCATACCCATCGGAGTGCGGATAGACTTGATTACTTGCTTCACAATGCGCTCTTCTTTGGTGGACAAAACCCAAGGAGCGCGAGGAAGTTGCGCTCCCCCTTCAGCACTCGACTGTGGCCAAAGCGCCTCCATCTTACCTACCTCCTTCAAATCCATTCATGACCCTATGGTGTCTCTCTTTCCTGTGATGTGGTCCCCTAGCAAGCTGCCCACATTCTTGAAAATATGCATGGGATCCAACAAGTGGTTGACCTGTAAGTGGGTCCAATATGGAAACTCGTAGAAAACTCAGAACCGTCGCATTCCATTTGGATGTGATTCCGGGTTTACCATTTTCAGCTCGTACCAGCTTGCGGCATTCATATGTGTTGGAGGTCGTCCAAGAAAACCTTCCTTAAGTTCATGATCCTCCGGCAAGAAAGCGGCGTGTCCTTGATATACCATCTTCTTCATGGTTCGTGACCTTCGGGAGTCTAACTATGGCCCACACAATGGACATGCATGATAACCTGAGGTAACCAGACCTGTAAGGCGAGCCACGACCTAGTGAATACTTGATTGAATGAGATAAAATATAGATATTACCAGCGAGAATGGAGGTCTGCTCACCTGAGCACTCTCCCAATCCCGAAAAGTCATGCATCATCCACATGAGAATGGCTCGAATGTTGGCTAACCGCCGCCGACCATCGCACCTGCTCATATCTTGCACAGTGACCCCCTCCTCCCACAGAATCTTAAGCTCATCGACTAATGGACGAAGATACACGTCCATATTTTTTACTTTGTAGCAGCCCGGGATGAGAAGCTAAGGATGAGATGTCATTTCTTCGTAGAAAGCCATGGAGGGATGTTGTAGTTGACAAGCACTATAGGCCACACACTGTAAGAAGTCGAGCGCAGACCGAATGGGTTCACACCATCCATGGTGAGACCAAGCCGAAGATTCCTTAGCTCTCGCGCAAAGCCTGGGAAGGTAGAGTCAATGTGGCTCCATGCGTGCGAATCCAGTGATATTCGTTGAACTCCATCCGTGGACCTATTCTGCACATGCCACGTTGTCAAGCTCGCCATGCCGGACGTGCGAAACATATATAATATTTCAATAACCTGAAAAAAATCATAAAACACCTAGAAAAAGCACAAATGTTTGCAATAATACTGTTAAAAAAATAATCAATGAAGCCTATGTGCAAGGTACCTGAATAACTCAGTCACACTCGTATCGCTCCAACCATATTTTGCTTGCACACTTAATAGTGCAAACAATGTCCTCAACCGAGATACTTGGCACCCATCATATAATGGCATGGATGCTTCCTCTCTAAGCGGGTCAGATGTCTCAGCATCCATGGGAATCAATACATCGATCATTGCCTCCATCTCAGACTCCAAGATTGTAGGTAGGTCGGGAAGGTTGTCTGTCTCCTCTGGCATCGACGGTATAGATGGGCCTTGCGAGTGGTGGATTGGCTCCTGCAATCCATCCATCGCACGTCCACGAACTCTTCTAATTGGCCGCAAAGGGTGCACTCCCCCTTGGGTCGAGACATCACCCCCCTGGATAGAAAATTTGCCAACAAGACCCAATCTTATTGTGTATGGTTTTCAATTAGCTTGCGAGTACAATGCATGATTAATATTAACTTCAAATTACCGTTTGCTGAAAATCTGCAATCGCCTGATCAATGATCTCAGATTGAAACTCGCCAAATCGTCATACGTGTTCTATAGACAATCGGCGTTTTCGTCTAATTACCAACTTGCATTGAGAGCAAGGACATGGGACACGCTGATTAAGATACGTCTCGCGATCTTGAACAATAAGACCTTCTTTGTTTTCCATCTTATCTACATTACAGCAAACGAGGCTTAAATGGATATCTTTATGGAGATGTACGTCAAGTTGCAAGTTGACCATAAATCTTGCATTGTACATAGTAGTTGAGAGATTTATTGATGTTATATCTCGGCCTTGTATCATGCTCAAGGATTTGTTTGTCCCGATAGATAATTATTCATTATTGTAAAAAACTGCACTAGAGGGCTTTGAGTATAAGTAATCCATTTATGAGCATCATTGAGGATCTCTTAGTCTAATAATAAATCAGTCTCAACAAAAAGCATCTTAGAAATGTGGTTTTTTTGTCCTAGGATCGCGTATTAAAGACCTGAGAGAAAATATCCTATACTCAATTTAAGGGATTCTTCTTCTATAACAATACTTTTGGGTTCATTTTGATGAAGTACCATAATGACCATTAGCTAGGGTATCATTTTCTTTTAGTCCTTCCGTTGACTAGTTGGCATGATTTCTAATTTGTTATGCCTATAAAGTTAATACAAAAACAATGAATTATGCATATCACAATTAGATCCCCTACTTGGACATTATGAAGGACATGACCAATTTTAAGCCATCTTAAAGAGTCACCAATGTACGTGGCCCATGGCAAATCACATTGCATACCATTATCGATAAGTCTATTATCGTGCATCTTAAATCTCCTAATTAGACTTTATAAATGGTATGACTAATTTTTAGCCCCCTTAAGGAGTCGATGTAATGGTACCCATAAAAAAGGTAAAGTGGATACCATTACCATAATCATGGATATGCTATCATTCCAATATATGTTATCTTTCTCTTTCTCTCCCTCTCCCTCCCTCTCTTTCTCTTTCTCTCGTAGTTCCTCTCCCTCTCACAATATATCTTAACACTCTCCAAAAGAAAAAGGGAGAGGGAGAGAGAGAATGCACTCTCCCTCCCTCTCCCTCTCCATCTCGCTCTCTTTCTCTTTCTCTCCCTCTCTCATTTCCTTCCCCTCCCTCTCCCTCTCCCTCTCCTTCTCTTTCTCTCTAATTTCCTCTCCTAAACAAGCAAAAAAAAAGTGATTTAAACATTAAACAAGCAAAAGGGAGAGGGAGAGAGAGAATGAACTCTCCCTGCCTCTCCCTCTCCCTCTCCCTCTCCCTCTCCCTCTCTTTCTCTCTCTCCCTCTCTCATTTCCTTCCCCTCCCTCTCCCTCTCCCTCTCCCTCTCCCTCTCTTTCTCTTTCCTCCCCCTCCCTCTCCCTCTCCCTCTCCCTCTCCCTCTCCCTCTCCCTCTCTTTCTCTTTCTCTTTCTCTTTCTCTTTCTCTTTCTCTCCCTCTCTCTCCCTCTCCCTCTCCCTCTCCCTCTCTTTCTCTCTTACTCTCTCATTTCCTCTCCTAAACAAGCAAAAAAGAAAGTGATTTAAACATTAAACAAGCAAAAGGGAGAGGGAGAGAGAGAATGCACTCTCCCTCCCTCTCCCTCTCCCTCTCTTTCTCTTTCTCTCCCTCTCTCTCCCTCTCCCTCTCTTTCTCTCTCATTTCCTCTCCTAAACAAGCAAAAGAGAAAGTGATTTAAACCTTAAACAAGCAAAAGAAAGAGAGAGGGAGACTCACCGATGAGATATGGCGAGCATGGGGCGGCTCCTCTTTGCGATGAAGGCTCATCCTCTCCTTTGCGAACAATGGCAACAGCGGCAGCGGCGGCAAGTCTTCTTCCTCTTCTTCTCTCACGACAGTCGCTCTCTCCCTCGCTCTCGCTCTCAAAACTCACAAGCCGCAAATGCGAAATGAAAACCGCGCTCGGTTTCGGCCGCTTTTTTTCCTTGTGGAGCATCGCTAAATGCGACGCCGCTATCCGCCGTCGCTAATCGTCCTCGCTACTAGCTCAAATCCTTGTAGTGATGCTTGAAATATTTAGCCCTCCCCCTAGTCTACAAGCATTTATGTGCAGCATTGCTTTCATAGAGTGTTGCTACATCTATTATCCATTTAGTTTCCTCATTTTTTTGTTGAAATTGTTGTTTTGACCACTCCTCTATTTTTATTGTCATTAACCTTGATATATACTTCTTTAATCTATATCCATTTATCCTTTGTTTATCTGCCTTCCCATCCAAATTTTCTAACGCATAAGTCCCATTTTTAAAAACTTCAGAAACGCTAAATGGTCCTTCTCACTTTGTTTGGAATTTCTTTTGGAAAGTATGATCCAATTTACTATTATATCTAAAAAATAAACCCCATTTTTTTATATTTTTATTTTCTAACTAATCCCTTGTAGATTTTTTTCTTGACTTCTCTCATATTGACCACACACTTCTTGTTTGTTTAATTGTGCTTCTTGTAATTGCATCAACCTTTCTGCAAATAATTTCTTTCCTCACCTTCAATCAGCTTTTCAGACATCCTTAAAGCTGGTATTTCTACCTCTAGGTAGTAAGGCTTCCCTTCCATAAACGAGTTTAAAAGGAGAAAAACCTGTACTTTGTTTCCTTGCTAATCTATAAGCCCACAAAGCACTTGGCAACTCAATATCCCACGTTTGAGGACAATCCTTTGTCATTTTAGAAGCATTCTTATTAACTCCCCATTGAATCGCTCGTTGAGACCATTACGTTGAGGATAGTATGGTGAGACAAATATTTTTGTTATTTTTATTTTTTCACAAAGATAATCAATTAATTCTCCCTTAAAACTTGGCTCGAGGGGTTCGCTATATATATATTCTCTATATAATGTGTGTTCTTGGCCTATTTATAAATATCCTAATATGTGAATTTTTCTTCAATAAAACACAACCCTTTTCTATTCAATATGTAAGTAATCTCTTTATATGACACCCTTCTGTATGTAAAAAATGTATAAAAAATGTGTTTTAAAAACCCCTTATTTTGAACTCACTTTATATATACATATATTCAAAAGTGACCCCCCCTCCCCCCCCCGAGAAACCTGGTTCTTTATCTGACACAATCTCTAGTGGTATTCCAAATTTACAGCACATATCTTCATAGATGAATTTTCCCACATCTGTGGTTCTGATTTTTTTTACAGCTTTAGCTTCTGCTCATATCAAGAAAGATAATCGACTGCTGTCAAAATGTATATCTTTCCTCTTGAAGTATGTGGTAATGGACCAATTGTATCTATTCCCCATTTTTCAAAGATGTCATATGCAAGAATTGTTTTTCTTGTTTCTGGTTTTAATATTCTCTTACTCATTCTTTGAAATTCAGCACACGATTTACACCAGTGATTGACATCCTTCTGAACACTTGGCCACATATATCCTTCAGTTAAAATATTTTATAAAGTTATTTTGTAAGAGTAATGTCCCCCGCATGCCCCCTCATGATTTGTTTCAAGTATATGATATATTTCTTCTTTCCACGACACTCTTCCCTCAAGATTAAATCCACTCCTTTAGCATAAAGAACATCGCTCACCATTTTATATCTTCCATCTCTTCTAAAAAACCTATATTTTTTGTTTTTTGGAATACTCAAAGGTACTTTTCCTGTTAAGAGAAATTCTTCTTCCGAATCTAGAGCTTCTCTTCCTCTATAAAGAGGAAAATCTACTTTCATTATGAATACTTGACAATTTGCTAATTGGGCTGCATTGTGAGCTTCCTAATTTTTCTTCTACACATCCTTCTCAGTTTGGGATTCTTGGTTTTCCAAACTCCGAGTATCTGCTTTACTAATAGTAAAGCATCACCTCTAATTCTCAACCTTCGAATTCCCATTCTTTGACAAAGCATAATAGCTACTTGCAAGGTTGCATATTGAGATTTGTTGTTACTTGTTGCCTCAAGTTTAACTATTTCTTTTTTTATCAACTTCCCTTGAGGATCATAAACTACTAATCCTCCTGATGATGCTTGGTGTGCCTTACAATATGATCCATCAAAATAGATCAAAAATGAATTTTCTATTTCTGGTTTTACTTATTCTTTATATCCAAATTTTCCTTTTAGTAAGAAAGAGCTTCCTCTATAGGTCAAAAGGTTTGCTATTGTAGCCCTAGTTGAGTCCTCAACCTGGAACTTATACTGAAATTCTTCAAGTTCAACAATCCATTTCACAACTTTTCTTGAGAGATTTGAGTTCAACAATCCATTTCACAACTTTTATTATCAGAATAGTAAAGGATTTTGGTACTAAATACCTCCTAAACTTTCTACAAGCAAATATTACACTTAACATTACGAGTTCAATTTTTATATGTGATACTTCTATTTGCAACTTCACTCGACTTGCGAAATAGATAGGTCTCATATATCTAGAATTCCTTCCTCGTTGCATCAGAATTGTTCCAATAGCATCTTCTCCAACTGAAGGATTTACAAAAATTTCATTTTCCCAATCAGGTGCTTGAACTAATGATGCATGACCCACAGTTTCCTTGACATGTTGAAACACACCTCAGCCTCTTTAGTCCACTCTAAAGTATCCTTCTTGGCTACCATCTGTAACAGATAGAGTAACTGAGATGCCAAAGGAATGAACCTTGATAGATATCTTACCTTATGAATGAATGTCATAAGTTCCTTAGTATCTGCAGGTAATGATACTAAGGTTACTAGGGATTCCACTTTTTCAGGATCGGGCTCTATTCCATTTTCCGAAACTACATGATCACCAAGAAGTTTCACTTTTGGTTGGGGTATCTTGCATTTTTTTGGATTTAACTGACAACCGTAACTATCCAATCTTTCAAATAATTCATCAAGTTTTCCACAATGTTCTAATATTATACTATGAACACAAATATCATTAATGAAATCTCTAACAAACTTCCCTAAGTAATGAGCTAACACTCTATTTATCCTCCCTTGATACCAAGTCGGTCCATTACTGAGTCCAAAAGGTAAAACTCTATAGCAAAAACAACACCATGGTGTTATGAAAGTTGTACCTTTCAAAACCTACAACAAGTGAATCTAAAATTTCCATCACAAGCACTGTACCTTTCAAAACCTGCAACAACTGAATCTAAAATTTCATCTATAAAAGGAAGCAGATAATGATCTCTTTTTGTGACGGCATTTAGAGGTTTATAATTTACAAAAATTCTCCAACCTCCAGTTTTCTTTGATGCTATAACTATTGTGCTTACCCATTCTGAATGTTCTACAGGATAAATAAATCATGCTTGCAATAATTTATCTACTTCTTCTTTCAAGATTGACATTTTTTCTGAAGTTAGGGACTGTAATTTTTGACATACTGCTTTGGCATCTTCTTTAAGTTCTATTTTTAGCCGTTCCCCTTTCATTCCTCTGATTTTTGTGTATGAAGTTGCAAAAAGATTTGGATATTTATTGATGAGTGTATGATATTGTTTTCTTTCTCATTCTGTCATATCTTAACTCAACATTTTTTCAAGAAACTCTCTTTTTCCTATGGAAACTTGAGGTCGTTCCATTAATTTTTCTAGTTCCTCTAGTTTCCCTTCTTCATCATTTTCAAGAAATCCATATTTTTTATTTCCTTTAACATTTATAATTTGGACTTTATTTGAAATTTCTTGTGAAAGTTTCTCTTTCGAAGACGATTCTTCATCCTTTAATAGGAACAAAAGTCCTTTTTCTTTAGAAGAAAGATTTAAATTAAGATTTTCAATGTTTCTTGATACCCTTGAAACTATTGATGGTCCGATATGAGTTATTAACTTCACTCTATTTCCTAAGGATGTTTTCTTCTTTTTTTTTTCAATTATTATTGATGAAACTTCTAGATCTGAATCACTTTCTGAACCTTCATCCTCAGTTTCATCTTCATCTTTTGTACTATCACTTTCCTTTTCTTCTTCCTTGCTGGTATACCCATTTACTAATTCCTTCCTCGATGCCATATCAAACTTCTTTGCTACTCCTCTATGGTCATAAATTGTTATGGTTTCTTTTTCCCAATCTTGTACTCCTCATGTCTTCCTAACCCAGTGTCTACCTAGGATAAGTGAAAATGCTTCTAATCCAACTAGCATAACATGACAAGCGATTTTCATTACAACTGCATACACCTTGACTTCAAGATTTTGAATTATTCCTATACATTTCACTTTAGCATGATTTGCAAGCCTAATTCAAAATCTAGATCTTGCAACTATTTGAATTCCAAATTGATCTACACCTGCTTGGGTAATCACACTGACTTGTGCTCTCCATCTATGTAAGCCTCTCTTATGTTCTTGTTTTTACCAAGCATCAACTACAGGACAAATATCTAGTAGCTCCTCTATACTCAAAACTCTTATAGTTCCTTTTTTTCTCTTTCCCTTTTGGATTTACTAATTTCTTCCATTGTCCTCTCATCCTAGGGCATAACTCCATCAACTGAGCAAAATATAAATAAGCTTTCCTACCCATCATATCCTTTTTAAGGTCGTAGTCACTCTCTCCTTCCCCCAAAGGAATCTCAGTAGCATGATAATGTTTTCTAGGTGCTCTCAATTTATTTTCTTCTCTCTTCTCTTTCTTCTCTCCTCTCTTTGTTTTTCTTCCTCTGACTTCACCAATCTTACTAGTTTCAGGTTCATCTCTCTCAACATCTCTTCTTCTTTTAATTACAAGCATTACATCAATAGTTTTACTTCTCTGTTTTTCATTTTCTAAAAGAATACAATTTATGGCACTTTTTCATTTCTCCTCTTCATTCAACCTAGGTTCTTGAGAAGTAGAATCATTTTTTATTTCTATCCCAAAATCATCCTGTTTGTTAGGAAAATTTTGAGGTAAGGGATACATATCCCCTCTTGCTCTAGGTTGATACAGACAGTTTGTACGTATATGACCTATCTCTCCACATGAATAACAAGTTACCATTGGTCTATGAAAATATCCTGTACCATTTTCTCCTCTTTTACCTCTCAATTTTTCTTGATTAGATTGTCCCATCAGTCCTCCATTACCTCTTCCTAAGGGTTGACCTCTGAAAGCTCCTAACCTCATGTTTTGCATTTGACCTGATAATTGATCTTCAACTTCTTGTGCTAGTTGAGCATTTTTTCTTGCTAAGATTTGATAATTCTATTCGTCCCTTTGCCAAGTTTGGTCTCTATTGTCAATAGATGTTCTAAATTACTCTCTTTTTTATTTTTCTCAAATTTTCTCTCTTTTTCTATGGCAATCATTACCACTTCATCAAAATGTGTTTGGTTTTTTAATTTCCAGTTTTGTCCTCACCTCTCTCACCAATTTTTTCACAAAATGTTTAATTTTCAACATTTCCAGGGCTCTCTCTCCAAGGCCTAATGTTACATTCCAACGATCCCAAAGTCTGGTGTACTCCATAGCAAAAAATTCTATGGTTTGGTCTTCTTTTTTCTGGCAAGTTTCTATTTTTCTCCAAAGGTCTTAGGAAGTCTCAGTTTCCTTAAAATGGTCAAGAAACACCTGTTTAGTTGCTTCATATTCCATTGGCATACGAGGATTTGTCATTCTAAGGATCTTTTCATAATCTTCAAACCAATTACAATCTTCATCCAATAGTTGAAATTTAAAATTTGGCGTTTCAAGGATGAGTCACTTATTCGCTCGAGCGATAATACATCCAAGCTCTAATTTTTTGATAATACGTCCAAGCTCTAATTTTTTGAGGAATCGTTGAGGATCCTCTCCCTTCTTTCCATAAAATTCAGGTAAAGAACTAGCCATTGGAAATCAATCACAAACAAGAAATCAATCCACAAATCATGCGCAAAGTCAAGTTTTTGGCACTCCTTAGTTGGGGCACGAAATAAAAGATGTTACACGAGCGGTGATCGAGAGCAAGTTAGAGAGCGGAGTTTTGAGCCCGGAATGTGCCTAAAATTTGCCAAAAAATTCAGAATTTAGGGAAAAAATATTTAACATCGAAGGCGACAGCTGCAGCTAGGACGATTTTAAGCACCAAGTGAAAGACGACTTTTAAAAGGCGCCTGAGCGACACTTGTGGATTTTTGATAATTTTTCTAACTGCAGTGCAGGATGTTGGGAGCTACCAGTTAGTGCGGGATGTCGAGATGGACGCGCAAGATTTTTCAGAGGTTGAAATGGAGCCCGGACGTGGAAGAGGCAAAAAATGGGCCAAGATTTAAAAGGGTGGACAAATTGAAGACCAAAGGGGGGTGCCCTTTGGGACTTTTGACCCCGCTCCCTCATTTAGATGAAAAAAAAGTGAAGAAAATGTGGATATGGCATGAGCAACAGGCGGCCGAAAAATGCGCCATCCCCCTTCCCCCCCAATCATGATTGGAGGCAGAAAGTACCCCATGCAACCGACAATGGCCATCAACTTCTTCCTCTTTCCTGATTCTATCGCCTATCCTCACGTGAGATATGGCTGTCTGGATGAAGATATCAGAATCTAGTCTTTCTCTCTCCTCCCTCTCTCTTCCTTCTATGGGTTGTTCATGTGCCCCATCTTGAAGGAGGAATCGGGAGGGAGATTGAAGGAAATGGTGATGGAGATTGATGGAGATGCTAAAGATTGATGTGCAGCATTGGATTGAGAGCAATGGAGGTGTTGTACGCTGGTTATGCAGTCATTTAAGGCATCTCGGGCTTCGTAAAAACACGGTATGGCCATTTTTATGAAAAAAAATGAAGTTTTTTTTATAGTTTATGATGATAATGATGTTCTTATTGGTTGAAAATTTGTTTATCTACTAGTTACATCATGATTAATTTCTTTTTATAAAAAAATCTTGATTTTGCAATGATTTACATATGCTATTTAATTCCTGAAAACTCGAAATGCGGTTTTTTAGCGATAAAATGGTAGTTTTTCCATTTCGGGTGGATGAACTATGTTTCCACGGGGGGAAAATGGAAGATAAATTGAATGTTAGTATGCTGAAGTGATTGGAACAAGAAAAATCAGAAAATAGTATATTTTATTACCAAATAAATCAAGAAAATGGAAAAAATAAGGGAAAAAATAGAAATACGTCTCACAAAAATAAGAAAAAATATAATGATCATGAGGTTTAGCCTCAGTTTGCCCTATCTCTTTGTCAAAGTTTGTGATTTATCACTTTTCATATATCAAAACATGACAAAATGAACCTCTACATCTATGCAACGAAAGCAATACCTAAACGTAGGGGGTTGGGATATTTGAATGGTGTGATTTGCATGATGATTATTGCTGATTTTCTAATGCATATCATGACATAGAGTTTGTGGTATTTTAATTAAGAAAACAGTAGCATGGGTGTTGTCTCAGTGCTATCCTTACATCGTCGCAACGAGTTAGTGAATGAGTATTGGAAAGCCTGGTTGTACACCACATGTTTCTGATTTAAAATTATGTTTGAGCACTTTAGAATCATTCACTTTTGCATGTGTATGTCAACCATGGTATCAGAATAAAAAGGATTGGACGCATGGTACCTGTTTTCAATGACAATGACCCATACTTGAGTGTGGAAAGGCATCCTAAGCCGTAGGATAGACGTTCGTTTCTTGGGGAATTATTTGGAAAGGACACATGGTATCTCCTGGAATAATTTCGAAATAAAAGAGTGGAGTTTGTTCGTTTCTTCTATATGTTGAGCAGCGCACGAAGGGGCTAATCCCTGCGATGTAGGAGAGCTACAATGGGGCCGTGGTGATTCCACCGAGAGGTTGTCTCCCATATATGTGATTATCGTGGCATTTATGGCCAATGTGTATGGGTTCTCCCTCTATGGAGTTGATAGAAAGGGAAACGTTGGACTATAAAACTATAAACGCATAGGTTAGGCTTTAGCACAGATAGTCCTTTAACAGCATATAGACGCTCTTGGCCCGCGAGGCCGTGTGGGTGTGTTTGTCTGTTAAGAGCATGAGATCTAGCTAGTGCCATAGCCAGTGCTGGCCCATTTGAGGTCCTATCAGTGGTGCGTCTGCCGGGAGCTGCCAACAAGTGGTGGTTCTCGAATCTAGGTTTTTTAGGGACCAAAAAGTTGGTTTATGTCCTCTGACAAGGACCGTCAAGCCGAAATACAGAAAAGCAGAACGTGCTGAGAGGGTTAGACGGCGGTTGGAGATTGTAAGTCGCTATTCTCCTCAAAGGAGTAGCCCGATACACATAAAAGGTAGTGGTCTTAGTAATCCAACTGCTGCACATAGTCCTTTAGGTGTAGGAGGAAGCGCAAGTTCTTCCTCTCTTCCACCATGTCAACCCACTTCAAGTGGGGGTATGATTCCATCAGTCCAAACTCCTATTGTCAATCCGATTGTCGTCATGGTACAACCCATTGCAATTCCTACAGGGACGCCGGATTTGCCAGCTTTAGGAGTACCTTTGCCCATTTTTAATGGGTTAGCCGAAGAAGATGCAGAGTTTCACATTTGTGAATTCCAAATATGAATGTTTAATTACCGCATCCAAGATGAGGGACATCTTATGATGTTCTTTAACATGATGATTTATGCAGCTTTCCAAGGAGAATATGCCCCTGAAAGAGGTGGCCAATACTGGTTGCGTGTTCTGAATGTAACATGCCAAGACCCCCATGAGAATGTGAAAGCCTATGCCAAGAAGCTTAAGGAAGTGTTTCGTAAGTTACAAAATTACATTCCTATTCCACTGACTGCCCAATTGCAATACTTCTTGCATGGATTGGATTTGAATATACAGGTACAATTGAGCAATGTGGCTTTGGCTGATATAGACACCGCCATCACGGGGCAGAAGGAGTAGAGTCACGATTACAAACAGCGTACTCCTCTCGAATAAATCTTAATGTGGGACTAGTACCTGGAGGCAATTTACCATTGATGAATGGAAGTCAAGGGATGCCTATGAATAACCCTAATGGGAGAGGAAGGATGGTTCAAAATATACCTTTGCTGCCAGCTCCTCCCAGTGTGACTATGCCTATGGCTAGTCAGTTGGCTCCACCAAATGTTGGAGGCCAAGCTTTGAACCCTAATGTTGTTCCTGTGAGTCAACAACCAATGCCCAATCAAATAGTTAGGCCAATGGAACGACGGATAGACGATCAAGGCTATGAGTCGAGTGCCTCTAATGTCCTTGACGAAGTTAAGGATATGATGAAACACTACACCGACATGATTTCTAAACAATATCGGCAAATAGCTGTTGAGGTCAATTTCCTGAAGAAGCAACAGAATCTGATAGGGAGTCGACACCCTGAGAAGGTGGTCCCTCAAGATTCAGCTGTAAGTGGTGTGGCGGACAACATTTCCCTAGAAACTGTCCAAATGTTAAATGTGATATTTGTGGGAAGTCGGGCCACTTAGCCGCTACTTGTTGAAGTAAGATTAGTTTCCTCCAACAAGGGAGTAAACAGCCACATCTAGTTAATCATAGAGCGCAAGGTAGTAACCTCCAGCAAAATGATGGACCAAGACAAATACTGCAATGGGGAAAG
Source organism: Lygodium microphyllum (assembly GCF_053477565.2). Taxonomy (NCBI): domain Eukaryota; kingdom Viridiplantae; phylum Streptophyta; class Polypodiopsida; order Schizaeales; family Lygodiaceae; genus Lygodium; species Lygodium microphyllum. The sequence goes on along the minus strand of NW_028229557.1, from coordinate 381,840 downwards.
ACCACTATAGAGCAGTTACCACAAGGCAACGGAGTTAGTCTTATCGAGGCTGTACGCATCAATGGCACTGAAACCTCGAACCTGCGAGCCGTGATAAGAGGCCAAAAGGCTGAAGAGGGTAATAAAGATAATGCGAAACCGGTCAAGGAAAACCCTAAGCAAGGGGATAAGGGTACCAAGTCCTGAATCTTGGCGTGGAAGGGGGACCTCTAAGGCCTGTTGACAAAAAAGTCGATCCTAAGAAGGATGAGAAAGTGCCAAGAAAGAAGGCAAGAGCTAAAAAAGGAGCACCAAAGCCGGTCCTGAGACTAAAAGAAAGGATGGTTTGGCAAGAAAAGAGAGCTTTGACTACCTATCATGATTTTGATTTAGCAAGTTCTCTTTGCGAAGTCAAACCAGATGTAAACCTCTTACAGTTGATTAAATTATCTCTAGGAGTATGCAAGGAATTCAAGAAGATCCTGTGTATTGGGTATATTGTAGAACCTTTGGGCATAGCACGAGTAGGGGAAGATTAGTTTGATCATGCTAAAAAGAATTGCCCTAGGGTTGCAGCATACGTGGATGGAATATTAGTGAAGCATGCTATTGTAGACACTGGGTTCTCCGTCAATATCATGAGTTCAGATTTGATGGAGAGGTTGGGTCTAGGCATCCAAAAAGATAGCTCCACCCTTCTTAGAATGGGTGATGATAGTCTAAGGCAACCAGAAGGTTGCGTTACTAAAGTCCATGTTACAGTTGCAAGTGTAGAATGCTTCTTGGACTTGAGGGTAATAAGATTTGTAGGACGTCCTAGCTACCGAGTCTTGCTAGGCAGGCTTTGGATTTTACGAATAGATTGTCAAGTCGATATACCCGCCAGTCGAGTGGTTCTAGGTAGAGGTGCTAATCGAGTAATAGTCAATGCTTATCCTGAGTCTCCTTAGAGTGAGATAGCTCCTTTATTCTCTACTGAATTAGAGACAGCAGATGATCCATCTGGTAGTGAGACATCATCCAACGATGAATCTAAAGAGGGGTCCACTACAGAGGATATTTATCAAATAACTCTAAATGAGCCAATAGAGCCGCAAGATAGGATAAGAGATGCGGATGTGATTGAGTTTGACCTTGGCACACCGAATGATTCGCGGCCAATTAAATTAGGTTCCATGCTTAGTTCAGCAGAAAGGGAGGACTATGTGTCCTTGATTCAAGAATTCCGCAACATCTTTGCCTGGAGTTATGACGAGCTGAGAGGCATTCCTCCCAGCCTGGCTGTTCATACTATTCCTGTAAAAGAAGGCAGTCGTCCTGTGCGTCAAAAAGTAGGTGTATGCCTTTTGAATTGAGGGACGGGCTGTTTGAGGAGTTACAAAAGTTACGGAAAGCTGGTTTAATTTTCCCTGTACAGCATAGAGAATGGTGTTCACCAATTGTCATCAGGAAGAAGAAAAACAACCAGATGACTATGTGTAGATTTTAGAGAGATGAATAAGCATACGATTAAGGATTACTACCTGTTGCCATTTATTGACCAGATTTTGGATCAATTAGCGGGTAGGGAAATATACTCGTTTATGGATTGCTTTGTAGGACACAACCAGATGGCAATTGCAGAAGAGGACAAGTTGAAAACGACTTTCATTACTGTCTTTGGTACTTTTGCATACCATGTGATGGCCTTTGGTTTATGCAATGCACCTGGATCATGGCAACGAGCAGCAGACAAGACATTTGGTGACATCTCCCCAGACGAGTTTAAAGTATTTATCGATGACCTGGGGGCAGCCACTGTGAGGGAAAGGATGTTGATTATCTTAAGAAAGTGCTTTGAGTGCTGCAGACAATTTTGTATCGCTCTTAATCCACGAAAGCGTGTCTTTGGAGTGTCTTATGGGCTATTTCTAGGCCATGTGGTCAGTTCAATAGGGATCGCAACTGACCGTGAAAAGATCAAGGTTATAGTCGCTATGAGTCCACCACACACTCCGAAAGAGGTACATAGCTTTCTGTCATCGATAGGATACTATCGGAGGTTTATAAATGCCTTGACAAAAAGGACGTTGCCATGAACGAACTTATTATCATTTAGGTGTCTATTTGTATGGAGCGACCCTTGTAAGGTAGCTTTCGAGGATGTGAAACAGGAGCTAGTAAAAGCACTAGTTTTAAAAGCACCTAAAAGAGGCGAGGTATTTTACATATTTTTAGCAGCCACCATGCATAGTATCAGCTGTTGTTTAGCCCAAATCTAGGAGTAAAAGTGGTATCATCTGATAGCTTTTGCTAGTCAAAAATTGGGCATATCAGAAATTAATTACACCTATATGGAGAAGTTGTGCCTTGCGATGATTTTTGCGACTTAAAAATTGAGGCACTACATACTCTATGAGAAGGTAGTTTTCTACACAAAGACGGAAGGGCTTAGATTGCTTATGAACAAGCTACAGCCGTCTAATCGTGTGGCAAAGTGGTTAATCACTTTGGAGGAGTCCGATCATGAGATTAAGAGTAAGCCACCGAGGTTACAGGGGATTGTGGAATGCCTTGTGGATTTTGGAGAGCCGAAAGAGACTTTGGCTGAAGGAAGTGATATCGAAGAAATATTTAAAATTGATACAGCTTCTATTCCATCTTCGTATGTTGCTATCACACATTATCTATCAATGGGAGAGACTGGAGCTAGTTTATCAAAATCTGAAAAGAGAAAAATCAGACAACAGGCTTTGAAGTTTTCCTTGATCGCAGGAACACTATATCGACAGGGTGTTGATGATATCTATCACTGATGTGTGATGCCTGACGAGGTTCCTTTCATCTTGGAAGAGTGCCATGACTCTGCATGTGGAGGGCACTTCGCTGGACGGTTAACGGCACAGAAAGCTTTAAGAGCTGAGTATTGGTGGCCGTCCATCTTCCAAGATTCCTTTGAGTACATCAAGAGATGTGATACCTGTCAAAGACATGACAACAGAGAGAATAGGAAATGCCCACTTACGCCTATCATAGCTATCCTTCCATTTGAGAAGTGGGGCATTGACTTTGTGGATCCAATCACCCCGTTGTCTACTACTCAGAAGAGATACATTATAGTAGCAACTGATTATTTTACAAAATAGTCAGAAGCGCGGGCGATGAGGCAAGACAATGCAAAAGAGACTACAAGTTTTTTTTAAGAGCAGATTATCTGCCGTTTTGGTCCATGGAAGGAACTAGTGTCGGACCGTGGAACCCACTTTTTGAATAAAGTGCTCAAAAGCCTGATTGAAGCTTTGCAAATCAAGCATAACAAAACAACCCCCTATAATCCACAAGCAAACGGACAAGTCGAAAGTACTAATAAGCAGCTTGTGGGTATCTTGTCTAAAATAGTCTTTGAGAAGAAACGAGACTGGGACAGGAAGTTGTATTTTGTAGTATGGGTATATAATACAACGTTCAAGAGAGCTACTAGACATACTCCATTTAAATTAGTTTATGGGGAAAGTATGTGTTACCCCTCGAAATTGAGTTGCCAACCATACGGTTTGCAATTAACCACTCTTTGGGAGATGAGGATGCACTCTTTGAACGTTTCACGACCATAGCCCACTTGGATGAGCTGAAATTGCAGAGCTTATTACACCAGGAGGTAGCTAAACGTCGGATGAAGCAGTTGCACGATCTTAAAGCAAAGAAGTATACCTTTAAAAATGGGCAATTAGTGCTGTACTATGATGCATCCAGGGAGCTGTTTCCAGGGAAGGTGGAACCTAGATGGGATGGCCCCTACAAGATTGTCAGGATAGGGAAAAATAGGTCTATGGCTCTACCAGCTGATCTGCAGGGAGTAGAATTTAAAAATAAGGCTAATCTTAACAAGATTAAACCTTATTATTTCTAAGTATGCTAATACGAAAAAATGCATTGCAGGTCCACGCTGGGGCTCATAGGAGACCTACAAAAGAGCTGAAAGTTGATTGATGGAGCGGTTAATTCCTTATCTGGAGCACCCATATCTAGAGCAGAGATACCATCATGGGAAACTTATTTGGTGGAGCAAAGGATACAAAGTGATTGAGCAAGAAGACAGAACCTTTGTGTGGGAGATCAAAGTCTTCTGCCATCACTGCTTACGAATGTTGACAAGTATCCCTATTGAGTTTAATGAAGTAGGTGGGATGGAGTCGTCAATTCATCCTCTAAACATGTGAGTGGAGTTTTGAGCCCGGGATGTGCCTAAAATTTTCCGAAAAATATGGAATTTAGGAAAAAAATATATTACATCGAAGGCGGCGGCTGCAGCTAGGATGATTTTAAGCATCAAGTGAAAGACGGCTTTTAAAAGGCGCCTGAGCGACGCTTGTGGATTTTTGATAATTTTTCTGACTGCATTGCGGGATGTTGGGAGCTGCCAGTTAGTGCGGGATGTCGAGACGGACGCACAAGATTTTTCAGAGGCTGAAACGGCACCCAAATGCGGAAGAGGCAAAAAATGGGCCAAGATTTGAAAGGGTGGACAAATTGAAGACCAAAGGGTGGGTGCCCTTTGGGACTTTTAACCCCCTCCCTCATTTTGAAGAAAAAAACATGAAGAAAATGTGGATATGGCGTGAGCAGCAGGCGGCCGAAAAATGTGCCATCCCCCCCCCCAATCATGATTGGAGGCTGAAAGTACCCCATGCAACCGACAATGGCCATCAACTTCTTCCTCTTTCCCGATTCTATCGCCTGTCCTCGCTCGAGATATGGCTGTCTGGATGAAGAGATCAGAATCTAGTCTTTCTCTCTCCTCCCTCTCTCTTCCTCTATGGGTTGTTCATGTGCACCATCTTGAAGGAGGAATTGGGAGGCAGATTGAAGGAAATGGTGATGGAGATTGATGGAGATGCTGAAGATTGATGTACAACATTGGATTGAGAGCAATGGAGGCTCCGTCTACTGGTTATGCAGTCATTTAAGGCGTCTCGGGTTTCGTAAAAACACGGTATGATTATTTTTATGAAGAAAAATGATGTTTTTTTATAGTTTATGATGATAATGATGGTCTTATTGGATGAAAATTTGTTTGTGTGCTGGTTGCATCATGATTAATTTTTGTTTATCAGAAAATCTTGATTTTGCAATGATTTACGTGTGCTATTTAATTTCTGAAAACCCAAAATGCGGTTTTTTAGCGGTAAAATGATAGTTTTTCCGTTTCCGGTGGGTGAAATGTGTTCCCATGGGGGGAAAATGGAAGATAAATTGAATGTTAGTATGCTGAAGTGATTGGAACAAGAAAAATCAGAAAATAGTATATTTTATTGCCAAATAATTTAAGAAAATGAGAAAATAAGGAAAAAATTAGAAATACGTCATAATAAGGAAAAAAATAATGATTATTTGTGGATGTATGGTAGTGGAAAAGCATGACGTTTAGCCTTATTTTTCCCTATCTCTTTGTCAAAGTTTGTGATTTATCGCTTTTCATACATCAAAACATGACAAAATGAACCTCTACACCTATGCAATGAAAGCAATACCTAAACGTAGGGGGTTGGGATGTTTGAATGGTGTGATTTGCATGCTGATTGTTGTTGATTTTCTTATGCATATCATGACATAGAGTTTGTGGTATTTTAATTAAGAGGATAGTAGCACGGGTGTTGTCTCGGTACTATCCTTACATCGCCGCAACAAGTTAGTGAATGAGCATTGGAAAGCTTGGTTATGCACCACATGTTTCTGATTTAAAATTATGTTTGAGCACTTTAGAATCATTCACTTTGCATGCGTATGTTAACCATGGTATCAGAATAAAAAGGACTGGATGCATAGCACCTGTTTTCAATGACAATGACCCATGCTTGAGTGTGGAAAGACATCTTAAGCCGTAGGATAGACGTTCGTTTCTTAGGGAATTATTTGGAAAGGACACATGGTATCTTGTGGAATACTTTCGAAATGAAAGAATGGAGTTTGTTCGTTTGTTCTATATGTTGAGCAACGCATCAAGGGGCTAATCCCTGCGATGTAAGAGATCTGCAGTGGGGCTGCGGTGATTCAACTGAGAGGTTGCCTCCCATATTGAGCAACGCATCAAGGGGCTAATCCCTATGATGTAGAAGAGCTGCAGTGGGGCCGCGGTAATTCAACCGAGAGGTTGCCTCCCATGTATGTGACTATCGTGGCATTTATGGCCAATGTGTATGGGTTCTCCCTCTATGGAGTTGATAGAAAGGGAAACATTACAAAACTATAAACACATAGGTTAGGCTTTAGGACAGATAGTCCTTTAGCAATAGATGCCATATCTATCTTCATACAATCCGTACGCTAACTTGGACCCATACACCCCACCATATGCTGCACCTTGTCCTCTTGTATGTCATACCAAACAGGATCCTTGATGCCAGGAGATCCAACAGGAATTTCAAGTTGATGTTCAGTACCTTTGTTTCGTACTATAGAAGGAGGATCCTCCTCATCTTCATATCCCACTTGAAGGATTCTAGGTCAATTCACTGCCCAAAAAGTCTTGCACCCTGCCTCCTCTCAAGGCTTCAAGGAGTCCCACAAGCTTCCGCACAAATAGACCTTCTAATTTTCCTGACTCTTAGACCTATAGCAAACGTCTAGCTTGAGCTTCTAACTATGTCAGATTGGCAAGCAACATGACCTACGGCCTGTGTATTGATTTTCCTGGTCTTGGTTTGTTGATCCTAGCTTTGTCTTTTTCTTTTGGCACTAGCTTTGGCTTCATATTTTGATCATCATGCCTTCTTCCTTGGTGGACTTCATGGTGGTCTTCTTTGCCCACTTCCTCTCTCTAGTCTTCTTGATCTCGATGTTCTTCATCTTCACTTGGGCTTAACCTTGCATTTATATCTTCAAAAAAGACAAGGGTCCACTTTCTCTATATTCCTTGTATCTCCAATGAAATTGCATTTTGTCAAAGTTTTCTTTGCCAAATAAGCTGATAGCTTTCTTTGCATCCCATAGCAGGACATGAGTCAGAACACCCTTACCCATCATTGTTGCTACTGCAAGCTGCCTTGATTATTGTATAAGAAATGCTAGAAGCCAAACAGTCCATGATCCATGTATTTACCATAGAAGACATCAAGAAAAGGGCCCTTCTGTGGTGATTGCTTGCAAAGAACACACATCACCATAAAAAGCCACATTGACATGCTCCTCAAGTCTTCAATAGTTGATAATTTGTTTTATATGTTCTTGGCTTTTGTTTGTGCAATGTGCCCTAAGAAGTATATGCTTTGGAATAGAACTTCATACCCATATACCATGATTTAAGAAGATATGCAAATTGGAATTTATGCTATGCAAACACTCAAGCGATGCTTATAGGAAGAAATATGGACGCACTTGAAGATATTGTGCCTACCCTATCTACTTGTTCTCGTGCCTCACGCAAAGTGCAAATAGAGTTCCTTGATTATTTAAATCCTTAACCTCACCTCTCAACTCTCAGCAAGAAAATATGTCATACTCCGCTCCATTTGTCCACCCTACACACTTTTCCAGAGGTTCCTAACTTGGTGATGAATATCCCAAATATTGAGCGTGCAAGAAATATGCATGTCCAATGACATGTGCTCTCTGAAGTGCATGTGAAACTAAGATTTACTACATATAGCTGCAATGGGCCTCATGCCATGTTAGTGCTCAAGGATGGTGGGAAATGTGCATAATCCCAACCCCTGGCATGGAAGTATTTGGTAAGAACAAGAGACGATCCCCGAGTGCAGTCCATTAAACAAAGTGCATCGTGAAGTGATCGTGAACCCATCATCGCCGTAATGTACAAGAGTCTCAACATGAAATCAAACCTTGTTCCACAATGTTTGGTAGCTACTTAGCAAACTCCAGCTTCAGCCTGTCCAAAAGAATACCAAACTTGACCAAGGCTATCAAGTTTCACACTCAACAAATCAAAAAAAATGACAAAAACAAATCCTAAGCTAGACAAACACAAGAACTCCAATTACAAAATGACAAAACAAAGAAACACACAAATAGCTTAGGTAACAAAAAAAAATCGAACTTCAATTTGACTAGGGGTTTTCAATTTTTGCAAAAACGCTTAACAACGTATTGTAACAAATATATCTCCCTTTACTTGTAAAGAGTTCTCTCTCTTCATCTATGTGTATATGTTTATGTATGTATATATGTATGTGTTTTTGTATACCATTTACATAATGTAAACACTCTAGATTGATAGAATTTTTATTGCAATGGATTGATAGAACTTGCCTTACGTTAGATTATGATATGTGTTGCAATAAGTACTTCTCTCTTTTCTCATGGTGAGTAGTTTTGTCTCTCTCTCTCCCAAAATTTTAAATATAAAATAATTCATGCAAACAATCCAAATCTACATTTACATTACACTGCTTTTTGGGAAGTGTGCTACTACTCCACAATTGAAAGAGACAAATTTACTAAAAGATTGTCAAAATTCTCATCATAGCTAACCAATCGAGCTGTGATATATTTTTTCAACAACATAAAATGCATTTATGCTAAGGGCTGGCATAGTTTTTGCTTCGTTGATGACACCATGGGCAACCCTAGAAAACTTCTTATGCTTGTTGGGAAAACAGTATGATGAAGAACATGGTATTACAAATAAACAATCGTGTTTATATCTAGAGATTATTCTCCTTGTGACTATTGCAAAAAGAGTAAGTATCCAACCCATCTATGTTTCAAGGTGTGTTTTGATTCAAATCATAATAGAGCATATGCTGCTACACATGAGAACACTACTGAAGAAGCAAATTATGTGAGTTATTCTCTCTCTGGAAAGGATACTTCATGTTCGTGACGAATCTCTTTTTATTATTGATTCTCGTTCTATGGGAAACATGACATATCAATCCTAATGCTTACATAATTTATTGATCATTCTATTCCTATCAAGAAATTCGTTTATCTTGCTAATGACACAACCTGCCAAGTCAAAGGTATAGGTGATTTATATCTCGATACTCTTTCTTCAACAAGAATTTTGCATGGAGTTTTACATGTCCCGTATCTACAAAGGAATCTTCTTTCAATTGCAAGACTTGTGGATCTTGGTCTCTTTGTTGGTTTTGACCATACCAAGTGTTGTATTGAGAAAGATGGCCAACCATAGTTGTTGCTCCTCGAAATGGTAACCTTTTTGAGTTATCTTTAAATGAAGATGTTGCAAATGTTTTTACATCTCATGGCGATCTTAACAAAAAAATATGGCATCATCACTTTGTTCACTCTGATTTTTCAAAGCTTTTCGATCTTTATCGGCATGACCTTATTCAAGGTATGGAATTCAAAGCTCATCTTCATATGGGTATTTGTGAATATTATGCACTTGGAAAACATTTTTGCAAACCCTTTTCCATTTCCACCACAACTCATTCTAGAGATTTGCTTGATCTTATTCACATTGATATTTCTGGACCTTTTTCTCCATCAAAATCTCAATATCGGTATTTCATGACTTTTATTGATGACTTCTCAAGATACACCACTATTTTTCTCTTGTGATACTAATCAAAAGCTTTATTATCATTTAGGCAATATATAAAAACTGCAGAACTTCATACATGTTGTTGCATCAAGAAAATTCACAATGATAATAGTGGAGAATACATTTCAAATAATTTTGATGATTATTGTAATAATTAGAGTATTTATCATGAATATATGGTTCCCTACTCTCCTCAACAGAATGGTATTAATGAACATAAAAATAGGACTATTCTTAATGTCATGCAATGTATGCTCATTCATTCAGGCTTATCTCGATGTTTCTGGGCTAAAGCAATCTTAACAATAATATTTGTGCAAAATCATCTTCCTACAACTGCTCCTTCTGTTAAAATAACGATTACTACTTGGACAGGTAAAACTCCTTCTGTTTCATATTTTCAAACTTTTGGATATATTGCTTATATTCATGTACCCAAAGAGACTCGCAAAAAACTTTCCAGTTTGAAAGTTATTTTCATGCCATGGAAGTTGAGTATGAATCTCTTCTCTCTAAAGGTACATGGGTTCTAACTGAGCTACCACCTGGATGCACTACTATTAAAACAAAGTGGATCTGTAAAAGTAAAACAAAAGCATATGGAACATTTGACAAATTCAAAGCAAGGCTAGCTGCCAAACATTTCTCGCAAATTGTAGAAGTTGATTAACAGGAAGCTTTCTCGCCTATTGTTCATATTACCAGTATTCGAGTCTTGTTAGTTTTTGCTGTTGAGTTTGATTTGGAGGTTCACCAAATGGATGTGAGAACTCCTTTTCTTAATGGTGATTTAAAGGAAGAGATATACATGGAGCAACCATAGGGATTTATAGTCAAACATAAGGAAAATCTTGCTTGTAGACTTCATTAGGCACTCTATGGTCACCAACAATCTTGACGAGCTTGGTATCAAAAGATTGATCTCTTCCTTACAAAACAAGGTTTTATCTCTTGTTGTTCATATCCTAACTTATACGTCAAGTGCTGCAATGATAGTTTTGTTATTCTTACTCTATATGTGGATGATACCATACTTGTTTCTAACAATCTCAACTTCCTTCAACGAGTAGAGAAGGTTTTATATTATGTGTTTAACATGGTCAATCTTGGAGATATACACTCATGTCTTGGTATTCAAATTCAATGCTATCAAGAAAATGGTGTTTTATTATTGCATCAAAGAAAGTTCATTGAATATATTATTCAAAAGTTTGGTTTGGTCTCTACACATCTTACTAGTACTCCTTGTCTTGTGAGCTTTACCAAAAACTCTCACTTTCTGCAAAATTAAGATTGCTCGCATATCACATACAATCTTGAAGGAAATGGAAAGAGTGAAAGAGGACACCCATTGATTGTCAAGGACCTAGCAAAAGCATGTAGGAAGAAGATACAAGAATGGTCAAGGCCACTTTCCTACACTTTGTGGGTTGATGGCACTACTCATAGTCCGAGAGGGTCCACCTTATAAAACATGTAAGATACCACATGAGTTCAAAAGAAAGGGTATCATATTTGGTAAAATTTACAAGATTATATTTACAAAAGGGATTTTTAAATTACAATTTGAAAGAAATCAGTAAGTTCAATAAAGTAAAAGGGGTCATTTTAAGGTCTGATAGCATGTAAAGAACTGGTATTTCTTAATATCCTTTGAATGCATGTTATATAGATGATTTCTTATAGGTAGACTCCACGGGTTGTCCATTTCATCAAATATTTATTAAATATCTATTGTTTATCTAGTGTTGATACACTAGTTGATCGACGATAAAGCTGGAGAAGGAGTAGTGGTGCACCATAGGTTTTAGTTGGGAGGAAATGGTTGCTTCTTGTTCTTTAACTACACCACAAGTTAACAACTTCAAAGCCTTTGATCATCTCTCTCACTCTCTCACTCACACACACACACACACACACACACACACTCTCTCTCTCTCTCTCTCTCTCTCTCTCTCTCTCAATATATGTCTATGTGTATGTATGTGTGTGTTTCTATATGTTTGCTTTCCTTTGTTTGTTTATCCTAAGTTTTCTCTCATTCTAATAGAATGAAAATGCAAGAAAAGTACACCCATAGGTTCTTAAACATTGTCACAGATAAAAGCATGTCTATGTGAATGTAAAAAATGCTATTTCATTTTGCATAAGTTTGATTTTTTGTAAACATTTAATAGTAGCCATATGTTGTGTCGTTTTACAAAAATATCCATGTAATTTTCAATGGCCTACAAATCTACATTGAGCAATCACATCTATGGTCATTTTTGTTGTAAATCACATTTGTGGTCATTTCTCTTGTATGTTTGTTGTTTAGGAGAGAACTTGTCTATACTCTAATCTTCCTTACCAATTTGAAAAGTTTTGTCATTGGGTTATTTCTATGCTTAAGGTGAAAGCCAATGAGCTTTGAGGGAAATTGGTTATCTTTAAAGCCACAAAGCCTGATTAGAGCTTTAGTATATTCTTGTAAGTTTGTAAATGTACTACTTTATATAAGTACTATCAAAGAGCGTGGTTGGAAATTGGTTGGTTATCATTAAGCTACAAAACTTGATCATAACTTGAGTATCTTCTTATTTGTAAGCTTGTAAATTTTACTACTTAATATAAGTGGTTTGCATTCCAAAACAAAAAGGATTTCAATTTAGATCTATTTTAACTGTAACCCCCACTAAATAAAAAATATATTATTTTCAAAAGTTTAGGAGTTTAGAAATTTTCAATAGAAAGATAACATGTCATTGCTATAGCTTTTATCCATGTGATCTCTTGCTTATTCAAAGGAAGCCAAATTCATGTTTCCTCAACTTGTTGTTTAGAAGTGGGACTTGTGGTTGAATCTCACTACATAGAGCACACATTCTAGCAGGTAAGTACAAGTTGGGAAAAGATTCTCATAATATCGTTACAAAGAAGGCAAATGATACGAGAAGGAAGCTTTGCATGGATCAGCTTCTTGCTTGCTTATTAATTCTTGCTTATTATTGAATTTAGAGGGCGATGACAATGCTGACACCGAGCTGAAGGACGGCGCCGAGGAGGGAAGCGACGTGGATGTCGACGGTGCCCTGGACGGCGCCGTCAACGATGACGACGATGCCGCTGGGGAGTTTGACGGGGCCGACCTGGTGGCCGGTGGAGGGGTTCTTGAGGTAGCATCTCTGCTGGCTGGACGGCACGTCCACCGTAGCCCCAATCTCCACGTCGATGCTCACCGCCACCCCCACCTCCACCACCGGCAACAGCACCACCGGCTGCCCCGACTTGTTCTCCACCCGGCAGTTCGCTTCCACAGGACACGTCATCCAGCTGCATATACTCGCAGCAACTGCTACCACTACAAGCAACTGCCTCAGAGAGGGCAGTACACTAGTACTACGGCCAAAAGTAGTATTGGCTGCCATCTTCGCCGGTGCGCAGAGAGAGAGAGAGAGAGAGAGAGAGAGAGAGAGAGAGCACTGACTCTGAGTATATCGTCGCAGGCTCCCTCTTTATAGCTGTCTCCCATCATTAGCTCACTAATCAACTTCGTTATCGACCACTTAATTACCGGGCCCGGCACGTTTCTGCAGCCAAACCTTTCGTTTTCAACAGCTGTAAGCATTCTATCGACATAGAAACACAGTATCCAAGTGTTGTAATTTATAAGTAAACTTAACAATTACGGTATTTGATAAGTGAAAGGGGAATGTTATCCATTCTACTTCCGAAGGCAGAAACAACTACAAGAGGTCTATTCAAAGTACCGACATCTAAGAAATAAGACTACGTGAAATCAAGTTTCCCTTGGCTTACCTAAGTGAGAACTTTCACATGATAGTGTGGGCTGCCATCTTAGCTGTAACACATCACCATTAGGAAATACAAAACATATGATTCAATCATGGCTTCTATAACTAACTAGGGTGTCTAGACGTGTTAAAATCACACATGATATGGTTGTGGGATTTCATCACAACAATAAGACTACAAGTCCTTTTATGAACCCCACTTTGTGGAATTGAAATGCCTGCAAGGGATTACCCCATCACTAGCATAGGATTTGAGAAGTGTAAACTTGACATTACCATTTTGTGATTGATCAGATTTTATTCTTGCCACTTGGATGGAAATAAGAAAACCACGAAAAGAACTTCAAAACACAAAGTTGTAGGTACATCAAAGTGTTGTGTCTATAAAGCTGTTGCATATTGTTGTAGCTGTCAAGGACCATTTGTCATTATATCAATATTGGCAAATTTGGTCTCAATATGAGGGACCCTAAGGATGACTTTTTGAGTTCATATCTAGAATTAGATCCAAGTGGGAGTATGCCAACAAAATAGTCTAGGAGTGATCTAAAAACACCTAAAGATCAAAATTTTCCCATGAAATAAAGAATCTTTGTGGAGCTAGTTAAATATTTGTACTTACTAAGATAGTGGTTGACCAAAAGGTTGTATGAAGAGTTGATCAGGTTTGGGGATCTACTACTTTTAAACCAAGTATTCTCACATAATGAAAGGTTTTCATAACAAGCTATTCTGTTACTACTCAATGATTTGGAGTTTGGAATCTCGTAAACCATTATCACTCATTATGTAATATCTTTAAACTAGATTAATTAATTTCTAATGCGGGTTTTTACATTATGTAAGCATTCTAGATCACCTACATTGAAGGCCTATTTAAGAAGACCTTATTTGTGAGTTTTCTTCAATAAATTTCACACTTTTCTATTCAAATGTAAATAACCCCTATAAATAGTGACTTTTTGTATGTATAAACGGTTTATTGCACCCAAACAAGAGAAAATACAGCCCATACCATTTTCAAATATCTACATATAGTTAACACCCGAGGCTACAAATTGTGGAATCTTCATACGTTGAGTAAGATGTTAGTAATAAAAATATTGTGACTATTAGAAAGCTTGCATGACAAGGTCTTTCTCAAAATTTTGACTTGTGCTATGAAAAAGTGATCACATGCATTCATCAAACAACATGGAAAAGACTATTTTCTTTCGTTTATACTTGGATTCTCAATATTTTCTTTATTCTTGAGGACTTATATGCATGTGTATATGAAAACTATTCCTTCTTACACATCATTGTACTGGATCTAGAAGAATTATGTCCTTTAAAGTGTATATCTTAGTTACACAATTGCCTTGAAACCTTTGAGATAAGTTAGAAGTCCTTTTCAATCTTACCTTTTATAGAACATGCTATTTTCTTTTTTTTAACTTAGATTGTTATTATTTTCTTTAATCTTGAGGACTTATATGCATGTGTCTATAAAAAATTTTCCTTCTTACACAACATTGTATTGGATCTAGAAGAATTATGTCCTTTAAAGTGTATGTCTTAGATAAATGTATCCAAATGTTTTCCTAATTTTTCATCTCCATGTAAACATAAGCTACTATTTTTTCCTTTAATCATATAGATCTCAAGCATACGCTCTCAAAATAATGTCACACACCGTCAAATACATTCAGATGCATGTCCACATATACACACATATGTCCCCCCTCCCTCCCCCCTAGCCATGTGCACACACACACACACACATAGTCTCTCTCTCACTCCCATAAAATACATGCATACATAGATATGTACATGCATACATACACACCTATGCATATGCATGTGTGTTTGTGTGTCTATATGTATGTACATATGTGAGGGAGTGTGTGTGTGTGTGTGGTGGGTATCATATATAAATGTAGGTAAATGTGTGTATATATT
The DNA here is from genome assembly GCF_053477565.2 of Lygodium microphyllum. Classification (NCBI taxonomy): domain Eukaryota; kingdom Viridiplantae; phylum Streptophyta; class Polypodiopsida; order Schizaeales; family Lygodiaceae; genus Lygodium; species Lygodium microphyllum. The sequence continues at coordinate 366,621 of NW_028229557.1, read as the reverse complement.
CATATGCATGCACAATAGATCTACTAAATTCATTAACAATGTGGAAAGACCTTAACAATGTAAATGGATAAATCCATAAAAACTCAAAAAGACTATTAGCAATCCTCCATTAATAAGCTACTAAATAAAAGTGGGTGCGAAAATATCCTTTTGAGAATTTATAACCATGAATCTCACAAAAAAAGATCCAAAAAGCCAAAATAATTGTTGATTTCATTGATATGATTATTAAATGTATGTACTATTTGTTGAATTTTGGTGTTCAATGTGTTTTTGGAGATTAAAATATATGTTGAATTATACATATAAAGTCATGATATATGTACTTGGTTATGGGGATATATTAGAGTTCTGAATGCTTTATAATATTTATATTTTTCTCCTTGAGCTCATCTTTCCCTTATAGTGGGTTGGAATTGCTTTTACGAGTGTTCTAACTAGTCTTGTATGGGCTTTGATAGCATTTAACATGCTCTAAGAGGTTTTGATGAGAAGTTATTTCTAGTGAATGAACGCCTTAGGTTCTTTGTTTATACTTTTCTATCTCATATGTGTTGGTGTGCTTCTATGGGCTTCTATAATCTTCACTACAATGGATGGATGATATACATATGGCAATTTCCAACATATTAGGAAAAACATTCGTAATGTTGATATTTATGCTAAAGATATTAGAGTAAATTACTAGCTCCTAGGTGGAGAAAATTTACAATTTAAATTTTGGTATTCTTTCTAATGCAACTCAATTATTTATGGTCGCTTATTCTAATGTAATTCAAAAAATATATACTAGTGTGCATTCCAATGCTATGGGGACTTAGACTTCACCATCTATACTCACTTTGCGTGCATGTTTTCTCTAGATAAGGTAAGCTCCAATGGCTACCATTTTATCATTTTCTTCCTTTTCTTATTTGTTCTTTCTTAGCTTAATATGGGTTTTCTACATTCAAGGGCTCATCATGCCTTATCATCCTTAAACCGAGAGGTAACCTTACAACTCTTACAGGTATATTTTTTCTTCTCTTTCTGATTTAAAATTTATTTTTTGTATAGGGTTGTTTTTTTTTAAAGTTTAGGGTCCAACTATTATTGAGAGAGAAACAAAATGAATGTAGATGTCCTAATATCTCATATTTAGATTTTTGTTTCAATTTGTAAATAATTATTTTAATTAATATGAGAGGGAGGAAAGGTAGAGGGAGAGCTAGAACAAAAGGGGGGATATATATGTGTGTGTGTGTGTGTGTGTGTGTGTGTGTGTGTGTGTGTGTGTGTGTGTGTGTGTATATAGAGAGAGAGAGAGAGAGAGAGCTGAGATAGAGAGAGATAGAAGGAGAGGGAGAGCTAGTAAAAGAGAAAGAGAAGAGGGAGAACTAGCAAGACAAATAAAGAGCTAAAGATGGAGAGCTTGAAGAAAGGGGAGAGATAAAGGAGAGAGGATTGAGAGAAGGAGGGGAGATGTAGTAGTTAGAGAGAGAGAGAGAGAGAGAGAGAATGTGTGTGTGTGTGTGCTATGAACATCCTTGTACAACCACCACAGAAATGACAATGGTCACACGGAGTATCAACAAAGAGAAACTCTAATATTACTTTTGACGATCTAAGCTTAAGTTGAAGAGCAACACATAATCACGTCACAAGAATTAAACACAAGAATGAACTAAAAACTAAATCAACAATTGTATTGCTGGAATTAGGGACAAGTCACTAAAGAGGAATCAATTGAATAGAGTGTAGTTCTTTGGAAGAACAAAGATTGAACAACTAATAGATATAAATAACCAAGATAGTACTACTACTAAACCTAATGACTAAAGACAGTATCAATAGAAGCTCTACATTGAGAGCACTGACAATGCCACTCACGAAGATTGGACAATAGACCAAGGATATGGCATACAACAAGAGGACTTCCTGTTGCTTTGATGCCATGACTATAAAGAAGCTCACGTACCAACCAGTACCATGCTTTGCTTCCTTCGATTATGTAGATTGTTACTTCTGGTGACACCTTCTCCCTACCCATGTGCCTTGTTAGTAGGCAGTGGGACTTTCTCTGCCCATGTGCCATGCTAGGTTTTCATTACTATCGTGCTCCCCTCAGCCCTTCAATGCAAGGTTGGTGGATCCGATGATTAATGTTGTCACTACCTCTTTACATTACAAGATATAGACCTTATAGCGACGTTTAAAGCGACGAGAATACAAACAACAAAATTTGCCCCCGTCGTCACAAAAAGCGTCGTTATTGACGACGCCATAGAATCGTCGCTATATGCATTGCTATATACGACGCATATAGCGACGGTTGCAAAGAATTTGCGACGCTCATAGCGACGCGTGCAGCAAATTTGCGATGCAAATAGCAACGGTAACAGAGAAAAAAAAAATTTGTGGCAGGGCAGCAAGCTGCCCTGCCACATATAGCACTGTGTACTGTATGAGAGCCATACAAAATAGTTTCTGCACTACTGCATACAAAGCGTTTGCAAACAAAAAGAATGTATACTGAAATCATAAAACTGATACATGAAATAAATACATGATCACATAAAATGCAATTGGTACAATCATGAAACGATATCACTAATACATAGAAAATGTCTACATAGATCGGGCAACTAAAAACTAAAGGTGTGTGAGCTCTAAGGATCCAAGGGCGAGATACAAATCCTCGTCCCCCGAAAGCTCGTCCCGCTGCAAAGGAGCATCAAACGGATTCTGCAGAAAAAGAAACACTATATCAATCCACCATACAATAATGCATTCAAATATCTCATGGTAACTACGGATAAGAAAGATGAGTGACTTACAGGGCCGCCGCGTCTATACAATCAGTCGATCAATGCCCTGAAACCGTGTCTCTCTGCATATCGAGTCTCAAGGCCTTGCAGATCACGATTTGTAACGGAGTGCTGCAAAGAAAATAAAATGCTAACTGTTAGAAACATGGTTGTCAGTACAAAGAATATCTCAAAAAAACAAATAAGCAAAACAAAAGAGAAACTTACAAAGTCCTCCAAATATGTCCTGTGGCTGCCACTCCCAAGATGATGCACCCATCTGGCCTCGATTCGTGCCCTTGCCACCTCCCGCTGCTGACTCCAACGTCCTGGCGAATTTGTAGCCTCCTCCCTCAGTCGGCGCCAGTCGTCTGCATCTAACCACTCGGGCTTTGGAGCCCCACTCTTGATTGCCTTGCGTGCATCGGATCGTCTATGTGACATGTATGCACGCATGCAATCCATCATCCAGCCCGTAGAGAATCTATCCACTGCGGCTAGCACCGGGAACTCCTCGTGCAAGGATGCTACTATGTAGTCCTTGCTCCCCTCCGGTATGTTCTTCCAATGATCCAGGACGTTGTGCCGAAAAACTTGTTGGCACAACTCCCTCATGCGAGCCATCACCCTCCTCCCCTCATCATTCATGATGATGGCTCCTGACCTGCTATCCACTAGGTATCCATAACCCCTAGGAGTCTGCCTAAGATGGGCCCTCTCCCATCTCTGTCCACGCTCCTGGGCATATCCAGGAGACCCCTGTACATCCGGTGTACCGACGGGGGTACCCTCTCCCGGAGTGCCACTCAAAGGGGTGCCACCAAAGGGGGTGCCACCAAAAGGAGTGCCACCAAAAGGCGTGCCATCTATCGATGGCTGCGCAAAAGCCGGAGTAACTGGAGTGGACGTTCCCACAGGTGTGACAAATCATGGAGGTGACGCAGCTCCAGCTGAACGACGAGACGGAGACACCACGTCTGTGTCTCCCCAGCAGCACCCCCTGATCCTCCTGCAGTCGTAGTCCCTCCCTCTGGCCCAAGTCACGAGCGTCGAGATCGTCTGCTCGAAGCTGAAGCATCTGATCGCGCTGAAGCTGATCTATTAGAGCGCCCTGACGAAGAACGAGACAGCTCCTGATCTGCCATCTCTCTGAATCTCGCGAGCTGATCTGGAGACATGCGTGCCATCATGTCCTGAAACTCCTCATCGCTCATCCCTCAACTCATCTTGAAAATGTCGATACCTGCACATATAAAAAATGATGTTAGAATAATCAATTTAAACTATACAAAGCACATTAATATAAATTATTTTTGAAAAATCCCTCTTAAAATGCATATCTTATCTACCTTTATGGAAGATCTAAACAACGAATTGAGTAATACAATTCTCTAAGAATGAAGTATTCTATGGTCCCATATTAATCTCGTGACACAACTCTGCATACACTGGAAGGTCGATAGACATGTCACCACAAAAGAACGAGTCTTCCTCGTTCTCAAAAAATTCTACGACTTCTGTATTTCCATCATTGTTAGCCGATGCGGGCTCCAAGCTTGCGGTGGCCTCCACCCCTTGTAATATCGATCCCTCTATTTGCATATTTTTTTCATCTATGCCTGGAACATCGCTTAGATCATATACTCTCGCACCTCGAGGAGTTGAAGGTATAACACACCACCATCGAGGTTGTCGGGGGTTTGGATAGAAGATTACCAGTTCACAAACACTTACAAAGCGAGTTCAAACCATTGTGACATAAACCATGTCGTATTACAATTAGCAAGCAAATGACTATTTGTACCTGTTCACAATGGGCCGGCAATACAAAGGTGTCGCGCAAATCCATCCATTTTTTTTCGGAATCTATTTCGAGAAATCCAGATGGACCTCGTCGAACTGTTGCTCCAGCTCCTCCAAGTACCACTTTGAACCATTGCACATCGAATAGTATCATGGAGAAGCTACGGTAATCCACCGTAATAATACTTTGCAAGTTCCCAAAATACTCCATCTCATCCACAACCGTGTTCGGATCCGTTGCTCGTCGCCGGCTCTCTTGCTCAAACCTTGCCATGACACCACAGTCCATTGTGGAGCGCATTTTGTCAATACGCTCCATCCGAAAATGCCGTCCACGCAACCACGCTGCACTATATATTTTATACTGCATATTGAAACACTCAAATTAGATGTAGCAAGCAAATTTAGATACGACACATTCTAAACCCCTCATTACCTTTGGACTACATCCCCTCGAGAACTCCCACTCCTCCATTGAGACCTCACTCCCTTCGCTGGATGCTTCGGTCAAGGCTCCATGCAACCATCGTGTTGACATAAACCGTGGTATCTCCTCCATGCCTTCGGGATATCGAATCGGTCGGTGACGCGTACTGTATCGGAATTCAGCTCGCGCTTCCTCTCGATCTTGCCTTGCAATCTGGTACTTGGCGAGCCACGTCTCCATGGAGGCATGGTGCAACATACAAAAGCGATTCACCTTCTCTTCCATTGAGGCATCCATTCTTTTTTCTACCCCATTTCCAACCACCACATCTCCAGTGAGTCTATCATCGTCCTTAAGCGTCCATAGCATTTCATTGTTTGGTTCCACCGTTGGTAGCCATTGTGAGATATGCACTAACGCCTCTAACACCAACCAACCTTCCGCCATGCTACCTTCCGGACGAGCTCGTTGTCGCACAAAGCCTTTCAGGGTTTTCATGAAGCGCTCCAGGAAGAACATCCATCGCGTATGGACAGGTCCAGCAATCTCCACTTCATCCACAAGATGCACAAGAAGGTGAACTTGTATCGTGAGCATGCTAGTGGGCAGGTATTTCTCAAAGAGACAGACCGTCTCAACTGCTCCCCACCTTGCGGATTCAATAGAGGACGTCTTAATCTCTTTCTGTGAGATCCATTGCACCAAAGTCGACAACTTGTAAATGGCCCCACGAATTTTTGGAGTTAGGCATCCCGCGATCGCGATCGGTAGGACAAACTGCTACAAATGAGAAAGCATTAAGAATAATTGTCACTTTTCAAATTTCAAAATGTCCACGCTAATTAAAATCCATTCTGTTCACAAATCTGACATATCTTATGCCAATCATGGGATTTTAGCCCAGACATTTGGTCATCTTTAGAAAATGCGGACCTGAGAGAACGCATCATACCCGTCGGAGTGCGGATAGACTTGATTACTTGCTTCACAATGCGCTCTTCTTTGGTAGACAAAACCCAGGGAGCGCGAGGAAGCTGCACTCCCCCTTCAGCACTCGATTGCGGCCAAAGCGCCTCCATCTTACCTACCTCCTTTAAATCCATTCATGACCCTATAGTATCTCTCTTTCCTGTGATGTGGTCCCATAGCAAGCTGCCCACATTTTTGAAAATATGCATGGGATCCAACAAGTGGTTGACCTGTAAGTGGGTCCAATATGGCAACTCGTAGAAAATCGAGAACCGTCGCATTTCATTTGGATGTGATTCCGGGTTTACCATTTTCAGCTCGTACCAGCTTGCAGTGTTCATACGTGCTGGAGGTCGTCCAAGAAAACCTTCCTTGAGTTCATGATCCTCTGGCAAGAAAGCGGCGTGTCCTTGATATACCATCTTCTTCATGGTTCGTGACCTTCGGGAGTCTAACTGTGGCCCACACAATGGACATGCATGATAACCTGAGGTAACCAGACCTGCAAGGCGATCCACGACCTAGTGAATACTTGATTGAATAAAATAAAATATAGATATTACCAGCGAGAACAAAGGTCTACTCACCTGAGCACTCTCCCAATCCCGGAAAGTCATGCATCGTCCACATGAGAATGGCTCGAATGTTGACTGACCGCCGACCATCGCGCCTGCTCATATCTTGCACCGTGACCCCCTCCTCCCACAAAATCTTAAGCTCATCGACTAATGGACGAAGATACACGTCCATATTTTTTACTTTGTAGCGGCCCGGGACGAGCAAGCTAAGGATGAGATGTCCTTTCTTCGTAGAAATCCATGGAGGGATGTTGTAGTTGACAAGCACTATAGGCCACACACTATAAGATGTTATATCTCGGCCTTGTATCATGCTTAACGATTTGTTTATCCCGGTAGATAATTATTTGTTATATCTCGGCTTTGAGTATAAGTAATCCATTTTAAAATTAATGCGCGCCATCTATGAAACTTTATAACTATAGTAATAAAATTTATTTCAATCAATTCTACTCATAGTCATAAGACCTGAGAGAAATTATCCTATACTCAATTTAAGGGTTTCTTCTTCTATAACAATACTTTTGGGTTCATTTTGATGAAGTATGTGGCCCATGGCAAAGCACGTTGCATACCATTATCAATAAGTCTATTATCTTAAATTTCCTTCCCCTCCCTCTCCCTCTCTTTCTCTCCCTCTCCCTCTCTTTCTCTCTTTCTCTCACCCTCTCCCTCTCCCTCTCCCTCTCGTTCTCTTTATCTCCCTCTCTCATTTCCTTCCCCTCCCTCTCCCTCTCCCTCTCCCTCTCTTTCTCTTTTTCTCCCTCTCCCTCTCTATCTCTCTTTCTCTCTCATTTCCTAAACAAGAAAAAAATAAAGTGATTTAAACATCCTCCAAGCAAAAGGGAGAGGGAGAGATACAATGCACTCTCCCTCTCTTTCTCTTTCTATCCCTCTCTCATTTCCTTCCCCTCCCTCTCCCTCTCTTTCTCTCTCATTTCCTCTCCTAAACAAGCAAAAAATAAAGTGATTCAAACATTAAACAAGCAAAAGGGAGAGGGAGAGAGAGAATGCACTCTCCCTCCTTCTCTCTCTCTTTCTCTTTCTCTCCCTCTCTCATTTCCTCCCCCTCCCTCTCCCTCTCCCTCTATTTCTCTTTCTCTTTCTCTTTCTCTTTCTCTTTCTCTCCCTCTCCCTCTCCCTCTCCCTCTCCCTCTCCCTCTCCCTCTCTTTCTCTCTTACTCTCTCGTTTCCTCTCCTAAACAAGCAAAAAATAAAGTAATTTAAACATTAAACAAGCAAAAGGGAGAGAGAGAGAGAGAATGCACTCTCCCTCTCTTTCTCTCCCTCTCCCTCTCCCTCTCCCTCTCCCTCTCTTTCTCTCCCTCTCTCTCCCTCTCCCTCTCCCTCTCCTTCTCTTTCATTTCCTCTCCTAAACAAGCAAAAGAGAACGATTTAAACCTTCAACAAGCAAAAGAAAGAGAGAGGGAGACTCACCAATGAGATATGGCAAGCGTGGGCGGCTTCTCTTTGCAACGAGGGCTCCTCCTCTCCTTCGCGAACAACGGCGGCGGCAGCAAGTCTCTTCCTCTTCTTCTCTCACAAAGCCTTCACTCTCTCCCTCGCTCTCGCTCTCAAAAGGCGAAACAAAGAAATGAAAACGGCACTCGGGTTTTGGCCACGTTTTTTTTCCTGTGGCGTCGCTAGCGATGCCAATAGCGACGTCGATATCCGCCGTCGCTAATCGGCGTCAGTAATTGCCCAATTCCTTGTAGTATTAACACTGTCATGCACAATGCACTCAAATCGATAGTGTTACTCACTAATGCCGCCTTCATCCTCCATGTCAAGTGCATCGCCCCACTGAATCTCATCCTAGTTCGAAAGCAAAGCAAGGGGAATCGAACCCTAGGGGATGGGTGGAAGTAGGGGGTAAGATAGGTTGGGGTTTAGCATGGGCCAATGGTGGAGTGGGAGGTTTTGGCCTCAAGGGAGGGGGAGGGTTGTACTGAAGCTAGTGTTGCTTGGAGCCAAAAGTCCATGTGGATCCACAAGGGTGGTTGCCAGTATTGTGGAAGACAAGCTTGGTTGTGAGCTTCTCCATGTACATGGCATCAAGTTAGATCTACTATTGAAGGTGATCTTGCTTGAAGTACACTCGAGCAAGGTGGGCCTACACTTTGTCCATCTCCTACTTGTGCATGGTCTCGACACTAAGGAAGGCATAAATGTGATGTCATTACTTGAGGGAGAAGGCCTTGGATTTCATCACTTGAGGGAGAAGTTGAGCATTAGTCGCAAACTTCATTATGTCATGGGTAGGAGCACAAGGTTTTTCATAGAGTGGATCATCAGGGTTAGGATCTCCACCACCTTGTTGGATCATCAGGTTTTTGGGATCGATCCCCCTCATTGCAATAAAACTCCTACTTTATGTAGAGCTTGGGATGGAGGTGAGCACTATGACAGTGCTTAAGATGGAACCAAGCACTCTAATGTTACTTTAGTGGAGGACAAGATTTAGCTCAAGCTTAGGGATACTGATCTTCTTCATAAACTAGGCTACTCTCATCCACTGTTTCTCTGGGATGTGTGGATCCGCCTTCCAATTCCATTTCAAGTCCAAGATAGGCTACTACATGACTTGCATCCCCTCCTTTGCCTCAACGTTTTGCTGCTCTAGTGCTTGGCAATGTTTGCATCTATCACTTTAGATCCACAGAGCTTGTGCCACTCAAGAAGTCAAAAAAGTGCAAGAGATTGGGACCTTGGGTGAATCATCCTCATCACTCACGATGTTGGGTTTCTTTGTGATAACGTACTGTCCTTTTCTAGTAGACACTAGGCATCGAGCTTCATGTGTAAATTTCCTATTGGACTCATCAATAATGATTGAGAGGGTATCCACTCCAAGGGCGATGAGTTTGAATTTGGCCACCCAAGCCAAAGACAAACTGGGTTGGGTGGAGCTGATGGAAGCACTAAGAGCAAGATTTGATGACCTAAAGAAAGCCAAACATGTGCAAAATTCTATCAAGTTGAAGTAGACATTAAAGCTCAATGAAAGCGTGATGCCAGGAGGCATATTCCACGGTGGATTCCGTGCCACGGTGGATTCCGTAAACTTAGATGATCGGGGCTCATACACAAAGAGGATTCTTTGTGCGAGAAGTTGATGGGGACGCCTGTCCTTTTCGGGCGTTTTATTAATTTAGTGTGTACGTGGGTGATTCCATAGCGGGTGATTCTGCAAAATGCATATTAAATTAATAAACGTTTATGAGTTAAGAGTGCGCACTCGTAATAAATTAAGGTTAGGATTTATTTCTAACCAGTTGATTTATTTATGTAGCTGAAGACTGCTAGGTATTCACTTTTGTCGGTTTAATTGTATTATTTTACTAACGATTGTGAATGCTTCAGTTGATGTGTAGAGATAGCAGCAGTGGCGGAGGAAAGCATTGGAGTTTAGCGAGTATTCGACCTTTGGACTATATTTTGATAGGCGCCACGCCTATATTTTGTTATGTCTATTGAGACATCGATTATTGATTATTATTTTGTATGCGCCTATGGGCACGGATATGTTATTTCTATTTGGACATTGAGATTGGGCGTGCCAGACTCAATGGGCACCGTTGTCGTAGAGTTCACGGAAGGGCTGCAGAACACGGGGTTCAAGGTACAGCAATGGAAGAGTCTAACAAGAAGAACTCAAATTTTTTATGACAAAGTTCACTATATTGCTTGTCAAATGAGTTACAAGAAATTCAAGTTCAGGATAATCCGAAGTATTTCATAAACTGTTTACATTCAGGTGTATGTTGACAGTTGCAGTAAGAAGGGATACACTCTTCACATCAGCATGTTCATTTCATAACTTGGCAGTTGCTAGTTCAGCAGAAAATTTCAGCATTGGTACAAAACATTTTCATAAATTCTGCATTTCTGCCTCTTATCACAGACAGCATCCATTCTTCAAAAACTTTATCTTCTTCTTTCTACAGCCTGTTTTGTAAGTGTGTTGAAATGTATGATGTTTCGCATCATCCTAACAGATTTGTAAAATGGGCAGAACCTATCATAGGGGTAAAGGCATTCTATGTCAAATAATCTTCATGAAGAAGTTTGGCAAACTCCAAGATTATCTTTTCTGTTTCAGTGAAGGCATCTTTACAATTTCTCTTCTCCTATATCCTGTCCACAATCTTCCTCAAGTGAACATCAGAATACAACTCGGAAATTAGCATGTACCCTAAAGCATCAATTGGATCAAGTTCCATGACCTCATTATAATAAAGCTTCCCAAGTGACAAGTTCCCATATTTTCTGTAGCCAGTCAACAAAGCTAACCAGCTAGTAACATCTGGGAATGTAAACATACACTGGAGCAAATCTTGAGCTTCATTCAAGTATCCTTCTACAAATGGGACTTGTTCAGGAGCCCAAAAGGGAGGTGAGGGAAATCAAAGTTGAAAGAGGTAAGGGCATAGACCTGTATACTGCACGCAATTAAAAGGGGAGGGGTAGTCAGGACAACAATGCTTTAGCCTCCCAAGAGCAACCAGGGACGAAGTATCCATCGCGGGATGGACTTGTCAGGCCATAAAAATCCCTCACACCAAACAGCATGTACTCCACACCACCGCTGCCAGAAATCTTGTTCCCATAGATGATTTGGCATCTGAGCACATTCAAACTTTGACAGAAATGCGGCTCTGTCACTTATGGGTCTGTCATTAAATGATCCAATGTAGACACGGACAACTTCTGGAGTGTTGAGAACTTTACTAAGAGACCACATGAGGGCTCCATAGACCCTCATCAGCTGTTGAGTGCTCACTTGATCTGCCTTGTTCAGAACGACTCTTATCTTATCCTCATGCCCACGAAGGGATGAAATTACACGCTTGAATTCATCTCTGTTGTCTAGCTTGTGGGGATCAATCAACAGTAAAATAAGGTCGCACTTGGATGCAAACCACTCTGTCACACCTGTGAAGTCATAGCTACGTTGTGTCCGCTGCTTTTCTCCGAACAGAACTCCAGGGGTGTCAATAAAGGTAACTTGTTCCTTTGACGGCATAACCTTTCTCAAGCAGGCGCTTGACAAGCCAAGAAGCTATGAATCCACCAGCTCCAGTCACACACACGGTCGGCATTTGTGTTGCATTGCACACATTAGCATTCATGTCCAACTCCTTCACCATGGCTTGCCAATCGGATGGCACTGCCGATGATCACAGCGACTGTTTTGGCAAGTAGAACCGGCTAATATGCGACGAGAGAGAGAGAGAGAGAGAGAGAGAGAGCTCTGAACGAATGCACCCACCAGCTCTCTTTTCTTTTGAAAAGAAAAGCACTTCGGCTCCCTCTCCATCATTCCAGCAGTCTCCCCGATCACAGGAATGGAGATCGCCCCCCAAAACTCCATGTCTAGCACACCTTGAGATGACAAAAGTCCTCAGGAGCAGGCGAGTGTCGTTCTGAGATAGGACTTTCTTTTCTTTTCCTCTCCCGTCATCGATTAAGCCTCCTTCTTCATGTCCATAGTTCCTGCAATTTTCATACTCGAATTGCAATCATCTTTTCATGACGAAGAGACTCATGATATTTTCCATATTGGTAGCCTTCAGCATGCCAATCAATCGTGTTGCACTCTTCTCTTCGAATTCTGCCCTTCGTTGTCAATCTAATCCCTGCTTAAGGAAAATCTTCACGATCCTCCCTTCTTCCAAAAGTTGCTGAACTCCTCCACTCTGGTCCGCCCTCACACGCCTTCCCCCAGAGATGTCCCCACGAACAATCTTCCCTTCCTCCAATCCAGGCGCAGCCCACTTTCAGCTCTCTCCCTCTCCAATCCAGGCGCAGCCCGCCATTTTTGCCCTTTTCAAAAATATCCCCCTCCCAGAATAGACACAGCATCATCATCCACTTAATCTCGTAATAAGGGCATTCATTTTGGTTCATGTTCTGCATAAAGCTTTCACGGTTTTCGACCCCATACATTCCAAGCAATGGATGTATCCATAAGACTTTACAATGTAAAAGCTTTCACATATTACCCTCTGTTCATCTCCTTGCTTCTGACGTAGTGATTTTCCACAACATCTGATGTCTGACATCTCTTTGCAATCAACATTTCAGTCCTATTGACGGAATTCATCCTCCTCACAACCTGTTCAGCCACTGTGACGGCCTCTGACAGTTTATATACTATCAATCTCTCATGAGGATTTCAGTGAGAAAGGAGCAATGGTGAATGAGCCTGTAAGCAGGCTAGAGGGCAGTGACTTGGCTGTTATTCAAAGCAGCAGGACAAAGATCCTTTGGCATCAGTTTTTCATATTTTTCTATTACACGCACATCATGCATCCAAACAAAATCATGCGCATGCACTAAGGGAATATATACATTGGATGCGGATTATTAAAATGCATCACACAAACAATGAATCACACGCGGAGATTAACACAAATGCACAACAAAAGAAATAGAGGCGTATACGACTCGGATGCGCAGCAACACGACATCCAGGAAGATTGTTCGTGGGGACATCTCTGGGGGAAGGCGTGTGAGGGCGGACCAGAGTGGAGGAGTTCAGCAACTTTTGGAAGAAGGGAGGATCGTGAAGATTTTCCTTAAGCAGGGATTAGATTGACAACGAAGGGTAGAATTCGAAGAGAAGAGTGCAACACGATTGATCGGCATGCTGAAGGCTACCAATATGGAAAATATCATGAGTCTCTTCGTCATGAAAAGATGATTGCAATTCGAGTATGAAAATTGCAGGAACTATGGACATGAAGAAGGAGGCTTAATCGATGACGGGAAAGGAAAAAAAAGAAAGTCCTATCTCAGAACGACACTCGCCTGCTCCTGAGGACTTTTGTCATCTCAAGGTGTGCTAGACATGGAGTTTTGGGGGGCGATCTCCATTCCTGTGATCGGGGAGACTGCTGGAATGATGGAGAGGGAGCCGAAGTGCTTTTCTTTTCAAAAGAAAAGAGAGCTGGTGGGTGCATTCGTTCAGAGCTCTCTCTCTCTCTCTCTCTCTCTCTCTCGTCGCATATTAGCCGGTTCTACTTGCCAAAACAGTCGCTGTGATCATCGGCAGTGCCATCCGATTGGCAAGCCATGGTGAAGGAGTTGGACATGAATGCTAATGTGTGCAATGCAACACAAATGCCGACCGTGTGTGTGACTGGAGCTGGTGGATTCATAGCTTCTTGGCTTGTCAAGCGCCTGCTTGAGAAAGGTTATGCCGTCAAAGGAACAAGTTACCTTTATTGACACCCCTGGAGTTCTGTCCAGAGAAAAGCAGCGGACACAACGTAGCTATGACTTCACAGGTGTGACAGAGTGGTTTGCATCCAAGTGCGACCTTATTTTACTGTTGATTGATCCCCACAAGCTAGACATCAGAGATGAATTCAAGCGTGTAATTTCATCCCTTCGTGGGCATGAGGATAAGATAAGAGTCGTTCTGAACAAGGCAGATCAAGTGAGCACTCAACAGCTGATGAGGGTCTATGGAGCCCTCATGTGGTCTCTTAGTAAAGTTCTCAACACTCCAGAAGTTGTCCGTGTCTACATTGGATCATTTAATGACAGACCCATAAGTGACAGAGCCGCATTTCTATCAAAGTTTGAATGTGCTCAGATGCCAAATCCTCTATGGGAACAAGATTTCTGGTAGCGGTGGTGTGGAGTACATGCTGTTTGGTGTGAGGGATTTTTATGGCTTGACAAGTCCATCCCGCGATGGATACTTCGTCCCTGGTTGCTCTTGGGAGGCTAAAGCATTGTTGTCCTGACTACCCCTCCCCTTTTAATTGCGTGCAGTATACAGGTCTATGCCCTTACCTCTTTCGACTTTGATTTCCCTCACCTCCCTTTTGGGCTCCTGAACAAGTCCCATTTGCAGAAGGATACTTGAATGAAGCTCAAGATTTGCTCCAGTGTATGTTTACATTCCCAGATGTTACTGGCTGGTTAGCTTTGTTGACTGGCTACAGAAAATATGGGAACTTGTCACTTGGGAAGCTTTATTATAATGAGGTCATGGAACTTGATCCAATTGATGCTTTAGGGTACATGCTAATTTCCGAGTTGTATTTTGATGTTCACTTGAGGAAGATTGTGGACAGGATATAGGAGAAGAGAAATTGTAAAGATGCCTTCACTGAAACAGAAAAGATAATCTTGGAGTTTGCCAAACTTCTTCATGAAGATTATTTGACATAGAATGCCTTTACCCCTATGATAGGTTCTGCCCATTTTACAAATCTGTTAGGATGATGCGAAACATCATACATTTCAACACACTTACAAAACAGGCTGTAGAAAGAAGAAGATAAAGTTTTTGAAGAATGGATGCTGTCTGTGATAAGAGGCAGAAATGCAGAATTTATGAAAATGTTTTGTACCAATGCTGAAAATTTCTGCTGAACTAGCAACTGCCAAGTTATGAAATGAACATGCTGATGTGAAGAGTGTATCCCTTCTTACTGCAACTGTCAACATACACCTGAATGTAAACAGTTTA
The DNA here is from genome assembly GCF_053477565.2 of Lygodium microphyllum. Lineage (NCBI taxonomy): Eukaryota > Viridiplantae > Streptophyta > Polypodiopsida > Schizaeales > Lygodiaceae > Lygodium > Lygodium microphyllum. Next base: position 351,570 of record NW_028229557.1, on the reverse strand, counting down.
TGAAATACTTCGGATTATCCTGAACATGAATTTCTTGTAACTCATTTGACAAGCAATATAGTGAACTTTGTCATAAAAAATTTGAGTTCTTCTTGTTAGACTCTTCCATTGCTGTACCTTGAACCCCGTGTTCTGCAGCCCTTCCGTGAACTCTACGACATTTCTGGTGAACCCGACGTGAAAGTGCTGCGTCATCAGCAAGATGGGGGACTCGCAAGAAGAGATGACAGATGATAATGTCATGAAGAACCTGTTTCAGTCATTTACCATGTATATGCAGCAGCAAGTTCATGCAAAACGAGACAGTGATGCTATGGATGCCTTGAAAGCTGTCCAACAGGAGATGAAGCAGTTTAATGGCCAGCAAGTGTCAACTTACCTGCATTTGTATGAAGAAAAGATGAAGTTTTTTGGGGTTTCTCAAGATGTTTGGAGCCGCTACTTCTTGCGGATCGTGGTTCGAGCTCTTGAAGGTCGAATTGCAGAAATTCAAGAGGCACATGCAGGTTGGGCTGAATTTAAAAAGGCATTAAAAGATGAATATTTCCTGGAGGATACAGGTCTTATGAATCGCAGGAATTTTTTAGCATGGGTTTCTATGCCTAATAAGGGACTTTCTGTTACCGCTCTTCTGCGAGAGTTTGAAAGCCATTATGATCAGTTGGATGGGACTGAACAGCAAGCTTTGGAGATGCAGAAAGTGGAGTTATTTTTGCAAGCTGCAGATGCTGATTTACAGGAAAAGTTGGATGATCTTTTGGAAGATCAAGCTACTGATTCAGGTTTAAAGAGTGAGTGGAGACATGTCATTGATGCTGTGAATGCTTTTGTCAAGAAGCAGCGCAGGAGAGTCAGATTGCATCGAAATACAGGATCAGTTCCTGAAAAATCCTTGGAGACTTCTTCTTCTACCCCTGCTACTTCTTTGCCTAAGCCTACTCCTCCTGTTATAAATCCACCAGTTCCTGCTGCTCCAGTGTCCTTATCTGTAGATGATGTTATTAAAGGCTTGGCGGATTTGACAATTGAAGCAGTCAAAGCTGAAGTTGGTAAGTTAAAGGAGCGACTTATGTCAGTACCTGCTGTAGCACCTGCTCCAGTGACTGCTTTTCCAGCTGGTCAAAGAAAAGAGCGTCGATGTATTTGGTGTGATAGTACAGAGCACCAACACTGCAGAGATTGTGATGCTTTTCCGGAAGCACGTAAGAAGAATGTAGTGTTCTGGGGACAAGATGGGAAGATATGGCTGACAGAGACTGGCGCTCCTCTTGACACGAACTTTGGTAAGGGAGGCATGAAGAAGCTTGTTGATGATATGGCTGCGCGATCAGCTTATGTGAGTGTTAGAGGAGATGCTTCAGCTTTTGGAGTCCAGCTTGAGCAGAAATCTGATGGAGACTCTGCTTTGTGGTCTTCTGCCTTGGAGATAGCGAGAAGAGGGAAAGTTCAAACTTCTACTATGACTTGTGTGGGCTCTAGCATCCGAGGAGAAACAGGATGCGATTCTCCTGTTGACAGGTATTCTATTTTTGCTTATATTGCTAAAATGCAGGGTTTAGATGCCATGGTTGAAGAAAAGAGAAGAAGAGATGAGGAGGGTCCTAGCTCCTCCAAAAAGACTAGAGGGGGTGACTTTGTTTCACCACCTGTTACAGCTCCACCTATGCCAAATTCTCCAGCTCAAACAGGTTCTGATCAACCAATGGGAGACGAGCAGAAAGAAAAGAAGCAACCAAGAAAAGAGCCAGGATTCAAGCTCTTGTCAGACCTTGATATGCAAACGGATATGAGTAAGATTTTTCATGAAAGAATTTTGAATAGTGAAGTCACTTTTACTGTTGGAGAGGCTCTTGGGATTGCTAGAAGAGAAATACAGGATCAGATGCAGGATCTTTTGCGGAGGAAACGACATGCGATGGAAGGACCTGCTTTACAGGGATTGTGGCATGGAGCTCTTGGGAAAGAGCATGATGATGTAGTGATGGTTGAGAATGCTTCTGTTAATCCGCAATTGGAGAAAATAGTGCAGCCTATGCAGTATGAAGATGATGAGACCCCTATTCTCATTCCTTGCAGCCATTTTTCACGAAGTCATTGGGCTAGAGCGACCACTGAGACAGTGGTAAGGATTGGAGAGAAACAAATTCCCTTGATTGCTTTAGTTGATCATGGTTCTGAAATTAATCTTATTGCTCGAGGTGTTTATGAGAGTGGCAAGTGGTCTATGGATGCAGAGCATGGCTGGCGCATGAGAGCCGCCAATAATACTTCTGGTGATATGTATGCTGCTTGTCCGAGTATCAGAATTTCTATTGGTAATGTTGAAGAGGATTATCATTGCTTTGTTTAGGATTCATGCTCTTATCCGATTATTCTTGGGCAGCCTTTCATTACAGAAGCAAGAATGGAAACAAAAGTGATGGATGACGGATCAGCTTATGCGCGGATACGCAGTAAAGATGGTATGCGAGCTGTTCAGTTTATGACTGTTGGGGTAAATCATCCGAGAAACAGGGACTCCTTGCGTGAGGCACCACTACCTGCGAAGGAGTTGGATTTTCATTAGGTACCGTTGTCTTGCGAGACGCCAGTGGTACGGAGCGGAGAAAAGAGGAGATCTCGCCTCCTGGCAGCCAGTCTTTCTCCAATAACTTTGTTGGGTTTACTTCAGATAGTTCAGTGAGTTATCAGAAAATTTTAGATTTTCCTAGAGCTGCCAGGCAGTACATTGGTCGTAAGGAGAAAGAGTTAAAGAATGCAGGTATCTTGCAAGTAGAAGAGCATGTGGATGGATTGTATGAAGGGATGTCTTATGCAGATACATTGTTTGAGATGAGAGCAATGCTGAAAACTGATGTATGCAAAGGTTCAAAGATCATACCTGTGCAAACCTTGGATATGTTTCAGGAAATTTCTGGTTTTATGCTGCAAACAGAGTTAGAGGCTGAGAAAACTCAGCAAACTGAATTTATGGCTGATCTTGATCAGCTAATTGAATTGCAGAGGGCTGAATCCATTCAGTCAACAGAGTTGAATGCAGAAAAATTTCTGCATACAGAGTTTCAGGACGCATCTATGCAGTCCATTGAGCCGAGGGTTGAATCCATTCAGCCAACAGAGTTGAATGCAGAAAAATTTCTGCATATAGAGTTTCAGGATGCGTCTATGCAGTCCATAGAGCTAAAGGCTGAAATTTTTCAGCCAACAGAGTTGAAAGATGCTGAAAATTTGCAGAAATTGCAGCAAAGGAAAGAGTGCTTGAATGATGCCAAGGTTGACACAAAATATAAAACAGTTGATAAGAAGGTTAAGCCGGTTGCAGGCCCGCTTCCTTCTGATAGTGATAAGCCGGTTGCCTTCCCCCAGAGATGTCCCCACGAACAATCTTCCTGGATGTCGTGTTGCTGCGCATCCGAGTCGTATACGCCTCTATTTCTTTTGTTGTGCATTTGTGTTAATCTCCGCGTGTGATTCATTGTTTGTGTGATGCATTTTAATAATCCGCATCCAATGTATATATTCCCTTAGTGCATGCACATGATTTTGTTTGGATGCATGATGTGCGTGTAATAGAAAAATATGAAAAACTGATGCCAAAGGATCTTTGTCCTGCTGCTTTGAATAACAGCCAAGGCACTGCCCTCTAGCCTGCTTACAGGCTCATTCACCATTGCTCCTTTCTCACTGAAATCCTCATGAGAGATTGATAGTATATAAACTGTCAGAGGCCGTCACAGTGGCTGAACAGGTTGCGAGGAGGATGAATTCCGTCAATAGGACTGAAATGTTGATTGCAAAGAGATGTCAGACATCAGATGTTGTGGAAAATCACTACGTCAGAAGCAAGGAGATGAACAGAGGGTAATATGTGAAAGCTTTTACATTGTAAAGTCTTATGGATACATCCATTGCTTGGAATGTATGGGGTCGAAAACCGTGAAAGCTTTATGCAGAACATGAACCAAAATGAATGCCCTTATTACGAGATTAAGTGGATGATGATGCTGTGTCTATTCTGGGAGGGGGATATTTTTGAAAAGGGCAAAAATGGCGGGCTGTCAAGATTGTGGGAGAGAAGGAAGGAGTCTCGCTTGAAGCTTTCTTGCTTGCACAATGGGGAAGACACACAAGGGTGGAGGCTGAAAACAGTTTTCCTCTTCTTAGTTGTGTAAGCCAAAAAAACTCAAGTACAAAGAAATAGAAGAACCCTATATATGGGTCTCAAACCAAACTCAACTAACTAAGGTGGCATCCTAACTGAGCCACGAACTAGAGTAGATAAGGATAGCTATCATGTAGCTATTATTCATGGGCGGTGTACCAACCGCGTCTGCAACTGACAAGTCGGTGACATAAATATACAACGGTCACCCTGGCGTATCACGAGTGGAGCTCGATATCTCAACACTCCCCCTCGAGCTCAATCCCAATTCCTGCACACCAAGCAGGTCTCTGAACTTGCGCAGCTTCTCTGCGCCCAATGCCTTCGTGAATATATCAGCTACCTGATCCGCTGTGCTGACATAAACTAGATCAATAAGACCTAGTAAAACCCTCTCTCACACATAGTGATAATGCACCTCAATGTGCTTTGTTCTAGCATGATAGACTGGGTTATTTGCCAAGTGTATACTACTCATGTTGTCACAATAAATGACAACTGGCCCATCTGTAGACTGATGCATATCATAAAGTAGCTTATGCAACCAAGCTACCTCACATGCAGCCATTGCTGCACCCCTGTACTCAGCCTCTGTGCTCGACAAGGCAACTGTAGGCTGTTTCTTGCTGCTCCAAGTGACTGCAGCACTCCCAAAAGAGAATACATATCCACTGGTAGATCGTCTATCAGAAATACTACCAGCCCAATCAGCATCAGTGTATCCATGCAACTGTATCTGAACCCCAGTCTCATAAAATAGTCCATACTGCAATGTGGACTTCACATACCTAAGTATGCGTCTAGCCGCATCCAAATGTGGTTTCCTTGGAGCCTGCATAAACTGACTTACCAATCCAACAGCATAGCTCAAATCTGGCCTGGTAATAGTCATATAAATCAAACTTCCTACTATGCGTCTGTACATAGTAGGGTCTTCTAGAAGCTCACCTGCATCTGTGCTTAGCTTCACATTTTGCTCCAAAGGAACTGAAATAGGCTTACAGCCTGTCATCCCATATTTGGACAGCATGTCCAATCCATACTGCCTCTGCAAGAGCTGTATCCCACTTGGTGATCTAATCACCTCAATGCCCAAGAAATAACGCAGCTCTCCCAAATCCTTCATCTCAAACTTCTGCTTCAATAGCATTTTCACATGAAGGATATCTTCATCACTGTCACCTGTCATAATCAAATCATCAACATAAATGACAAGCAGCATAATACCTTTCTCTGTTTTTCTCACATAAAGTGAGAAATCTGCCTTGGAAATCTGAAAGCCAATAGTGACAAGATACTGTCCTATCTTGTCAGACCATGCTCTAGGTGCTTGCTTCAAGCCATACAAGGCTTTCTTCAACCTGCAAACAAACTCAGGATGAACAGCATGCACATAACCTGGTGGCTGCTCCATATAGACCTCTTCTTGCAAATCACCATGCAAGAAGGCATTCTTTACATCCATCTGATGTAAAGACCATCCCTTTGATGCAGCCATAGCAATGACTGCTCTTACGGTTGCCATCCTTGCAACCGGACTAAATGTTTCTTCATAGTCAATGCCATATGTTTGTGCATACCCCTTGACTACTAATCTTGCCTTGTATCTGTTCACAGAACCATCAGCATTGTGCTTCACCTTATAAACCCACTTACAGCCAATTGCATTCTTACCTTTAGGCAAAGGTACTAACTCCCATGTAGCATTTGCTTCCAAGGCATCCATTTCTTCATCCATGGCTTTCTCCCATTTTTCTTTTCCCATGGCTTGCTCAAAAGATGTGGGTTCTGGTTCCTGTATCACTTTGACCATATATGCATAGTGAATGGCTGTAAATCCATCATATTTCAGCCTATCCACAGGATACCTAGCTCTTGTAGACCTGCGCAAAGTAGGTTCACTCCCAGGTGCTCTCAAAACATCCCTGGTCTTCCTTACTCCAGGTGTAACAATAGAAGGAATACCCAACTCATCATCAATGCTCTGTTCTGAGCCACTGGATTCACCATCCACATAAGAGTGACCTGCATTCACATCAAACATGGGCTGATCAACCTTCTCTTTTCCTTTTCGTGATACCTGCATACCACTATCTGCATTGCTTTGAGAAGATTCTCCTGATCTCAATCTGCCTGTCCATGGCGAAGAATGTGAACCACTGCTAGAGGACGCTCCAGGTCCACTAATATTTTGTGACTGCTGCTGTGAATTCTGTGTAGCATTACCATTTTGTGCATCTTCATCATCAATCACATTTACTGGTTTATACCAGCTACTCATCTCATCAAAAACAACATCTCTGCTCACTGTAAACTTACGAGTAGAAGGGTTATAGCATCTATACCCTTTTTGCTGCAGAGAGTAACCAATAAAGATGCACTTCTCAGCTTTTGGATCCAACTTGGATCTCAGCTCATCTGGCACATGTACATAGGCAATGCAACCAAAAATTTTCAAATGAGAAATATCTGGTTTCCTACCAGTATACCTCTCCTCTGGAGTCATTCCATGTATTGCTGCAGTGGGAGTCCTGTTCATTATGTAGACTGCTGTAGCAACTGCTTCAGCCCAATAAAAATCTGGCAAGTCTTTTTCATTGAGCATGGCACGAGATACCTCTCCAATATGCCTGTTTTTCCTTTCTGCAATTCCATTTTGTTGTGGGGTATAACTGCATGAATATTGCTGCTTTATGCCATGCTCCTGCAAGAACTTTGCAAACTCATTTGAGAGGTACTCTCCCCCTCCATCTGACCTTAGGCATTTTATCTGCAAGCCTGTTTCTTTTTCAACCATAGCTTTAAGAGTTTTGAAATGCCCAAAAACTTCACTTTTCTTTTTCATAAAATACACCCAAACTTTTCTGCTATAGTCATCAATAAAACTGACAAAATAATGACAGCCTCCAAGAGATGCAGCTTTAGTTGTCCACACATCAGAGTGAATTAATTCCAATGGCTTCTCACTCTCTTGAACATGTCTAGGAAATGGTTTCCTTGCCTGTTTTCCAAACTGACAGGCTTCACATACCTTATGCATTTCTGCAACCTTGAATTTGGGCAATCCTGCAACAATATTTTGGGCCTGCATTGATTTAAGTCGCTGTACATTAACATGACCAATGCGTTTATGCCAGATATCAATATCTGCAACTACACCGGTCCCATGTGCAAACATTGCTGCACTCAATTCAGACATGTCTGCATCCAATGTAAACATTCTGCCCTTCTTCTTTCCTTTTGCTATCAAGCGACCTTTATTTTTCATATCCTCAACAAAGCATCCATGAGGATTAAATCTGACCTGCAAGCCCTGTTCAACCATTTGACCAACTGAAACCAGATTCTTGGTAATATTCGGGACATGAAATACATCGGACAGGTATTTCTTTTTCCCACCCTGCATAGACAAGGGAATTTTTCCAATCTGCACAATAGGATGTGCAGTATCATCACCAGTCTCCACAAATCCTGGTTTTTCCATTTTCCTTGCATCCTCCATCCATTCTGCATGACCTGTCATGTGGTTTGATGCACCTGAGTCAACATACCATACATCATTGCTTTCTTCTGCACTTGTCATAGAATTGTTCATGTGCTGCACCATGAACAAATGCTCATTTCTGTCATCACCCTGTCTACTAGAAGATGCATAATTCCCTTGTTGCAGTTTTCCATTCATGATGTCATTCTGCTTTTTATAGCATTCTTTAGCCATATGACCCATTTTACCACAGTAGTAGCATTCAACATTACTGTTTGCATTTTGGCCTCTTTGCCATCCACCACGACCTCTTTGGCTCCCCCTGCCTCTAGAGTTACCACGTCCTCCTCCATAGGACTGGTTTTCTTGAGTTTGCTGCATATTCTGATTTCTGCCACGGCCTCCAAATCGGCCTCCTCTACCTCTGCCTCTACCTCTTCCAGCATTTGAGTAGAAGACAGCTTCTTTTGAAGTTCCTCCTGAAGAAGATGCACCACCATTTCTCTGTTCCTCAGAAATTAGAAGAGCAATTAACTCCTCAAAATCAGGAAATCTTTCACGAACTGAAATGGATGTCCGAAACTGTGCATAATCCTTTCCTAGACCATTCAAGGTCACGGAAACTAAATCATCATCTTCCACTGGCGACCCAATGGAAGCAAGTGCATCTGCAATCTTCTTCACCTTCATGTGGTAGTCGTTGATGCTCATACTTTCTCTTTGCACATTATGCAACTCTTGCTTGAGCTGCATTTTCCTGGCTTGCGTATTTGTGCTATACATTTTTGACAAAGTATCCCATGCCTCCTTTGGCGTACTTGCATCCTGAATATGCACAATCATAGAGTCTGAAATACTGATAGACAGCCAATACATAACTTTCCTGGCTCTCTCATGCCATGTTTTAAATGCCTGCATTTGTTGTTGATTGGGAACATCAGGAAGAACTGGTTCTTCTTCATTTCCTGCAACAAATTCCCAATATCCTTTTCCCATAAGGAAATTCGTCATTCTAAACTTCCATGCCTGGAAGTTGTTCTTGTCAAGCTTTTCAGTGACAATCTGTGAAAGAGAATCAGACGCCATTACAGAATACTGCAAGAAATTCTGTCACTGCAAAAAACACAGCTTCACCCTCACAAGGGCAAATCTGCAAAACTGGCGAAAGTGGTATTTGACCACACAGTCACTTCCTAGTGACGATTTTGCATAAACAGGAACCAAGGATGATTCTAAAACTCCCAATGTCTCTGCGCACAAGCATACGATGCAATTTCTACAGTAACTTTTCACCGACCTGTAGAACAGTGGTCGCACAGCATAAAACTGAGCCTTTTCTTGAGTGCGTGCAGAAAACTTCCGTCTGCAAAACAGGCCCCGAAATGGCCTCAAATAAAAAAAACAAGGTCGCCAAGGGCTAAAGCCCTTTCCCGCAGCATATACTGCCCTCTTGCTTCACCGCGAAGGGCGTCTCAACCTGAGACAATGCACTCCTGCAATTTCCGGCTGTGCTACCTGCAGAGATCTGCTCCCGAAACAGGAAATGAAAGCAACACTGCTCCTCTTACCAGACCACCGCGAGCTTGGCTTGCTTTCTTGAGCTCCTTACCACGAACAAGGCTCTGATACCATGTCAAGATTGTGGGAGAGAAGGAAGGAGTCTCGCTTGAAGCTTTCTTGCTTGCACAATGGGGAAGACACACAAGGGTGGAGGCTGAAAACAGTTTTCCTCTTCTTAGTTGTGTAAGCCAAAAAAACTCAAGTACAAAGAAATAGAAGAACCCTATATATGGGTCTCAAACCAAACTCAACTAACTAAGGTGGCATCCTAACTGAGCCACGAACTAGAGTAGATAAGGATAGCTATCATGTAGCTATTATTCATGGGCGGTGTACCAACCGCGTCTGCAACTGACAAGTCGGTGACATAAATATACAACGGTCACCCTGGCGTATCACGAGTGGAGCTCGATATCTCAACACGGGCTGCGCCTGGATTGGAGAGGGAGAGAGCTGAAAGCGGGCTGCGCCTGGATTGGAGGAAGGGAAGATTGTTCGTGGGGACATCTCTGGGGGAAGGCGTGTGAGGGCGGACCAGAGTGGAGGAGTTCAGCAACTTTTGGAAGAAGGGAGGATCGTGAAGATTTTCCTTAAGCAGGGATTAGATTGACAACGAAGGGCAGAATTCGAAGAGAAGAGTGCAACACGATTGATCGGCATGCTGAAGGCTACCAATATGGAAAATATCATGAGTCTCTTCGTCATGAAAAGATGATTGCAATTCGAGTATGAAAATTGCAGGAACTATGGACATGAAGAAGGAGGCTTAATCGATGACGGGAGAGGAAAAGAAAAGAAAGTCCTATCTCAGAACGACACTCGCCTGCTCCTGAGGACTTTTGTCATCTCAAGGTGTGCTAGACATGGAGTTTTGGGGGGCGATCTCCATTCCTGTGATCGGGGAGACTGCTGGAATGATGGAGAGGGAGCCGAAGTGCTTTTCTTTTCAAAAGAAAAGAGAGCTGGTGGGTGCATTCGTTCAGAGTCTCTCTCTCTCTCTCTCTCTCTCTCTCTCGTCGCATATTAGCCGGTTCTACTTGCCAAAACAGTCGCTGTGATCATCGGCAGTGCCATCCGATTGGCAAGCCATGGTGAAGGAGTTGGACATGAATGCTAATGTGTGCAATGCAACACAAATGCCGACCGTGTGTGTGACTGGAGCTGGTGGATTCATAGCTTCTTGGCTTGTCAAGCGCCTGCTTGAGAAAGGTTATGCCGTCAAAGGAACAAGTTACCTTTATTGACACCCCTGGAGTTCTGTCCGGAGAAAAGCAGCGGACACAACGTAGCTATGACTTCACAGGTGTGACAGAGTGGTTTGCATCCAAGTGCGACCTTATTTTACTGTTGATTGATCCCCACAAGCTAGACATCAGAGATGAATTCAAGCGTGTAATTTCATCCCTTCGTGGGCATGAGGATAAGATAAGAGTCGTTCTGAACAAGGCAGATCAAGTGAGCACTCAACAGCTGATGAGGGTCTATGGAGCCCTCATGTGGTCTCTTAGTAAAGTTCTCAACACTCGAGAAGTTGTCCGTGTCTACATTGGATCATTTAATGACAGACCCATAAGTGACAGAGCCGCATTTCTGTCAAAGTTTGAATGTGTTCAGATGCCAAATCCTCTATGGGAACAAGATTTCTGGCAGTGGTGGTGTGGAGTACATGCTGTTTGGTGTGAGGGATTTTTATGGCCTGACAAGTCCATCCCGCGATGGATACTTCGTCCCTGGTTGCTCTTGGGAGGCTAAAGCATTGTTGTCCTGACTACCCCTCCCCTTTTAATTGCGTGCAGTATACACGTCTATGCCCTTACCTCTTTCGACTTTGATTTCCCTCACCTCCCTTTTGGGCTCTTAAACAAGTCCCATTTGCAGAAGGATACTTGAATGAAGCTCAAGATTTGCTCCAGTGTATGTTTACATTCCCAGATGTTACTGGCTGGTTAGCTTTGTTGACTGGCTACAGAAAATATGGGAACTTGTCACTTGGGAAGCTTTATTATAATGAGGTCATGGAACTTGATCCAATTGATGCTTTAGGGTACATGCTAATTTCCGAGTTGTATTCTGATGTTCACTTGAGGAAGATTGTGGACAGGATATAGGAGAAGAGAAATTGTAAAGATGCCTTCACTGAAATAGAAAAGATAATCTTGGAGTTTGCCAAACTTCTTCATGAAGATTATTTGACATAGAATGCCTTTACCCCTATGATAGGTTCTGCCCATTTTACAAATCTGTTAGGATGATGCGAAATACAGAGGATAGGAGGAAAGAGACAACGTGGTTAGAATGGACGACATGAACGTGAAGACGACTACGATAGATGTAGAGAGCCGATGAACGAACATGCCATAGCAAAAGAAGCTACAGAAAAGCTGCTGCGAAGTGGACGATGATGTAGGATATGGAGATGACGAAGGCAAGAGGAAGCTGTCGGAAGAAGGACTGGAAACATTGAGCATGGGCAACCTATTGGCCATCGCCACTGAGTCTGCAACGCGAAGCTGCTATCTCCACGGTCTCACCACCAGTGCCCTCCGATGAGGAAGGATGCCGAATAGGAAGCTATAGTCGGTGTCCTGCATACAAAGACGCAAAGACGACGGAGATGACAGACTGGGAACATGTGCTCTGAATATGAAGGACGACAAAACGAAGTAATTGTAGTTATGAGAGTGGAAGAAAACATGAAGACAATGGACAGAGAGAGAGAGGGAGCGACCCTGGCGACCCTGGCGTCGTCTTGGAAGGAGATGCAAGGCATGGTCCAGGGCTGGTTCTCAGGAGGTCCCAGCAGCGATGCCGCCGGGCAGCAGGAATAGCCCGCCTCCCTGCTTGCAGACTGGAACTCTTATGCTGCCACGCGATCCGGCTCCCAGCAGGAGTCCACCCTCGCCTCTCAGCTCAGCCTCGATCTGGAAGCTGCCGTTCAATCTGCCAACACTACTCTCCTTGGCGCCTTCAGCACAGGCTCCCATTTACTGCTGGATTCTTCACAAGCATGGCAGCTACAATCTATGTATCAATGGTTCTGCACAGCTATATACTCTCAGTAGTCTTCTCAGGAGTTCAAGTTTTTGCCTTACTGTACTATGTGATTTCATACTTTCCTGGGGGTTCAGCAGGAATGCGTTTCCTTTCATCCATGGTTACATCCTCTGTCTTGAAGTGCTTTGGTCGTTAACACATCCATATACCTGTGGCTGCTGAAATTGGACAAATCATATGGTTTCTTACTGATTTTGTCCTAGTGCTACCATTGACCTGATGCTACTTGAGCAGAAGTGCACAAAGAGGTCGGTTGCTTTACAATATGGACTTTGCCCTGACCTTTACTTTGATGAACGCGACGTCATCCACAGCATCTCCCGAACTCTCAACTTGGACTTTTACATGTTCCCTTCGTCCTCAGCTGTCAGAACTTCACCCTTTCCAGAAACTTAAGCTTTCAATTGCAGAGAGAAGGCACCGCAGGCAGATCTTTCGTGGTCTAATGTGATGCTAAATGTTCAAACTAGACAATACTGTGAGTGGAACTATGTCATGTCCTAAAGCCGACAAATCACTGTCCACCAGTGGGAGAATTAATCAATCAATCAGTGCATGCCTTTAATCAGTCAGCCTTGAACATTGGTAAAAGGATAAGAAATCATTTAGTGCAACTGATGCAATTCCGGGCCTTCAATCTGTTTCCTGCTCTCTCAAAATTAAAAGACACAGAAGGAATTTTGTTTGCCAGAAATGGATTTGCATTACAGAAAATATAAGAAAACAGAGAAATGTCCATCATTTGCAGATTCTGAAACCTGAAAGTATGATTGGCATAGGTGCTTAGGGTCTTCATCATGAAAAGAGCCTTTCAATATTGAACAGAAGTATGTGCTGTTCTGTCACAAATTGCAGCAAGAGCAACTAATTTCCACAGTCACAGTAGGATACAGCGGCTACATATGCCTTGAACTTTTAGTTGTGATATTGCCCTTTCCTTTAGCCATGAATCCATTCAACAAAAGTTGGAAGTTCTGATACTATTCAGCTAGCAATTAGCTTTGGTGGTGGCTACATTACAGGAGTTTTCTGCCAATGTCTCACATCTAACTGTCAATCTTGTGTCATTCCTAATCAACTCAAAGGATGAACAACTTGTTGTAACTGCTTTCATGTATGAAAGAGGTGATCACTACAATAAATGCTGAATTGAAGAACAGGGCAACTACCATGAATGAACATGCTGAAGTGAAGAATGTTTTTCTACTGACTGCAACTGTCAACATACACCTGAATGTAAACAGTTTATGAGATACTTCGGATTATTCTGAACATGAATTTCTTGTAACTCATTTGACAAGCAATATAGTGAATTTTGACATAAAAATTTTGAGTTCTTCTTGTTAGTCTCTTCCATTGCTGTACCTTGAACCCCGTGTTCTGCAGCTCTCGCACGATCTCTTTGACACCGTCCACTAGCTTTATTTTCCTATTTTTGTAGAAAGCAAACTCAAAAGCTAAAAGCTTGTCATATTTTTGTAATTGGGCTATTATTGAGCATGAAGATTGGAAATATACATAAAATACATGCTTTGTGAAGCGCACACACAAGGCATGGGGGAGATTGAACCCAATTTGTCTCTTGCCTCTTGTCGTGCATGCTTTTACATTGTTTTTTGTGCAAAAAGGTAGAGTTCATTGTTCTTGGGGACCTTCCGGGATTCACCACGTGAGCATTCTGCGTCCGATCTGCGCACCAAAGCGGTGGATGAGGACTCGACAATTTTAAGCAACCCTAAAAGATAGGATTTAAACTCAATTTTGAAGATGGATCTCGCTATGGTCTTGGATTTTTAATATTTAGGTGCTAGACTGAGGTAAAACAAGCTCTAGGTAGTGTCAACTCTGACACGAGAACATGGAAAAATTTTCAGTTCGTAATTCGGTTGTTGAACGCACACGATAGCCAAAGCTCCGACAAAAGGGGTTTTAAAAATAAATGTAAAGGGACCTTAATGGAAATGGTTGTAGCAATTGGGACCAAAAGCCCAAAATTTTCTTGAATAGGAAGTGGGAAATTTTTGTTAAGTGGATATGTGCATATGTGCTTATGTGCTTTATGCACATATGCACATATTGAAAGAAGGCATCGTGGGCTAATCCCTAGGGGGTGTAGAAGATCCCTAGTGGAGTCATAGTGATAAGCTAGGGGGTGCTTCCTTGATTTTTGTTATGAGGTGTTAGGAACCAATATGTTTCGATACTCCTTTTTCTTGGATTGAGGAAGAAGCATATCACATTGGACTACAATCTAGAGATTAAATTTTACAAATCCATTCTTTGGATAAATCAGTTCACAATGTCTATACGCTCCTAGTCGTGAGGTGGTTGGGTTGTTTAGGTAAGTTTAAAAGGTCCAACCAGAGCCCTAAAGCCAATGTCGGGCACATTTTTGGTCCCCACAAGCACTCTCACCTTGTTGCTAAGGAGGGGATGGGGCAACATCAATTGGTGGTTGGGTGGAAGGAATGGCCTTAGCCTCAATCATCTGGCTTGTCGAGTAGGGGTGGGAGTTTGGAGTAGGAGTCCTTGATGGCAGCTTGGATCTTACGTTTTAGCTTCTCCCAGTGGTAGATCCACTCCCACTTGTAATTGTACTAGAGTTTCTCAATGATCTCTAGGCCAAGCCATGTCCTAAAATATCTCTTGCATGCATCAGGTGAAGAGATGATACTTTCGGCCTTGGATGTGGATGGCATGGATGTTGTCGAGCTATTCTACGATTGACAAATGTCAGAGTGGACTAGGATGGTGGCCCACAGTGTCGTGCCATTATGCGAACATAGTGTGAAAAAATCTTGAGTGCATCATCACCCAACTTTCTTCTTGATCTAGAGAGTCAATGTCCTCTAAGTCATTAGTGTTAGAGTTCGTGGCATGGATGGTTCAAAAATACCAGATTTTTGAAAAAGTTTAGCGGAATTTTGATATTAGTTATTGTAAATATCCTAAAAAGCTAGAAAAAAAATTCTAGAACAGGGTGGCATGCAAAAAGCAAGTTACTTTTTTAACCGATTTTGGATTTTTCATGAAAAAAGAAGATTGGTGAAATCGCGCACGGCCATTATCGTAGTGAATAGGCAATGAACTACTTTGAACAACTCACAGAAGTAGGAGTAACCTGGGAGAATTTTGATCACGTGTCTTGGAGTTTGGCCCCCCTTTTGGAGCCAATAGAACCATCAAATTTGGGTTCAGAGTAGGAGAGAGAAAGTTGTTTAGATGCATGTTTTTGGTCTGCGAGGGAGCTCCAAGAGATCTGATGCATTGAGATTGCTTCTGAGTAGTGCCAGACAAGGAATTTTAGGTTCTATCAATACAAAGTGGCTTGATTCATTTTTCTTTATCTTTATTATGTTTACCTCTTGTCTATTTTTTTTCTTCTCTTACATCTCCTATTCTCTACTTCATTCTATCTCTAATCCCCGGAGGATATGACCTTTCAACTAAAATCCCTCCAACATTGGTGAACCTGACGTGAAAGGTCGTCAGAAGGAAAGACAAGATGGGAGAACCTTCGAGCACAATTTCCACTAATTTTTTACAGGAATTAGTGAAGAATATGAACATGCTTATGTACAACAACAACAATAGGTGATGCATGCTTCTGCTCAAATAGAAAGTGTTGTGATAAATGCTTTGCAAAAGGAGTTGAGCATGAGATGAAGTTGTTCAATGGCAGGAATGTATCTGCATATGTGCATATCTATACTCAAAAGATGGAATTATTTGGGGTGGCTCAACTTGCATGGAGCCGGCATTTTGTAGGGGTTATTGTACATGAATTAAAAGTGCAAATTCCTAAATTGTACATGCAGGATGTTGATTGGGTAGCTTTCAAGAAGACACTTAGGGAAGAATTTTGCATTGAAGACACGAGTTTGATTAAGCACAAGACTTTTTAGGAATGGATTTTACAACAAAATAAGGGTCTTGTGGCTCTGCAGAATTATTATAAGAATTTGAAAGTTGACTTGAGTAGCTAGATCTTGCGGAACAACAAGCTCTTGCAAGTCAAAAAATTGAATTGTTTCTACAAGTAACAAATCCTAAGCTTCAAGAGAAGCTTGATGATTTGCTCGAGAATCAAACTACATAGACAAGTCATAAAAGAGAGTGGAGGCCTAACAAGGAATCTGTTAGTGCACTTGTGAAAAAGCATAGAGCAGAAAGATTGCATGTCTCTAGTAGCTTGCCCACTGTTACGGGCAAAATAGTTGATGTATCCAGTAAGCCAACAAATTATGTGGCTAAATCTATGGTTGTAACTATTGTTCCCACTGCTAGGGAACATGTATTAGATGAATTGGTTAAAGGTATGTGGGATATTCAATTGAAGATCAAAAAATTGGATGAAAAAGGACAAGAGAAAAGGGGATGGACAATAGCCCCTAAACCAAGAATAAGATGTTTGTGGTGTGATAGTTTGCAGCATGAGAGAAAGGATTGTGCTGTTTATCAGGAGGCTTTGGCACGATAGCTCATCTTTTGGAAATATGGCAAGATCCATGCAGAAGAAACGAGATTACCTCTTCCTTGGAATTTTGGAAAGGGAGGTATGCAAAAGTTGTTGTTGGAAGACTTGGCTATCCGAAATGCTTATGCGACTGTACATACTTCTACTTTTAGTCTACAGTTGGATAGAATACATGGCACTTGGTCCAAAGGCTACAATATGGACACATGCTTTGCATGCAGCCAAAAAGAGAAAAGTTATTGATAGTGAAATTTCTCATGCAACAAGACAAGACGTTCGTGACATAACTGGTTGGGAACCATTGGTAGATGCATATTCAAAGTATGTATATTTAGCAAAGGTGCCAAAAACGGATGTACTTCTTGAAGAGAAATGAAAGAGAGATGAAGATAATGCAGGGACATCTAAAAGATTGATAAGAAAAAGTGTGGATTGGCCTAAAGCTACAAATCAGCCACGTCCTGAACACGTTATGGAAGAGGTTACTCTCACGAGCAAAAATAAGATAGCAAACAAGAGGGAAAAAAGAAGGGCAAGTAGCCATGATATAAGTTGGAGTCTAATATTGAGATAGCCACAAATCTTAAGAAGGTTCTTGAAGAACATATCTTAAACAGTTAGGTGGAATTCACCTTGGAATATGTTCTTGGCATCGCCAAGTGGGGATTTCATGATGAAATCATTGACATAATTAAGAGGAAGCATCAATTTCTTGGTGATACCATTAGTGCATTATTGCAACTTGAAGGGAAAACTAGTTTGCTGGGTATTCAGGCTGAATATGAGCATAATCTAAGTACTGGATTATCTATGCATGATGCTACTAATCAATGGACAACATATGGAAAAGAGAAAAAAGTGGCTAAAAATGCATTGTCTTGTAGCAATATGCATGGTGGAGTAAGGAAGATGCAACAACATGGGGAAGAGACTCTAGGGTTTATTCCTTGAAGTCATTACACAAGAAATTACTAGGCCAGGGCTACCACTAAGATGATGGTGAGAATAAGGGAGCGTGAAACTCCTTGTGTTGCTTGGCTTAACAATGGGTTAGAGATTAATGTGATTGAGTATCAATTGTATGAAAATGGTGTATGGCCTGTGGACACTGATCATGGTTGGCATATGGGGGATGTAAATAATTCTTCTAGGGAGCTTTATGTTGCATGTCCTAATGTAAAAGTGACGATTGGTGATGTACAAGAAGAGAAATACTTTTTTGTGCAAGATAATTCCTCATATGCAGCTATTTTGGGACAGCCCTATATTATAGCAGTGCATATGCAAACAAAGGTGCTTGTTGATGGTTCTACTTATGCAAGATTCAAAAGCAAGGATGGGAGGAAAGTAGTCCAATTTCTTATTGTTTGTGTTAATCATCCTAGGAATCGAGGTACACTTCGAGAGTCTCCTTTACCTCCAAATGCAAGGGAATTCAAAGACCTGGATTTTCATTAAGCATTGCTATAATGTGGGGCTACAATAGTGCTATTCAGAGGATGTATTGGTCTCTTGATGGAATGAAGCATGTACTTACTATTAGTTCTTCTCAGTTATTAGCAAGCAGCTCATGTTGGTTTAATCCTATGGAAGCTAGGTGTAAGGCTGAATGCATATCTATGAAACGAGCTACTAAGGAACTGAGAGCCCTGGAACTATTAGCTGAAAATGAAGGCATTTCAAGCATCTTTTATGGGCTGAATATTAATGACACTATGGCTAACATTTCAACAACTATACATGCAAAAAATGAGACTGAAAATAGAGTGTTGTCAGTATGTTCTTTGGACATGTATGATGGTATAGCATTGTTTGCTCACTAGGAAGGATTACAATGGGCAGAAGCACTTGTGGAGACAAAGTATAAGATAGTTGACAACAAGATGAAACTAGTTTCTTTGTCGCTTCCACCTGAAAGTGAGGGTCTGTATGAAAGAGTGTCAAGGTAGCCAAGCTTGTGGGATCCTAAACATATAGGTCGTCAGCTTACATCTCAAACATTATAGGAATTGAAAGTTGGTGTAGAAGGGTTTCTTTTGTTTTATGTAGATGTTGGCTAGGCATGGAAAATCATTTGCATTTCAGCCAATTGAAATAGGTGTTTGAATCCAAATGTTGTCTCTTCGATGGTAATATTTACTGTGCCACATGTACAATGGAACTCAAAGCCTATTCTAGTGCCAAAAGCTTACTTGTCAAAGCTAATGGATTTGCTAAATGAAAAGATTTTCATGAAAATCTTGGATCCCTCTTCAGACCTATACTCAAATTATTGGTTTATATGCCCAAAAAGAATGGGGCTTTGAGACTTATTCAAGACATGCAACCAATCAATAAAGTGACCACCATAAGAAATGTGGGTGGAGGTCCTGTGGTTGATGAATTTTCAGAGGCTTTTGCAAGCTGAGTAGTCTATTCTTTGTTGAGAATTAGCAATCACACTCAACAAAACAGCCTCTTTGTATGGAGCCTCAGGGTCAAGGATATGTAGGCTAACTTATCCCATATGCACAATGGTGCCTACTACAGTTTCCTACTTTCCTATAAAGCATTGTACTTGCTTCCTTTCTTAATGCAATGATAGTACTCTTTTCTTTTCAGTGAAGTGTCAATGTCATTGTCCACATACACAAGATTGTGTTTATGAGTCCAAGTCTCAATCTTGGAACCTAATTCACTTGTGTAACAAACAGTGTCCTTGTCTTCTCCATCATGAGTCCACACTTCTCATTTCATCCTCCATAGCTTTCGATTTTGCCATGCTCTAGATCCCGCATTTCTCACATGGTATCAGAGCCCAGTTGGGCATGACATTGCTTGTCTAGCCTCTCTTGATTCCTTTCAACCTCAGTCTAGCTCAATGTCAGCTCATGACTTCATCTCCCAACTCTATTCTCACTGAAGCTTCCATGGCAGCCATAGCCAGCAGCACCCTGTCAGATTGAGCTGCTTATATCTCACTCCACAGGTCAAATCTCTTGGAGCTTCCTTCTGGAAAAGTATTCTCCAACTCACAAAGCTTCCCTATATCACATCAATCTAGGACATTGGACCATCTGGAGCTCAGCATTGTGAAAATCCTCAATCTCTGCTCTGTGTCTACCATAGCCAGACAGGACCTACCTTACTTGGAGCTTCCATAACTCTTCAACAGGCCATTTCAGCCCACGATTTCTTCTAGGGAGTTGTTCCTCTGCTCAAGGCGCTTCATCCTGGTACAAAAATCGACTGCATTACTGTGCCTTGGCTCGAGCATTGCGGAAATCGCGGAATCCTGTCAGAACTCCGCCTGCTTCTGTTCGACGTGTCTGCGTGCTTCATATAGGCCACAATCTTGATGATTATGATAGGGGTTTGGTAGCCCATGAAGTCAGCTTCCTAGGCATATAAAATTTTTTGAAAATGATCTACTGTAGCTCCTGCAATCAGCAAAAAACCAGGCCCCTGTCTCAGAAACCCTAATTTCACCATAGCCAAAGCTTCAAAATTCTGACATTTTTCACTGTTTCTCTCATTGAAGTTATCAACAGTGATTTTAATCACTGAGCAATACTCTCTGAAGTTCATTAAAGTATTGTCACTCAGATCTCAAGGCATCAGCATCAAATCAAGAAGGAGAAGATCACTTGGATTTTAAAAGAGTAAAAGACTTTTGCAGATTTGGTATTCATTGACACTCAGTTAGTGTTTTTTAGCACTTGTGTCTCTCAACCAATTCTTCTGTTGCTCAAATCTAATTAAGTCTGAAGTTGATTTGCTACTGTTCCCGTAAATCTAAC
Source organism: Lygodium microphyllum (assembly GCF_053477565.2). Classification (NCBI taxonomy): domain Eukaryota; kingdom Viridiplantae; phylum Streptophyta; class Polypodiopsida; order Schizaeales; family Lygodiaceae; genus Lygodium; species Lygodium microphyllum. Next base: position 331,054 of record NW_028229557.1, on the reverse strand, counting down.
ATGGGCAAAGACTCTCCAAATGCTCGATTCAAAGGAGTCGGGTTCCACACTTGGCAAACCCGCATCAAGCTCATCCTCATGAAGAAGGGTCTCTGGGCCATCACAAATGGCAAAGAGAAGAAACCTCGGGATGCGGACCTTGGAACTACTTGGCAAAAGAATGATGACAGAGCCTAGGCCATTATCAAATTGGAGCTAGACGACAGTTATATCCATCATGTGGATAACTGTGAGACCTCACAGGATACATGGAAAAGACTTGACACCCTGTTCGGTGCACAATCTAAATCATCAAAGTATGGTCTCCTGATTGAGTTCTTCAGGCTTGAAATGAAGTCCAGCACATCACTTGCCACACATCTTAATTACATGGAAGCACTCCTGACCCAACTTGCAGGAATCAACATTAAAATGGATGATAATGTTTGCATCGGTGTTCTACTTAAGAGCTTGCCTCCTAAATATAATAATGTATCAACAACTTTAATCAACATGCCAAATCCTGAACTTGTTGATATCCAGGCATCACTGTTAGAAGAAGAAAAGAAGCTAAAAACTAAAGAAGAACCAAGTACCTCTAGAGATGAGCATGCATTATATGTTGGCAACAGGTACAAAGGCAAGAAGGATCAGCTCTTTTGTGACTTCTGCAAAAGGACCGGACACATCGAGAAGTTCTGCCACGCAAGAAAGAGATCCCAAAAGGCCTATCTAGTCACAGTCAAAGAAGAAGAAGAAAATGGAGCAAAGGAAGAAGAAGATGAAGATGAAGACCACCAGGATCGGAAGGACAAGACTCATCAGTCCTTGTACTCTCATAATTCTGATAGACTGTTTTAATAGCCTTATATTTTCCTTGCCCTAATGCTTCCTGCCATAAGCTTTGTAAACTCCTTATGTAACTTGGCATTACAGTCCCTGTACACTTTGTGAGGCCCCTGTTACAGCCTCTGGATGTCCACCATGTTTATGGTACCCACACTTAGGTTTTTCTGCGACAACCTCTAGTGTTTTGCCATGTCTGTGGTATGCCCACACTTTGCAGGTGGTTCTCATTACAGCCTCTACACACTTTGTGCCTTTTCTAGTTGTGATTGAGGAGGGGTGTTGAGAATTAGCAATCACACTCAACAAAACAGCCTCTTTGTATGGAGCCTCAGGGTCAAGGATATGCAGGCTAACTTATCCCATATGCACAATGGTGCCTACTACAGTTTCCTACTTTCCTATAAAGCATTGTACTTGCTTCCTTTCTTAATGCAATGATAGTACTCTTTTCTTTTCAGTGAAGTGTCAATGTCATTGTCCACATACACAAGATTGTGTTTATGAGTCCAAGTCTCAATCTTGGAACCTAATTCACTTGTGTAACAAACAGTGTCCTTGTCTTCTCCATCATGAGTCCACACTTCTCATTTCATCCTCCATAGCTTCCGATTTTGCCATGCTCTAGATTCCGCATTTCTCACATTCTTTGGGTAATCTTTACTCGGGTCAGGGTATGATCTGTTTCAGCTTGTAGTTGAGAGTATAGATATCACAACCATGAAGACTCCCTTGGGGTTAGTACCGATGTGTACTCTCCTTCACGGTGCAACAAGCTCAGTGCCACACATGAGAAATGCTATGAATAGGGTACTCAGGGATTTATACCACAATTGAGAAGGCCCTTCTTGGATGATGTTCCAATAAAAGGGTGTGCAGTGAATGAAAAGAATGAAGAGATGGATGCTTATGGGTGCAGACAGTTTGTTGCAAACCATATTGTGGATAGTGAAAGGATTTGGATGTGTCTAGAAGAGGTGCATTAAACTCTTTCCAAACAAAAGTCAGTCTTTGGAGTTGAAGAGGTTTTGATTGTTGGGCATATGTGTGGGCCCTAAGGGCAAACACCATCACTAGCAAAAATAGATGGGATTGATAGAATGCAACATATATGCACAAATGTATTAGAGGTGCATAGATTCTTGGGTGCATGTGTATTCTAGTTGATACAAATTCCTCACATTGCACATGTAGCTGATGCTCTATATTGACTCCTGAGGAAAGGCTAGAGATTTCACTAGGAAAGGAAGCATCAGAAAAGCAATGAAGAAATTGAAGCAAGTCTTAAAATCTTCTTCTACATTGAGAAAGGCTCATTATGCACATGGAAAGCCTATCAATATTACTGTTGATACAAGCCCAATCTTGATGGATGAGCAATTGGGCAAGATGATGAGGAAGGGAAAAGATATACAATTCAATTTGGTACTAAAGTATTGATTGAACGACAGAGAAGGTATCCACATGTAAAAAGAGAATTATGGGGAATTGTGACAACCCTTCAATATGATAAGGAGTATTTTATGGGTGCTCGTGTAGTCATTGAGAGTGATTGCTTTCTTAAGAAGAAACCAGCAAGAAAACGTTTTGACCTCCATCTCTCTTCTTGTGTTCTTAAGTGAGCTTCCTCTTGTGTATACAGTGTGTGTTTGGCACAGCAGCTCAAGCAAGTCCCCCCCACCACGAGATTCTTGACATGGTATCAAAGCCGCACCACTGAGAGAGGCTGATTTTGAAGGCTGAAGTGAAGGAGAAGAAGCAAGGTTCGAGCAAGCAAGCAACGGGTAAGAAGCTCTCCCATTCTTCCACTCTCTCTCTTGGATAGTGCCTATGGAGGCACCGGAAGTAGGGTTGAGCAAAAATCTCAGATTGCTATGAGATTTGGTGTGTGATCAAATCATTGTATATTCTGTAAATAAGCTCTTTCTAGAGGCAGAGGAAACTTTAGATTGGGTACGATTACTAGTTGTTGTACCCCGGACATTGCTATGCTCTGATGCATTTCATACATCAAATATTTGAACCCTAAATTTCAGCATATTGCACAAATAGATAACCTTATGGTGGACATGTTATCTCAGGCATGCTATCAGAATGAAGATGGGATGATGGATGAGAAGCAAGAAGATGAATTTCTTGTAGTTGAAAATGATGTTGTAAGAGTGAATTTAGCAATGCAAGGAGTTTCTACAACATTAACAAAAGCTTGGACAGCAAAGAGAAGACACTTTAGATGTTATGTATCTTGTATAGAGAAGTGTTTTTGGAAGACAAATATGCAGAAGAGTGGCAAATAATTGGTCAATATCTCAGTACATTAATAAAGAGAGATGAATGGTCAGATGAGGAGTTTAAGAAGATAAAGAGGAAATCCTATGGGTTTTTCTTAAAAGATGGATACTTATGGAAACATCCTAAAAAGAAATAGGGTATGCCATTGTGAGTTTTGGGTGAGGGAGCTTCACAAGTAAATGTTATGCAAGAATTCCATGAAAGCTTATGGGCTGGCTATAGAGGTACTTTTGCAAAGATCAAAGAAAGATATTGGTGGCAGGATATGTATAAGGATGTTGCATACTTTGTGGAAACATGTACGGCATGTCAAATGTATTCATCTGTGAGACATCAAGATGGATTATAGCCCACATATCCCTTGTCTCTTTATTTTAAGTGGGTGGTGGATTTAGTCATGATGCCTATGGGTCTTTGAAAAATGAGATATCTTGTACTTTCCCATGAAGACTCTTGTACTTTTCTCTCATAAGAGATCTTTTGTCGGTGTGGTCGTGTGGGAAAAATTACAACAGATAGGAATGAGGTAGATGTAGATGAAGCTCATGATTTCTTTGTACAGTTGGGGATAAAGCTTGCTTTAACTTTAGCTTATAACCCCTAAGGAAATTGAAAAAGTGAAAGAGGTCATTCACCTATTGTGAAGGTATTGGCAAAAGCACGTGGAGAGAAGGTAAAAGAGTGGCCACTATTACTCCCTTATGCTTTGTGGATTGACAGAACAACTCATAGTGCTATTAGAGGATATATGCGTGCTCAATTGATGTATGGTCAAAAATCTATCATGCCGATAGAAGATATGACAGTCACATGGAGTGTGCTACCTTTGGAAGAGGAGTTGAATCAAGAGGAGTTGTTGGCCTTACACACTAGACAATTGGAAAGAAAGTTAGAAGACATAGAGGCAACTGTTGCAACGTTAAGGACAACAAGGATATAGAATAAGAAACTATTTGACAAAAGACAAAGATTGAGGCCAATAACCATACAAGATGGGGATTGGGTATTGGTTTATGATAGCAGTTTAGACATCCAACATAGTGCCATGTGTAAAGTTTCCAAAAGATGGTTTGGACCCTATGTGGTAAGACATGTGTTTGATAATGCTACTTATGCATTAAATGAGCTGAATGGGATAGCCATAAAACTTTCGGTAGCAAGGCAAAGAATAAAATTATTCAAGAGATGAGAATCTACTGCCTACGTGTTGCCAAAATTAGAAGAAAATAGTGGCCATGATACAGGGGCTAGCAAGGAAGATATGGAAGATGAAGAAGCAAAGGATATGGTTGTAGAGGATGAGGACTCAAAATCTTGTGACAACTAGGATTTTGGCACATACGAGAGGATGTGTAGATTTAGAGGGGGTGGATGTTATACCACTACGCAGACATAGTGTAAAACATTCTAGAGTGCATCATCATCCGACTAATTTCTTACTGATCTAGAGAGTCAATGTCATCTGAGTCATCAGTGCTAGAGTCCGTGGCATTGATGGTTCAAAAATAGTAGATTTTTGGATAATTTTAGCCTATTTTTTATATTATTTATTATAAATATCCTAAAAATCTAAAAAAACTTCTAGACTAGGGTGTCATGCAAAAAGCAAGTTACTTTTTCAGCCTGTTTTGGATTTTTCATGAAAAATGAAGATTGTTAAAATCACGTGCGGTCCTGATTGCAATGAACATCAATTTGAAAATTGGGAGAAGAAGAATGAGTGGCCTATGATAATTTTGAGCAAGTATCTTGAAGTTTTACTCTCCTTTTGAAACCAACAGAACCATCAGATTTGGGTTCCGAGTAGCAAAGAGGAAGCTCCTGTTTAGATACATGTTTTTGGTCTACGAGGGAGCTCCAAGAGATCAAATGCTTGGAGATTGCTTCTGAGTAGTGACAGACAAGGAATTTCAGGTTCTATCAATACATAGTGATTTGATTCATTGTGATTTGTCTTTTTTGTGTTTACCTCTTGTCTATTCTTTTTCTTCTCTTCCATCTTCTATTCTCTACTTCCTTCTATCTCTAATCCCTCATGCATATGACATTTCGACTAAAACCCCTTCGACATTGGTGAACCTGACGTGAAAGGTTATCTCAGAAGGAAGTACAAGATGGGAGAACCTTCGAGCACAATTTCCAGTGATGTTTTATAGCAGTTAGTGCAAAACATGAACATGCTTATGTAGGTACAACAACAATAGGTGATGCAGGCTTCTGCTCAAACAAAAACTGTTGTGATGAATGCTTTGCAAGCAATTGAGCATGAGATGAAGTTATTCAATGGCAAGAATCTATCTACATATGTGCATACCTATGCTCAAAAGATGGAATTATTTGGGGTGGTTAAACTTGCATGGAGCCGGTATTTTGTACGAGTTACTGTACATGAATTAAAAGTGCGAATTACTGAATTGCACATGCAGGATGTTGACTGCAAAAAGACACTTAGGGAAGAATTTGATATTGAAGAAACAAGTTTAATTATGTGCAAGAATTTTCAAGAGTGGGTTTTACAACCTAATAAGAGTCTTATGGCTATAGAATTATTAGGAGAAATTGAAAGTCAATTTGAGCAGTTAGATCTTGTGGAACGGTCTTGCAAGTCACAAAATTGAATTGTTTCTACAAGCAACGAATCTTGAGCTTCAAGAGAATCTTGATGATTTTCTAGAGGATCAAACAACAGATACAGGTCTTAAAATAGAGTGGAGGCCTGTTAAGGAAGCTATTACTGAACTTGCGAAAAATCATAGAAGAAGAGAAAGATTGCATGTCTCTAGCTTGGCCACTGTTACGAGTAAAATAGTTGATGTATCCAATGAGCCACCCACTTCTGTGGCTAAACCTATAGCTGCACCTGTTGTTTCCAATGTTAGGGAAGATGTTTTAGATGAATTGGTTAAAGGCATGTGGGATCTTCAATTGAAGGTCACAAAATTGGATGAAAAAGAACAAGAGGAAAGGGAACAGGCAACAACCCCTAAACTAGGAATAAGATGTTTGTGATATGATAGTTTGTAGCATGAGAGAAAGGATTGTGCTACTTATTAGAAGGCTTTGGCACGATAGCTCATCTTTTAGAAAGATGGCAAGATCCATGCACAGAAATGGGATTGCCTCTTGCTTTGAATTCGGGAAAGAGAGGTATGAAAAAGTTATTGGAAGACTTGGCTGTCTGAAATGCTTATGCAAATGTGCATGCTTCTACTTTTGGTCTAGAGTTGGATAGAATGCATGGCCAAGTGATGGTTGTCCAAAGGCTGTAATATGGACACATGCTTTGTGTGCAGCCAAAAAGACAAAAGTTAGTGATAGTGAAATGTCTCATGCAGGGCAAGACATTTGCGGCATAATTGGTTTGGAATCACCGGTAGATGCATATTCAGTGTATACATATTTAGAAAATGTGCAAAAAACATATCTATTTGTGGAAGAGAAACAAAAGAGAGATGAAGATAATGCACGGACATCAAAAAGAGTGACAAGAAGAAGTGTGGATCAATCTAAAGCTACAAATCAGCCACCTCCTGAGCATGTTATGGGAAGAGGTTAGTCTCAAGAGCAAAAACAAGATAGCAAACAAGAGGGAATTTTTTTTTTCTCATAGCACCTATTTGTCAAAATATCAGCCAAGCATGCCCGAGTTGTTTTTTCAACCTGCACTGTATAGTCAAACTCTTGAAGACGGACCACCCACTTTGCTATTTTGTCAGAGATTTCCATATGTTGTAGTGCATAAGGAAACATATCCTCCATAGTGATGATCACAAACCTCTTTGGAAGTAAATATGGCCGAAATTTTGTTACTGCAAACATGAGGGCCAACACTAGTTGTTCCATGGAGGTGTAAGCCTTCTCTGAGGCTTTCATGAGGCGGCTGGCAAAATACACAGGCCTCATGAAGGATATTTTTGGATCTTTTTGTAGGAGAGCAGCACCAATGGCCTCTTCTCCCACACTAGGGTTTACAAAGAATGTTTCTTCCCAACAAGGCTGGAGGATTATGGGAAGTGACCCCAACATTTTCTTTATCTCCTTAAAATGTCCTTCACTTTGTTCACTCCATACAAGTATTTCTTGGCGTGTCAGTTGCTGCAGGGGGTATATGGCCTGAGAGAGTAAGTGTATAAATCTACCCAAATATCTTAGCTTTTGTAAGAAGGAGACCAATTGTTTGATGGAGGTTGGGGAAGGTAGAGCTAGCAATGTTTCTACCTTATTTGGATCTACCTCAATTCCTTCAATTGACACTACATGCTCTAGTAGTGTAACCTTGCTTTCCCCAATGTGACATTTATCCTTATTTAGTTGTCCACCCAACCTAGCTAAGCGAGTAAATCCTTCATCAACCTTGCGTAGATGTATGTTCCTTGAGCTGTAAATACAAAAGTCATCTATGAAAACCCTTATGAACTTACCAAAGTAAGGTTGGAAAACCATATTCATGAATCGTTGAAAGGTTGTTGGGGCATTTGTGAGACCAAAGGGCATGACCCGAAAGGCAAAACAGCCCCATGGTGTGATGAAAGTGGTCTTCTTTTGATCCTCCTCTGCAATGCGAATCTGGAAGTAGCCAGAGTAGCCATCACACACCGTATACCGCTCATGTCCCGCTACTTCATTCAAGATTTCATCCTGAAATGGGAGAGGGAAGTGGTTCCTCTTTGTTGCAGCATTTAGTGGCTTGTAATCTATGCATACTCGCCACTTACCATTTTTCTTTGGCCTCACTACTACTGGGGAGACCCATTCTGAATCTTCCACTGGGTATATGAATCTTGCATTCAAGAGTCTCTTCACCTCCATCAACAGTGCATCCTGTTGCACAACTCCCAGTCTTCTCAATCTTTGTACTATAGGTTTGCTTCCTTCTTTGAGTTGGATGTGATGCTTCACTGCAGTGACACCTATAATGTGAGTATAATTAGAAATAAATAATGATGCATGCTTCTTGAGAACATTCACATAACCCTCCCTTTCTTCATCCTTTATATAATTGGATATCATCTTCTCTAGGCTAGCATCCCACACATCTTCTCCTTGGATTCTTGGGTTGTCTTCTGATAAGGTAGGTTCCTTTAAGGTGATGCCCATAACTTCGAGAGTGCTATCACTCTCTCCACTTGAACTCTCTTCCTCTTCTACTGATGAGGAACATCCACTTGAGCTCCACTCATCGGCAGACGTTTCTAGTTCAAGGTTCTCTTGACGCCCACTCTTCAAGTTGTAAACCACCTTTTGATCGTGGCCACCCACCTTACGTGGCCTCAACTCCAGATCTCCTGTTGCCCAATCTTTCTTAGCTCCGATGCCCATAAGCCAAGGTCTCCCTAGGATGAGGGGATATCCTTCCCCCTTTACTGGCATCACATAAACATCCACTGCTGCAGTGATTCCAAAAACAGAAACTCTCAAAGCTTTCACTACACCCACACATGTGACCGCATCATTGTTGGCCATCTTTGCCCTGAAGGTTGAGGATTCCATTACTTCTAAACCTAATTGATGCATAAGTTTTTCTGTCATGACACAAACCTCTGCTCCACTATCGATGTATGTTTTTCGAATCCGTTGACCTTTAATTTGAGCCTCCACTATAGGCACTATATCTTTGAGTCCATATGCCTTGATTGCACTAACCATTTTACCTTGCCTTGCCCTTGTGCTTACCATTTTTGACCATTGTCGTCGTAGCTTTGGAGAGGCATGAAGTAGTTGTGGCCAAGTAATTTTTGGCCCTTGAGAGCTCACGTCTGCTACCAGATCATAAGGTTGTGTCCGAGAACCCAAAGGGAAGTCAAAGATATCAATTTTAGACCTAGTTCGAGTCTTTCTCTTCTTCCCTTCATCTGCAGGTGCCCGTGATGTACTTGCCTCATTGGTTGCTTCCTTGCTTGCCTTAGTTTGGACACGTACCCGCTTGATAGGCATGGTCTCTACTACATCTACCTTCATCTTACCTCTTGCTATTTCTTCTTGGAGCCTTCTATCCCTGACCACCTCCTCTATTTTTATGACATTAACATTTGGTTGAACAACAGGGGTTTCACCTTGAACATAAGGTGGTTGTAAAATTGCAGGTCATGACTGCTCTTGCTCTTGAGTCCTAGCACGAGGAGGGCTTACTTGTTGTCGAGGACCTCTGGCAGGGTGATCATATCTTCTAGGGTGAGGACAATTGTACATGCCATGTCCATTTTCTCCACAGTTGTAACACAACATCTCCCTTGCTTGTCACCGCATTTGTGGTCGATTCCCACCATTCCCCTCGATAGGTCTTCTTGCACCTTGCACAAGATTCACTCTCAAACCCTCTAGTTGATTAGTAAGATTGTTTATTTGTTGGATCATGTCTTCTTGACCTCTAACAAGGCCTGCTGCATTAGATACATTTGGGGAAACTTGAGAGGCCTCCATAGTTGTGATGTTGTTTCCCAAACCTGCTTGGCTAGCTTGGGCTTGGTACAGAATCTTTCGATTCTTTTCCCTAGTGATTCTCAAAGCATCTTCAAAAGTGTTTGGAAATTTCACCTTTACCTTCTCCCTGAGCAAGGGATACAAACCTGAAATAAATCGATCCTTTTGAAGGCAGTTTGGACCTCTCTCTCCAGGGTTCAGTGAGTCTGACCACTGCCCCCAAAGCTTCAAAAACCCTTCCTCATAAGTTGCATAACCATAAGGATCACTTTGATGGAGGGCCAAAAGCCGTTGCCATAACTCTTCAGCTGAGTTAGTTTGTTGAAATCTTTGCAAGAAAGCTGCCTTCAATCCTTCCCATTCAGCTCTTTGGGCCGGATTTAGAGTTTGAAACCACATTCTAGCTTCTTCCTTGAGCACCAAAGGAAAATCCCTCAACTTTAATGCTTCATCATCCCTCCCAGAGACAAGGAAGGCCATCTCAAGGTTGTCCAAAAAATCCAATGCATTTTCTCCATTGCGCCCAAAGAAGCTTGGAAATGCCATGTTGCCTTAGTAGAGTACAAAGATGAACACGTCTAGACTTAAGTTGTATTTTATGAGGGGAAGGTTGAATGGGTTTACAGATGCATTGATTTCAGCAAGACGTCTAGGCCCTAATATGCTTCTAATAATGCATTGGAATCTAAGCTTTGTGCTAGCTACAATATGTACAGTTTGCATAGCAAGTGGACGGATAGGTCCATACAACTCGTTGTGATTCATGAGAAACTATTATAATAGGATAAAGACATGTGCATTGAAGGATGCATTGTAGTCTAGCATTGGGAAGATTATAGGTTTTGGTGATACAAGAATCTCCCTTAATCTTTCAGCTCCAAAGTACATGACAAGACGCTGTTGGAAGAAAATCTTCCTACTGATGCATACATTAACTTGGATGTTTTGTACAGAGTGGAAGGTGTAGAACTTTGGGCCATTATTATTATTCATGAGTAGAAACTACTTAAGGGAGTAGAGGGAATGCACTTTCTTGAATTATGAAGGATTTTTCCCAGAATGTTTCTTTTTGGATCCCACCAACTTTGCTATACGGAGAATTTGCTCACCAGTGATTGTTCTTGCCTTAGTGTGTCCATCCTCGGTGACATATATTTCATAAGGTGTGATGGCCACCTTTTCAACCACACCCAACCTTCGAGCTAACAACAGTTGAAGGTAGTCTTCATACTTTGCACTTCTACAAAACTCCACACCGTTCATGCATAATTGTCCTCCTTTGATGTGGATTAGGCCAGAGAGAGAGAGGGATTTGATGATTTGGAGACGAGGACCTTCCGGAAGAGCCTTTACTTTGTTTGCAAAACACTCACCACAATTATGAGAACCTAGCAATTGATGGCAACATGATTTTTTCCGTTGTGAGAGAATGGAATTTCTAAGGTGAACACCTTTTACCCGCATACGTGCCGTCATCCGATAGGCATACTTCCTTTCTTGGGCTTCCTTGGGAGACCATTGTGGGAGTCGTGGACTTCGATCAGCTTCAAAAAGAGTTGGTCAAGGCGTTGGAGAAGAGCCACTTGGAGTACTTGTTGTAGAGGATGCACCACCATGTGTTGTATCGTCCCGCATAGATGAGAATGTCCTCAGTGGGGACACCAATTTATGACGAAGGAAATTCGGTATGGCAGCCTCTATACTATGCCAAACTCCCTTCTGCCACAAAGTGAATGAGATAAGGGCACCACCTAGTCATGGAAGAGCGGACTAGGACACTATGCAAGAGGGAGAGGAGATTGTAAGGGAGAAGAGATGAAAACTAAGAGAGGAAGAGAGAGAGTGAGTGAGTGAGAATGAGCGAACTACGAAAAAATAGATGAATCAATAAACTTAAGAGATGGAGAACCCTCGGGACATAACCAATATACACAATATGGACACCAATATCCTGGGCTTATTACATTGTAGAGCATACATAAGGTATAGTAAGAGAAGGAATTCCATAAGCTCATGAAGGAGAATGGGAAAGGCTCAATAGGGCTGAAGGAGGCCTCTTTGCTCTCTCTCTTCTTACAAATTACAAAGGAGAAGGCCTCTTTATATAGGCCTTGAGGGTGTTTAGGGAGGAGGTTAAGATGTAATATGAATTAACATCACCAAAGCTGCATTAAGGCGGTTCCACCAATATGGAAGCTCAATCTAGATGTTTTGTTGACCAATTTGTACTTAATCAAGCTCCATCATAGGTGAGTTGTCTCCATTCTCCCCCCCATAGCTTGAGTCCAAGAGCTCTCCTATAAAAAATATAGAGAATCTTCATAAAATAAGATCATATCTAGCAATAATAGAGAGAGAGTAATGAGAGTTCATACATTACTACTACAACTAAGGATGATTTGAGGGTGATTTAGGAGGGGAATTCTAATGGTTTATTAGCTTGAGGGAGAGGATAAGAGAGGGGAAAGGGTTGGGGGTCTAATGAATGATGTTTTATGAAAGTGTTAAGTGTGGGGATGAAAGTATGGATGTGTATTAAATTGGGAGGTGGTCTCCACTACAGTTGGAAAAAGTTGGCATCCACCATTTTGGTTTATCTCCCGACTCGTAGCTCCAAAAAATTATAAAAAAATATCAGCCGAAACTTCAGCTCACGCGCTACAACTTTGATGTTGAAAAGTTTTTTTGGATCGGAGTGGAAGTATTTTTAAAAAATCTTACAAAATCATGTGTTTGATTTTTCTTCCACTAATGCTTCCAAGAAGGGTCCCATTTGGTTGAATTGTCATAAGGCTCCAAAGTCATGACATTATGAGCCTCACATGCCCTTTGGATGGCTCCAAATCCATTTCATATCTTTCCTTTTCACATTATACATTTTCCCTTCACCTTCCTCCATTGATCTTTACTCTTCACCCCCCTTGGTAAACCGGTCCATGAAATATTTTCATCCAGTGATTTCTTGGATTTCCCAAGAGTTTGTTCCCACCCTCTTCTTTATTTCAAAGCTCCAAATGTACAAAAAATCAACAAAATGTTAGACAAATATTTTTTGTGATTTTCTCGGATCACAATCACTCTGTTTTTGTAAAATTGGCTATCTCTGACTCTCTCTCTCTCTCTCTATCAATAATACATCATATCCTCACTACAATCTCTCAAAATCACTCTCAATAATCCTTCTTAGGTCGTGGATACCCCTCCCAAGAGGTATGTCTGATATGAAAAGTCACCAGAGCCACTACAGTGTCCTTTCATAGCTCACTACTGTCACTTCACTCTAGTCTTCACTTGAGTCTTCAGCAGCTACTTCTTTCACTTTTTTCAGCTCCTTTGCACTTGTATTCACCTCTTTCCAAGGCTAGAAAACTTTCCCAAGCTACACTCTCATCCATCAGAACACATACAGAAGCATAGAGAACAGTCACAGAACAGTACCAGAACAGCTACAGTACAGAACAGAACAGAACAGAGACAAAGGCTCTACAGAAGACCTACAGAAGGTCATCAAAACCACATAACTCATACTCAAACCATTCCAAACTCTCACAAACCATTCAATAAGGTTTCACAAGATCTCAATCTTCATCAATCAATACTCCATCCCTCCTTACAGAAGACAATCAGAACAAAACAGAACAAAACAGAAGCTATACAGAAGGTATACAGAACCAATCAAAACCTATCAAAACATCACAGAACCACTAATAAACATCATGAACTTCCAAAACACAATCAATATCATCCAAAACACTCTCAAACCACTTCCAAACCAATCAATCATCTCATAAAATCAACCATTCAGCTCTCAAAAACAACAAAAAAACAGCCAAAAAACAAGTCATTTCAACACTCAACATATCCCCACACTTAATAAGGAAGCGTCCTCGTGACCCAGGAAAAAGGGAGTACAAGTTCAGGTAAAATCAACCAATCAATCATCTCATAAAATCAACCATTCAGCTCTCAAAAACAAGTCATTTCAACACTCAACATATCCCCACACTTAATAAGGAAGCGTCCTCGTGACCCAGGAAAAAGGGAGTACAAGTTCAGGTAAAATCAACCAATCAATCATCTCATAAAATCAAACCACTTCCAAACCAATCAATCATCTCATAAAATCAACCATTCAGCTCTCAAAAACAACAAAAAAACAGCCAAAAAACAAGTCATTTCAACACTCAACATATCCCCACACTTAATAAGGAAGCGTCCTCGTGACCCAGGAAAAAGGGAGTACAAGTTCAGGTAAAAAACGCAACTTTAATCTTCAATATCTCTTGAAAAAGAATCCATCCACCACGACCCGAGCCATTTGTTGGTAAGATAGGAGGGTAGGAATAGAAGGTCCTAAGAGAGATCGTCTATGATAGGCATCAAAGAAGGTAGAATCAAATGGATTATGTTTTGAAAGATAGGCTAAGAGATCCATCCTCAGTTGATTAGTACTCTGGGCATAGGTAGGGGCTGTGTTTTGTCTTGGATTCAGGACCACAGAATCAATCATGGTATGCCAGGAATTATCATGACAATCAGCCACTTTGGAGGAGTAACTCTGAAACATGGCAGCTATGCGCAACTCCAAATGGTTGACATACAAAACAGCTTGTAGAACCACATCCCCCACATACCATGCCATATCCACCTCATTTGGAATTAACAAGTCTCCCCGTAGATACATGTAGGACATCAACATGGTATCTGGCGTGACAAAATCTTCAAACACCATCCTTACTACCTCTCTCAGCAACTCAGCAGACCAAGCCCCACTCCATCCATCCTCTGGAAGAGGTAAATCCATCGTGAAAAGCTTCATGTAGAAGATCAACTTCTGTGATTGGTAGTGGACAAAGAAAGAATGGTCTGGTGGAACATATTCCTGAAATTGCTCAAATGTAGACCATAACAAGTCCATTCTGGACTGCAATCTTTCCACTTTATCTTGGAATAGAGGGCACAAGGTAGCTTGTCTCTGAAGAGTAGCCAAGTCCTGCTGTGAAAGAGAAGGGATCAAGGGAACATTAGGGCTTGGAGGAACAGACCGTGACTTTGCCAGTTGATCTTGCAACTGCTTGATTTGGGAGGCTTGGGATTCCACTGTGTCATTAGCAGTCTGTAAGGCTGAAAGTTTGTCATCTAAGAGAGTTTGGAACTCTTGCGCTTCTCTGGACATCCTCTCCTTCTCCTCTGAAAGGCTAGTAACCTCTGATTGAGCCTCTAGTAACTGGATCTTCAAAGAAGAAATCTCATCACTTTGGGTGGCAACCAGTTGGGTTTGGTGTTCCATTTGCTTAAACAAATCTGCTAGGGTATCCTTAGCAAAAGCTAACTCGGATGTTGCTTTATGCAACTGGTCCTTAGACTGCATGAGTTCCTCATAAAAGGACGTGTACAACTGTTGAACACAGGCTGTCACTGACAATTCAATGGAACTCTGAATATCTTTACAGAGGAAAGGAATTGCATCCCCCGAGACTAGACTGTTCAGTGATGAGGGAACTAATATGTCCAATGATCCTTCGTGATGTGCTCAGCACAGGTTATTACAAGTGAGATACCCAGGGAGATCACTGCTAGAGGTAGCAGGAATGGGCACTGAAGGAAGTACTGAATGAGCTTTATCCGCTACCCGCTTCAAGCGTTTGCGCTGGATGACCAGGGGAGGTGGAGAATCATCATCCTCTATGTCAATACGTTCTGACTCATCTGAAGGTGGAGGAGGAGGTACTGGATCTGATGGAGGAGGTGGAGGTACACTCTTCTGTAAACCTGAATAGGTCAAGAAGGCAAACAAATATGATCCATATGTGACATTGGTAACATTACCCCTGGTGACTTTGACGAAATGTTGATCCATTTTAGTGAGGAGGTAAGTGCTCCAATCAATAGCAACTCCTTTCAACACCATCCTGGAAGCTGTGAAAAGCTCTTTGGACAAATACTGGGATGGCGTTTTGGCAGGCATAAACCTGTCCTGGAGATATTGACAGCCCGGACATTGGTTGAGTCCTGACTTGTATATCAGATGAGGTCTATGTGACCGGATGGCAAAAAGGTGGCAGTTGTGGGTCTAATCTTTGGGTTAGACGGAGTGGTTAAGCTGGTAGCAACTCGAGGCACATTGCATTGAGTTGCGTGGTAAGGGAGTTAAAAGGGGCCCCTATTGTGGGGTCCGGGGGCCGCAGAAGCAGCCTCTGGCTGGGGGGTCCCAGGGGGGCCAGCGGCCCCCCTGGCGGGGGTCCGAGGGCAGCGCCCCCAGCCTGATGGTAAAGGGAATATTCCTTGGCCGACTAGTGGAGGCTCATATGGTAGGTCGGTCAGCAGGCCGAGCTAACGACCTTCACGGGCTATAAAAGCTAAACCCCTTCGCAGCCATCATTCACTCATCTTTCACCCAGTCAGAGTTGTTGTTCCAGCTAGCCTTAAGCTCTTCACCTAACTTCTGTCTAGATCGCCATCTAAGCTTCACACAGTGGAAGCGCACGGGTGGACAGAGCCATCTTTGTATCAGTTGTTTGGAGTTAAAGAATTTACTAATTCTCCTCTTATCTGTTGTGTACTCTCTATCTCTTTCTCAGATTCTGTTTGCTGCGCCGTGTAATATTTTACATGGTATCAGAGCCCAGGGGGCTCTAGAGATCGGAGAGCGTGCAAGAGGCAAAGGCTTCAACAGCAAAGAGAAACGATGTCGACTCCGGGAAGCGATTCTGGCGCATCAAGAAGCGGTGCAGGAGGTGGTGCTGCTGTATCGGCTATTCAAATACTGAGGATTCGTCCACCAACCTTCAGCGAAGGCAAGTTAGATGGTACAAACTACACCTTGTGGAAGTTCGAAATTACAACTATCCTTGATTCTTATGAGCTTCTGGAGACTGTGCTGGGGACTGACGCAGAACCACAGCCTACCCCCGACCCATCAAATCCTAGTGTGATGATTCCTCCGAATGCAGATCTTCTACGAGCTTGGAAACGAAGGAATGCAGATGCATTGTGTGCCTTAGTTACAAGCTGTTCTGACAGTGTTTTGACTCTGATTCAGCATACAACCAAAGCGTCAGAGGCTTGGAATGTACTAAGGAGTCAGTATGAAACACGAAACCAAACAAGGATTCAAAACTTGGAGAATCAACTAGCAGCGGAGAAGTTTTCTGAAGGAGAGATGGTTGAAGCATTCATCACTCGGATTAAGAATCTGCGCGACCAGATGGCTAGCTCGGAGGTGTCTTCGGATTTGTCCACAAAAGTTTGATGGATTAGTAACTGCCCTTAATACTCAGGTGAGACCTCAAGCTTTGACTTTTGAGGAGTTTTGTGCATTATTAATGGAGGAGGAGTTGAGGCTGAAAGCCCGAGAAGGAAGCAACAATGGAGATGTTGCATTCTCTGCCAATGCAAAAGGCAAAGATGTTTCCTCCACCAAAAATGATGGTGACAAAAAGAAGAAGGGCGGCAAGAAGAAGTTTCAAGGAGAGTGCTTCTACTGTAAGAAGAAAGGACATGCAATTGCAGATTGTCGTGTCAAGAAGGCAGATGAAAAGAATGGTACCCTTAAAAGTAAAGGGAAAGAGACAGCCAATACGGCTGAAGCAGAGTTGGAATTATTCATGGCGACCATTGAGAAAGTGTGCTCCTCGGCGCAAGAAGAATCTACCACTGACTCTTGGGTGTTGGATAGTGGGGCCTCCCATCACATGACCAACAAGAAAGGTCTATACAGTTCTATGTAGCCTCTACAAGAATCCATCACTGTGACGGTTGGAAATGATGCTAAATGCCCTGCTGCGGGCACAGGTACTATTTCTTTTGTTGCTGCAAATGGTGAAGTCAAAAAGCTTTCAAATGTGTTGTATGTTCTCGAAATGAGGAGAAATCTCTTATCAATTGCTGCCATAACTGATCTTGGTCATGAAGTGAGGTTCAAGAAGACAGGTGCAGAAATTATTGATAGTGCTGGCACAATTGTTGGCAAAGGAGAAAGAAGGAACAACCTGTATGAGCTAAGTGCTCTTATAGCCACCGCTGGAGTGGGCACAAGTAAGCTTTGGCATGAAAGGTTTGGACACATTGGATTTGCAGTATTGAAGGAGATGCAAAAGCAAGGTATGGTTGCTCACCTACCTACAATAACTGAATTGAAGGAACCATGTGAAGCTTGTATGATGGGCAAGCAACAGAGAAAGGCATTTCCACAAGAAAGCAAGAATAGAGCACAGGCTCCTCTAGAGTTGGTGCATGCTGACTTGTGTGGTAAGATGCCTACACAGGCCTTGGGGGGATCTTCTTATTTTATGTTGATTGTTGACGACTACAGTAGGAAGATGTGGGTGTACTTCCTTCGTGATAAGGCTCAAGCTTTTGGTAAGTTTAAAGAATGGCTAATACTTGTTGAGAATGAAACAGGGAAAAGTGTGAAGAAATTTAGAACAGATGGTGGTGGTGAGTTCAACTCAAAGGAGTTTGAAGGCTTTTGCAAGAGCAAAGGGATCAAGTGTCAATTGACGACGCCTCACACACCTCAGCAGAACGGTGTTGTGGAACGCAGGAATCGCACCATTGTGGAGATGGCAAGATGCATGCTAAAGGGCAAGGGATTGCCTAACCATTTTTGGGCTGAAGCTGTTAATACTGCAGTCTACATTCTAAATCGAAGCTATACAAAGGCTCTCAAGGGAAAAACACCTCATGAGGCTTACACTGGTAAGAAACCATCTGTCTCACATTTCAGAATTTTTGGATGTGAACGTTATGGACATGTTTCAGATGAGAAGAGAAACAAGTTACAACCAAAAAGCAGAAAATGTATCTTGTTGGGTTATAGTGATGAGTAGAAGGCTTACAAATTATATGACCAAGAGGCAAAGAAGATCATCGCGAGCCGTGATGTGGTGTTCAAGGAGGAGCCGCATACAGTGGAGGAGGAGAAGGCAAGTTCTTCCACTTTATCGTCAAGCGAAGAAGTAGTTCACTATGAACCTGTCCCGAGAGCTATCCCTATCCTTAAGGAGGAGGAAGCATCATCTTCAGATGATGAGGAAAAAGTTCACCAACCTAGCATCACCCCACCGGAAAAGCCATTGCCGCGCTGGGTGAAGCAGCTCTATGACCACAATAATCCTATGTCTGCATCTGTTGAGGAGAAGGCAGACGGACCAAGGAGGTCTCAGAGAATAGAGGAGCAAAGGAGGGCTTCTGCTCACATAGTCAATATGGCCTTGATGGTTGAGATTATGCGAGAAGTAAAGGAGCCAACTGACTTAGAAAAAGCACTTGCAGATCCATCATGGAAGGCTGCTATGCAGGCGGAGTATGACAGCATAATGAAGAATGACACTTGGGAGCTAGTGGATCGACCAGCAAAGCAGAAGGTTATTGGCACCAAGTGGATCTGGAAGGTAAAGTACAAGGCTGATGGTACCTTAGAAAAGTACAAAGCTAGACTGGTTGCCCAAGGATTTTCACAAGTTGAAGGGTTTGATTTTCAAAAGTCATTTGCCCCAACTGCCAGAATGACCACTATTCGCACGGTACTTACAGTGGCTGCCCACAAGAAGTGGCCAGTGTACCAAATGGATGTTAAGTCAGCGTTCTTAAATGGTGACCTCAAGAAGGAGGTGTACGTAGCTCAGCCACCAGGGTTTGAGGCCCCCCATTCTGAGAACAAAGTGTATAAACTGAAGAAGGCATTGTATGGGCTGAAACAAGCCCCCAGAGCATGGTACCAGCAGATAGATAGGTTCTTTTTAACCTAAACTTCAAAAGATGTGCCTCAGATGCTAACTTGTATATTTACAGGGATGGTAAAAAGTCTGTAGTGATTGTCCTATATGTGGACGACCTTCTTATTATAGGTGACTATGAAGATATGATCAACCAAACTCGAAAGGCTTTGAGTTCAGAGTTTGAAATGACAGACTTGGGCTTGCTGCACTATTGTTTGGGGATTGAAGTCTGGCAAGAGCCAGGAAAGATCTTCATCTCTCAGAAGAAGTATGCATGGGAGATCTTGAAGGCATTTGGCATGACCGAGTGCAAGGAGATAGCTACACCTATGGAGGTGAATGCAAAGCTATCTGTCGAGGATACATCAGCACTAGCAGACATTGGGAGGTATAGGAGGTTGGTCGGCAGTCTGATCTACTTCTGTAACACCAGACCAGATATCAGTTTTGCTGTTGGTATTTTGAGCAGGTTCTCAAACAACCTCATGAGAGTCATTGGAAGGCTGGGATGCGGGTGCTCAGATACTTGAAGAAAACTCTTGACTATGGTATCACATACAGTTTCGGAACTTCTCTTGTGGGGAACTGTGACTCAGATTGGGCAGGAGACATTGATTCCAGGAAGTCAGTTTCTGGTTATTGTTTCTCTTTGGGTTCAGTAATTTTCTCTTGGATTAGTAAGAAGCAACCAACAGTGGCATTGTCTTCTACCGAAGCAGAGTACAAGGCAGCTTGTTTTGCTGCATGTGAGGCCGTATGGTTGAGAAGGATTCTATGGCATATGGGAGTGCAGGATGAAGAACCAACTGTGCTGAGATGTGACAATCAGAGTTGCATCGCCATTGCTAAAAATCCAGTGTTTCATGCACGCACCAAACATATAGAGATCCAGTATCACTATGTGCGTGATTTGATGGATGATGGGATAGTGGAATTGGTCTACTGTCCAACAGAGGAGAATGGAGTAGATATCTTTATCAAAGCACTTACGAAGGATCTGCTTCAAGTTCATCTTCAGAGACTCGGCATTGGGCCGAGGAGATAGTTCACATATGGGTGGACATTGAGGGGGGGTGTTAGATATGATCAATGCCCCACCCTCATTAGGTGCTACCAATGATCCATGGTGCTCAAAGTTGTAAGGCCCCCATTATGAGGAGAAGCCAAATGTGAGCCCAGACATTGGTTGAGTCCTGACTTGTATATCAGATGAGGTCTATGTGACCGGATGGCAAAAAGGTGACTGTTGTGGGTCTAATCTTTGGGTTAGACGGAGTGGTTAAGCTGGTAGCAACTCGAGGCACATTGCATTGAGTTGCGTGGTAAGGGAGTTAAAAGGGGTGGTTAAGCTGGTAGCAACTCGAGGCACATTGCATTGAGTTGCGTGGTAAGGGAGTTAAAAGGGGCCCCTTTTAACTCCCTTACCACGCAACTCAATGCAATGTGCCTCGAGTTGCTACCAGCTTAACCACTCCGTCTAACCCAAAGATTAGACCCACAACAGTCACCTTTTTGCCATCCGGTCACATAGACCTCATCTGATATACAAGTCAGGACTCAACCAATGTCCGGGCTCACATTTGGCTTCTCCTCATAATGGGGGCCTTACAACTTTGAGCACCATGGATCATTGGTAGCACTTAATGAGGGTGGGGCATTGATCATATCTAACACCCCCCCTCATTGGTAGCACCTAATGAGGGTGGATCATTGGTAAAGGGAATATTCCCTAGAATATTCACTGGCCGACTAGTGGAGGCTCATATGGTAGGTCGGTCAGCACGCCGACCTAACGACCTTCGCGGGCTATAAAAGCTAAACCCCTTCGCAGCCATCATTCACTCATCTTTCACCCAATCAGAGTTGTTGTTCCAGCTAGCCTTAAGCTCTTCACCTAACTTCTGTCTAGATCACCATCTAAGCTTTACATAGTGGAAGCGCACGGGTGGACAGAGCCATCTTTGTATCAGTTGTTTGGAGTTAAAGAATTTACTGATTCTCCTCTTATCTGTTGTGTACTCTCTATCTCTTTCTCAGATTCTATTCGCTGCGCCGTGTAATATTTTACACCTAAACGTGTGATGATATTCTCATACATGAACAGGGCCACACTATTGCCATCATCCCGCTTTAGGGCTTTAGCTTCACACCACTTTGTGACATAATCCGTACATGCCAAGATGTATCTGTTCTGCTTCCTTCTGGTGAGAGGATCGATTGGGCCAACAAAGTCGTTGCCCCACTTCTCAAACGGCTTCAAAGGAAGAATAGGTTGCAGTGGCATGGCACTTGTTTTAGTGGGTTTTCCCATTCATTGACAAGCATCACATCGCTTGCAGTAATCATAAGCATCCTTATGGAGGGTCGGCCACCAGTAACCTGCTAACAGAGCTTTCCTGGCTGTAGCTTCTCCTGCGAAGTGGCCTCCACATGGCTCGTCACGGCAAGCCTTCAGAACAATCCCAATCTCATCTCTTGCAACACATCTTCTGAGCACTTCATCTTTACCTTTCTTGTACAGTGCTCCACCTAACAGGGTGTAGGGGGCTGATTCTAACATAAGCTTCTTCCTTTCCCGACTAGAAATACTAGGAGGGTACTGTTGGGTTGCCAGCAGATTGGCAATGTCTGCATACCAAGGGGTTACAGTTTCTTCTAGGAATAGGGAAGTATCAGGGAGGTCTGGATCATCTTGCTCCTCATCTGCAGTTTGTGGGATACACGACAAGTGATCAGTCAGAACATGGGAACGACCAGGTTTGGTGATTACCTCAAAGTCAAACTCCTGGAATAGAAGGAGCCATCTCATCATTTGTCCTTTCACATCTGCTTTGTTCATCAAGAAGGACAGGGCCTCGTGATCCACATAAAATTTAAAGTGGGTAGACAGCAGATAGTGGCAAAACTTCTCTAGGGCAAACACCATTGCCAAGCACTCCAGCTCTGTCACTGTGTAGTTCCGCTCTCTATCAGTGACTTTTCGGCTTGCATAGTAGATGGGCTGATCCATCTTTGAGGAGCCCTTTTGGCATAGAACTACACCTAAGCCTTCAATGGATGCATCAGTGTATACATGGAACTCCTTTGTCCAGTCACGAGGATGCAGGATGGGTGCCTCCATCAGACACTGCTTCAGAATGTTGAAGGCTTTGTCACATTCTTCCGTCCAAATAAACTTTGCATCTTTTCTCATAAGCTTGTGCAAGGAGGTTGCCTTTGTTGCAAAATGGGCTATGAACCTTCTATAGTAACCCACGTGGCCTAGGAATCCCCTCAACTGTTTGAGGTTGGTGGGTGCTGTCAGATCTGCAATCTTGTCGATCTTTGTAGGGTCTGTTGATATCCCTTGTGCAGAGACAATGTGGCCCAATAGAACTCCAGAAGAGACCCCAAAGATGCATTTGTTGGGGTTGAGGGAAATCCCATACTCTTGGCATCGGTCAAAGCATTGTTCCAAATGTCCCCAGTGTTCAAGGATCATACTATAGACATAGAAGTCATCCAAGTATACCTCAATAAAGTCGTGCAGATGATTTTGGAATGCGGCCATCATGACTCGCTGGAAGGTAGCAGGGGCATTGCAGAGCCCAAACGACATCACTCGGTAATCGTAGGTCCCCCATTCTGTGGTGAAGGTTGTTTTGGATTGGTCTTCTTCTGCTATTTGCACATGGTTATATCCACTGAATCCATCCAAAAGGGAATAAAGCTCGTCTTGCCACTGTGTCCAACAGTTAGTCTGTGAAAGGGATAGGAAAGTGATCCTTCTAGGTCTTGGAATTCAACTTGCGAAAATCCACACATATACGAAGCTTGCTATTCTTCTTGGGTACAACCACGATGGGTGAGACCCATTCACTATTTGCCACTGGATAGATGAACTCGACTTCCAAAAGCTTCAACAGCTCTACTTTCACCAATGTGGAATAATTTGGGTTCATTCGCCTCTGTCATTGCCGTACTGGCCGGGCGTTGAGAGGCTGCAAAACGTCGACATGAGAAGGTAGAGTCTTCAAGAAGAGTAGAGACTGACGAACATGATAGTAGCCCTCATGAAATGCCCCATCAAGTCGTAGAGGATGAGATTTTGGACAACATGGTACACCGTCTATTTTCTCAACCGGTTCAGGGAGAAGGCCACTCTACGAAGCCAGATGATCCACTATATGTAGCATCATCTACTCCGTTGTATGAATGTTGTACGTACTCTATTTTTCGTGCGTCCCTCGAGATACTTAACTTGCAAACAATTTATGGATGGAGTAATGTCAGTTTGGATGCGTTATTGAAGTAGGTATCAATTCAGTTTGGCTTATATATGAATCTTAATATTAATTGTTAATTCTATTTTGAAATCAGATAGAAATATATGTTGGTGGTTTTTTAACTCACTTTTAAAAATATATGTAGGTTATTATCACAAATTCTTCCAAAAGGAAACAAATTGTCAACTAAGAGAGAGCAAGCAAGACATTACTTGACATCTCTGGGAGGCCTCGATTATGTTAAGATCCATGCATGTGTCAATGATTGTGCCTTATTTCGTGGGATTCATGAGTTCGCACGAGAGTGTCCTGTTTGTGGCGAATCAAGATACGAAGTGGAGATGAAGTCAATGGATGTGCCTCGTATGGTTTTGCGACATTTTTCGATTGTTCCACGTATAAAACTTATGTTCAAGTATAAGTCTATTGGAAAGCTCATATCATGGCATGCTAGTCATCGTTCAAGTGATGGAAAATGGAGGATCCTTGTAGACACACCCGCATGGCAACATATAGATAATTTGTGGCCTGTTTTCAAAGAAGAGCCAAGAAATTTGAGATTTGGTTTAGGTATGGATGGAATCAATCCATTTGGCATCAAAAGCACATCATACAGTGTATGGCCAGTGGTATTGGTGAACTATAATATTCCTCCATCCATGGCAATTAAAAAGGGACATGTGATGTTGTCCCTTCTGATTCCTGGAAAGCGCAAGGTAAAAAACATGGACATTTACTTAGAGCCTTTGATTGAAGAGTTAGAAATGTTATGGGAAGGTATTGAGGTGCAAGATACAAGTGCATCTGCATCATCTAGTGATTTCACATTAAAGGCCATGTTATTGTGGACCATGCATGACTTTCCAGGATACGGAGAGTGTTCAGGTACACGTATATAACTCTATATTTGAAATTCAAGACTTGAATCAATTGCATTTTATTAATTCACTTGTTTTTTCAGGTTTAACCACGTCAGGATATCATGCATGTCCTATTTGCAGTCCCTCTCTAGTTTCCTCTAGGCCGGCACGTTTAAAGAATGTTATCTATGACAATCATCATTGATTTCTTCCTATTGACCATCCCAAATATGTTCTCCCTACTAATGGAATGACTCCACAATCTCTAACCATTCGAGATTGGAAGGAGAGATGGATTAATGCCGATAGCCACCCTCTACTCGGCATGAGTCGGTAAGAAGTGCATTTCTCTCGATTGACTTTAAAGTATTTAGCATGATGAATTGTTTACATAATATATTGTTTTTTTGTTAGGTTCTCTATATTCTTTCGTTTTCCGTACTAGCTGAACTCAAGATCAATCACCTGTTGGACCCCATGCGCATATTCAAAAATGTTGTATCTACATTATGGGATCACTTGATAGGGGCTCATGATTCACTTAATGCAAGGGAGGATTTACGTAACATTGGTCGCATGAGATGAGCCTGGCCACACATTGGACCCAGAGGAAAGATTGAGCTACCCCATGCACCTTGGATGTTGTCAAAGAATGAGGAAAAAATAGTGAAGGAACAAATATATAGCTTTCGGACACCCACAGGATGTATGAGATGTCTCAAGGGAGCCTTCGTAAAGAAAAAGAAAAGAGGTGTGGAGCAACTATCTGGTTTAAAGTCCCACGATTGGCACAAAATGATTCAAGTAAGGGTATCTCTAACCATGAATATAGTAATTAGTGGAGTAACTATGTGTAAACTTTGGGGTATGATGACTTTTTTCTCAACTAATCATTTGATCTATGAATATTGTTCACATTCAGTTCGTACTTCCTACTAGCATATCCCATTGTGCCTCCAAAGATGTACGTGATATCATTTACAATATGGGAGAGCTTGTGAGGTGTGTATACATTGTATTTTTTGATTATATAACTTTGAATTTCTACACAAAAATAAACAATTCTCAAATACATCTTGACAGATACGTGAGCTCGAAGGAAATTGATCCAAACACATTGCAAGATGCTCGAGTATTATCTGTTGAGGTGGTTTGTTTGGTGGAGGAAATTTTTTCTCGATCCATTTTGACTACTCAATTACATTTACTCGTACATTTGATTGATGAGATCGCACTTTGTGGGGAAATTCATGTAAGGTAGATGTTTTTTCTTGAGCGCTTCATGAAAACCTTGAAAGATTTTGTGAGGCAAAAAGCACGGCCTGAGGGAAGCATGGCTGAGGGTTGGTTAGTGCAATCATCCCTTGTTTATATCTCTGAATATCTTGCTGAAGTGGATCCCTCTCAACCACGACTATGGAAAGATGATGAAGACTTGAGGATGACCTCTATAGTACCTCAAGGAAAAGGAATGAGTAAAGTGCTAACAAAAGAAGAACTTCGTAAGTTAAATAGTTTTTGTGTGCTCAATAGTGATGTTATGAGCAAATGGGTGACACTATATAATGAAGCAAGGGCAATAAGAAAAAGCAAAAGACAAGAATTTGGCACTAGATATGGACATAATGTCTCATTTCTAGATCATCTAAATGCGCTCCCACGTCATATTGACATAGATTGGTTACATGAGGAAATGGAGAGAATGGAAAAAGAGGAGGAAATTAATATATCTCAAGAAGAGTGGGAATACACACGAGGTTGCTTATCAAAGGTGAGACATACTATCAATTAATTTGTTTCTATAAGTTTTATTTTATATAAATAATGGACATGTTTGATCTTTTATATTTTACTACTAGTGCACATTATTCAATGCACTTTGGTGTGAGGGTAAACATCTTCGAACTCAACGTATAGATGAAAAGAGAAATACCCAAGATTGTGGTGTCCTTGCTCACTTCGAGGCTGCCAATGGTACCATGGAAGGTTATTGTGGCTTGATCCAAGATATTCTAACGATTCTTTATATATGTACTGGATGTAGAGTGGTTTAAAGAAGTGGTAACAAATGGTGAGCATTGCACAATCAGACATCATCCAAGTGGTTTTGTAATCATTGACTCTACAAAATTTCACCAAACCAAGAATGACACATTAGTACTACCTCAACAATGTGAGCAGGTATATATGCAAAGGCTAATTTATTTATATGTATACATGTGATACATATACACAATATAATAAGTACTTAAGTTTTTTGCTTTTGTTTTTCAAATACAGGTTGTGTATCATCCAATGGTAAACAATAACCGATGGTGGTATGTCATCCCTATATCTAATCATTCAAAACCAATATATGGTAATATTACCGACATGGAGATAGCAGATGGCAATCCAACAATTAATGATGATGTGCATGATGACACCATAATGGATTATATGCGTGATATAGATGAACCTCACAAGGATATTCAAGGAAACGTAGAAGAAGACAATAATGTGATTGTCGATGATATTGATGAAGTTATTGAGGAATATAGCAACACATCTGATAGTGGGATAGACTTATTTGTTTCGTTACCTCTTGGTAACATAGACCTAGAAGTAGATAGTTTAGCAAGGGCTGATCTCATTGAAGATGAGATGGATCATTCACTGTAACATACTTAATTTGCTTATTGATTCAATGTGTATTCCTAATTCTATGCTTTTTATCATGCACACATGTGCATACTCAAGAATCAATAGTCAATTTTAAAGCAAACATTGAATTTTCCATAATAAAAAGAAAGTATCTTTTATCATCTTCAAGTATATAGAGAAATTATGAGATACATATTGCAATGCTTGCTACTAATTGTAAGGTTTCTGTCGCTTGCCGCTAATTACTTATATCAGGCTTGTCAACTGGAGGAACTGCCATTCATTAGAGAGCAATGAAAAAGTAATTATTAAGTCTATTTTTTTAATTCAATGATTCAATGTGTATTTCTTAATTCTATGGTTTTTATCATGCGCACATGTGCATGCTCAAGAATCAATTTCAGGTGGTTAAATAATTATTAACTTTGGTTTTTCAATTATGTGAATTGCTAATTTTAGGTGGTTAAATAATTGTGCATCTGCTGGCGCGTCTATATTAGCATCTATTTGCGCGGATATATAGAGGCAAAATTCGCGTCTATTTATACGCAGGTTTACACGCATTTATAGACGCTCTGATAGACGCGCCCGACTTTGCACGTCTAACGTGCGCGTCTATGCCTCATTTATGTTGTAGTGCTTCCATTTCCTCCCTCTCCCTCTCCCTCTCTTTCTCTCTCTCTCCCTCCCTCCCCCTCCCTCTCCCATTTCCTCCCTCTTCCTCTCCATCTCTTTCTCTCTCATTTCCTCTCCCTCTCTTAATATATATACACAAATCATATAAGCAAAAGTAAAAGAGAGAGAGAATGCACTCTCCCTCCCTCTCCCTCTCTCATTTCCTCCCCTCTCCCTCTCCCTCTCTTTCTCTTTCTCTTTCTCTCCCTCTCTCATTTCCTCCCCCCTCCCCCTCCCTCTCTTTCTCTTTCTCTTTCTCTTTCTCTCTCCCTCTCTCATTCCCTCTCCCTCTCCCTCTCCCTCATTTCTTCTTCCTCTCTCATTATATACAAATTATATAAAAAATAAATAAAAAGAGAGAGAATACACTCTCTGTCCCTCTCGTTCTCTCATTTCATCCCCCTCCCTCTTCCATTTCCTCCCTCTCCCTCTCCCTCCCTCTCCCTCTCTTTCTCTCTCTCTCCCTCCCTCCCCCTCCCCCTCCCATTTCCTCCCTCTTCCTCTCCCTCTCTTTCTCTCTCATTCCCTCTCCCTCTCTCAATATATATACACAAATCATATAAGCAAAAGTAAAAGAGAGAGAGAATGCACTCTCCCTCCCTCTCCCTCTCTCATTTCCTCCCCATCCCTCTCCCTCTCCCTCTCTTTCTCTTTCTCTCCCTCTCTCATTTCCTCCCCCCTCCCTCTCCCTATCCCTCTCTTTCTCTTTCTCTTTCTCTTTCTCTTTCTCTCCCCCTCTCTTTCTCTTTCTCTCCCTCCCTCTCCCTCTCCCTCTTCCTCTCTTTCTCTCTCATTTCCTCTCTTAAACAAGCAAAAGAAGGAGAGAATTAAACCCTAAACAAGCAAAAGAAGGAGAGAATGGACTCATCGATGAGATATGGCGAGGGTTTGATAGCTCCTCTTCGCGATGAAGGCTCCTCCTCTCCTTCGCAAACGGCAGCGGCGGCGGCAGCGGCAAGCC
Source organism: Lygodium microphyllum (assembly GCF_053477565.2). NCBI lineage: Eukaryota > Viridiplantae > Streptophyta > Polypodiopsida > Schizaeales > Lygodiaceae > Lygodium > Lygodium microphyllum. Next base: position 302,391 of record NW_028229557.1, on the reverse strand, counting down.
TTCTTTCTCTCCCTCTCTCACCCTCTATATAAGACGGTCGCTCTCTCTCTCACTCTCCCTCTCGAAATGTCTCACGAAAATAAGTGAAATGAAACGCGCTCAGGTTTCGGCCCTGCTTTTTTTCCCTATGGGGCATCGCTATTTATGTCACAAATGCGATGCAAATAGCAACGCCTCTATTCCTGCGTTGCTACCCGCCATCGCTATACCTCTCTTTCCTTGTATTGGGACCTATTCTGCGCATGCCACATTGTCAAGCTCGCCATGCCGGACGTACGAAACCTGTCGTTTATGCGGGGGATAAGCATAAAGTGTCTGAGAACTTTTTGAGGGATGGTTTGCCCTTGCAAGTCCTATCGATACCTGTGAGCACCACACTTTGGACATGTCTTCATAGTCTCATATTCTCCTCGAAACAGTATACAATTGTTGATACATGCATGGATGTTATTGTAGTCCATGCCAAGCTTTCGTAAAACATGTCGTGCATCATCACGAGACTCAGGCATGGTATTTGCAGGTGGTAATATGTGATATTTCAGTAACTTGAAAAAAATTATAAACAACTTGAAAAAGCACAAATGTTTGTAATAATAGTACCGATTTTTTTTTCAACAAAGCGTATGTA